>NW_013665612.1:83194-132851 GCF_000517525.1 Limulus polyphemus
ACGGCTAGCGCAGATAACCCTCGTGTAGCTTTGCGCGAAATTCAAAACAAACAAACAAAATGTAGTGTCATGTGTAAAGCAAAGGGCTTTCATACAAAATATTCGTTTTTCTTTTGTACGTTTGAAAAAAATTGTTTATACCGTTAATACTTTCACAATCTAGTTGCAATTGCTCATTACACGTGTTTCCATAATTAGTTCTAATACTGTATTGTAGGAGAAATACACGACATTTACGAAATTTCGATTTTATATTTTGTGTATAAAATGTGTTCTGTAGCCCAGTCATACACTACTAAGCTAATTCTAGAGAATACTTTGAAGAGTAAACAGCCATTATTCAACGAAATATCTTATCTGCTTCATCAACTTCCACAATTGGTACAAAACTTATTATTTAGTACACAGAATGGTAAGTAGACAATACTTTGCGAATGCACGTATTTCAATAGGAGCACAAGACATATATGTATTAATCACTTAAACAAATAAATTTTCCAAAGATTTACCCTAATCAGTGATCTATTCACTCGAAAGATTCAACCAATGTTATGTGTTTATAACTTCTATTTAATTTTCCCATTTGTTCTGTATCTCACAACAAACATATGTTTTTGCCTCGACATTTAAATGCATTTACAAATCGTTATGATATGATTGTGGCTTATCTTTTGAATTGGAGAAAGACATTTTATGCTCATTAACGAAACTTGCTCAGAGTTTTATCCTAATTACAATATCTGAATGTAGTATCTTATAAAATTAAAAGCTTAGAATTACTGAATTTTCTTTTTGTTTGCATTCGGTCTTATGATCAAGGTATGTTTTTAGTCATAAACTCACATTTTGTTTGAAGTTATTCAAAACAATAAGGTGTGACTTGTCTTGTCGAATAAAAGCTCAGGAGCCATACTCATGTTGACATACAAAATAAAACAAAGCGGTGCAACATGGATTCTCTAATAATCATGTTCTTCATTTCTTGTTTTGTTGTTTTTATCAGTAACTGAAATTATAGAGAAATGAATTACAATAGTACAACGCACACGAAGAGGCTTAAGTGGAAAATAATCCTCTTACACGAGGAGAACTTTTAGATGGATAAAGTTTCTCGAAACTGTAAAATGCAGAGAAAGAAGCAAAATGTTATTTAGTACTTAGTTCTGCTTTATTTTATTTTGTTTTTTCTTGGTGCAACTAAGCAACGTTTATATGGTTTGAGGACGGATTTTATCATTAATACGTTGTTTTTCGTAGTGATTACGATCGTTACTTTGAAGGAGGTGAGTGATTGGACATATAGATCATCTCAACTTTTTCCTTGTTTTTGTCTTTGCCACCGCAACTTACATTAAAAGCAAACACAACAAAACGGCTTCTTAATGCCTTTGCTTGGAAATGATATATAATGCACATCTTTTCATTCACCAGCTTTAGCCATTTTAGCATAATTTGTTATTTTTCAAAATTTGTATACCTTATCTTTCTATTGCATTTCATCGCTTACTTACTTTATCTACCTAAGCTATATGTTTTGGAAGTTGTTTCTAGTTGCTGGCCCCTCTTCTAAACGCATGCATATCAATATATATTTTCAGTTTATGTTGCATTTTTAAAAAGAAATGTATATAGTTTTATAAAAATCAATGTAAACTACTAAAGGATTCGGGAAAATTTGTCCTCCGGTGAGTAAACGATAAGTTTATGGCTCTATTCCCCATTATGGACAAAGCATAAGGAGCCTATTCTATAGCTTTACGCTAAAACAAATAAACTTTTGTCATCTTAACAGTAAATATATAATATTTTTTCAAACCTAGAAACTTTGCAATAAACAGTTGAATAGCTACCGAGGTATATATACAACTATACAAATGAAAAATGCAGATATAGAATCTCAAATAACAAAGAAATGGTTAAGATAATTTTAACTGGAAACAAAATCTGTCCTCTTAGTATCAAGGAACAATGATAAAGTATTTTTAGACTCAATATATCAACCTGAGTAATATTAATTAAAATTATTATAATACCTTAATTATATATATATATATATATGCACACATAATTGTTAATTCCTAGGAGCCTAACTTGATTTCTAAATGATAGAATCTCAGTTTACAAATAAGTTTGGAGAAGCCATCAGCGGATTTAGTTCGGAGGGAATATTTGCTATTGTACACACCTTGTGAATGAAGAAAAAAATTCTCTAATTTAAAATTCGATAAAACTTTCATGGGAAACAAGCAAGATGCATTTCTTATTATTCTAGCTCTTAAAAATGCTTCTAGGTGTGTTTAAATAGTTAAGCATATGAGATAAATGTATTTTTTTAGTACTTCTGTCTTAAAACACATTATATATAGTAAAGAGAAATAATATAATGCTTGTTGTTGTGGTTCAACAATTTTGGTGACACTACGCATACTCTTTTTTTTTTACATTCTTGTCATAGAAAATTAAAAAGACATGTGTGTGTATGTTTATTCAGAACTATTACTATGAATGCATGTAATTTTTAAACTCAAAAATAATAATACCTGCTATAAGTTATAAGCACAAAAATCATAACTATTATTACTGTAGAATTTTAGGTTTTTGTCTGATCTACAGAATCACTCTAGTTTATAAAGTGTATATTAAGTAGTTATTCAACTGGAATAAATAATACAATGAACATATTTTGGTGTTTTATCTCTCAAAGGAACCATGCAAAAATAAAATATCTAATTTTTAATCAGATTTGGATCCAAATTTCGTAAATTATTAAGTCTTCATGTTATTGAAACACACACACACATGCATATATTCATAGGAGTTGTACTAGCTAATTTAATTTACGGAAAATAATGCAGTATTACTTTAGGCATAACTTAAACCTCTAGCAAGTTATGGATGTCAGAGTGAGCTTTACGTGGTCTACATAAGATGCGAGGAAAACATATACAAGTATAGCGATAGGTACAGTGGATCAATTATGGTTACCCAATAGGTAAGGGATAAGCTTCAAGGCTTCTAACGTTAACATTTTGGGTTTGTAGCTTTGCGCTCAAACAAGCAAATATATCATTTATGACAAGTGATATCCTTAACACATCATAATTCACAAAATGTCAATAAGCACGGTTCTATATGATAATCGAAACACCATTCCCATAGCGATTCCTTCCGAAATATTTTTACAAAACGTTCCTATATTTTATAAAAACAAAACAAAAATATAATATCTCATATAGTGGTAGATTAATTGAAGCGTTTAATATTTTTACAAAACGTTCCTATATTTTATACAAATATATATATATATAATATCTCATATAGTGGTAGATTAACTGAAGCATTTAAGTCTAAATCTTTCACTTTGGTAGTCCGTCAGACAAAATGGACATAAGAGGTCCATTTGCCCTACACTCGAATAAGTTGAAGTATTAATATTTAGTCATTAAAATCACTCTTATTAGTGGAATACCTTTCTTAAACATCCGCATGAAGTATCCGATACTCATATGGTAGTCGAAGAGTACGGATGTGACTTGGTGGCACTAGAGTCCTAGGTACCATGAAACACACAATATCAACACAGCTTCCTATTATTGTTGCCCTTTAGCGACAATGGTAGTACTAGTCACATATTGGGTAATCAAATGATGCTGTGTAATAGGAGACCTCGCAATGAATAGGTATTTTATGTTACCTATAGTGATTGGGGTTTCATCTGGTGGAACAAGTCGTAACTGCTAGTGTTACTGAAAAGACGTCTTTGACTGCTTGAGCCGATAAATGCCATGATGTGAGGTACAATTTTCTTTCTCGTCCCTCTCCTGCAACTCATTTAAGTGGAGTAAAAAATACAAAACATTATCTTCGATTTTTTTCTTTCCTCCTATGTGTTGTTTAGTGTTGGCTAGAACACAATGTACAATTTACAAACATGTTTGTGGAATAAACAATACAGTTAGAGTTAAAATTAACTTTTAAGAACAATTCAAGTCAGCCAATTAATTATGAATATAAGGAATTCATTTTTTTATGTTTAGTGGTAACCTTTATGACCAGACTGGTGGCGTGGCCATGGATTCCAGATTAGTTTCTGACCCAGCTAATATTTTTGTTTTCATGAAAAGTACTCCCTAGAAGATTATTCACATTATTTTAAGCCATTGTATTATCGAAGATATGTGGATGACACGAACCTAGATCATGTACCCCAGTCCTTGCAATTTTCAAACAACAAGCACAAGTTCGATGACGAGGAACCCACTTTTAGACTAATAATGGTTGGATACGGCTTGAATGGGTAATGAAGAAAAACTTTAATATAAGGTTTTCTTCATTGTCCATTCAAGTCGTCTCCAACCATTATTAACAAGCATAAGTGTATTACTTTTACTGATAAAACTTGCAAGACCATCAACTTTTACTTTACACATACCTTCGGTTGTTCAGCAGTAAGGTACAGTGCGTATATTACTATAAATCGAGGTTCTATTTCCGTGGTGAAATAGTGGTGTTATTAATGATGATGTAGATCTTAGGTTGTCCATTGAATAGTTTTGTGCTCAACAACAAACAAATAATAATCTTAGCTATGTTTGTTAATAATTGTGATGATAGTGTTCAATATGAAGTTTAGCATAAAAAGCAACAATAGCAAACAATAAAATACTTTTACTGGCCTGTGTTTGAATTTTCTAAATTAGATACCAGCTTCGTATATGCGTACAATGTCAACAAACACCTGTGAATTTCTCCATAAATAGTTTGATATCATCAAGATAATATTATGGAAAAAATGATTGTTCCAGCTGCTTGACTGGTAGAAAAATTCGTGGTTATTTGAATAAAAGAAATTATACAAAACCATCAACGAACAAAGTTTCAAAATGTTGCTAATTATTCTTTGTGTATGAAAAAACAGCTATTTACTCTAGTCGAATGCATCCGCAAGTATATCTGAAAATTAATTTTATACCAGATATATGGATCGTACTTGAAAGCCATTGAGAACACCAAACGTACATCAAAATTACACCAGTTCCACTATATTAAAGCTGCTGATACGAACTGCTAATAAATAGTGTATTGGAACACGCCATTGGCGAGTGTGACGTAATCGTCCGTTAAATTCTTTTTTTAAGATCGTAACAAAACCCAATGACGAACTGAAAAAAAAAGTTTGACCTTTCACAATCAGTTTGTTTGTTTGTTACGGATTTTGCGCAAAGCTACACGAGGGCTATCTGCGCTAGCCGTCCCTAATTTAGCAGCGTAACACTAGAGGGAAGGCAGCTAGTCATCACCACTCACCGCCAACTCTTGGGCTACTCTTTCACCAACGAATAGTGGGATTGACGGTCACATTATAACGCCCCCACGGCTGAAAGGGCGAGCATGTTTGGTGGGACAGGGATTCGAACCCGCAACCCTGAGACTGCGAGTCGAATGTTCTAACCACCTGGCCATTTCACAATCAGAGTTTTAAAATGAATAAAATCATTTAGCTTATAAATTGTTTTTATGATACAGTTGAAATATTTCATCTATATATAATTATTCTGTGCTGCTATGAAAACATCAAAGAATATGAAATTAATCTCTTTTTTGAAAACATTACATTCCTTATTTCAAATATTTGATGAAATAATACTTTTCATGATGGAAATGTCATTGCACTTGCATTGTCGAGGTAAGTGCCCATGACGTTGACTGTGTGTATTCATTCTAACTTACGACCACCATTAGTTTCTAAATAGACCTATGTTTGTGGCCTTCAAAGCATTTACGCTAGAATCTGTATTGTTACCCTATTTGATGTAGACATGGGTACTACAAACACTTAAGAACAGCTGTATCCTGATCTCCTGCAAAGAGCTTCTTTAACCATGGCACAAAGTAAAGGCATCTCTTGACATAAGGCATTTTTTTGGTTAATCGTGTAACTGAGGTGATACCAAGAGCTAGACGTAATATTTTGAAACCCATTCGTGATCTTATTAGCTTTTCTAACTAGTTTGCAAGATACAAATAAAATGTGTGGATGTGGAATGTTTAACGCTTTGTGTTGGGCTGAATGTGGAGTAATTAGATTGATTCATGATATTTGTTGGGTAACAGTTAACCTTCATTTTCTTCAAATTTTACACTATGTAAAAAGCCAGGCTCACTCTGAATGATAGATTGGGCTTCATATATATATTTTAGTTCACAAACAAAAAATATTAAACTAAACCACTAGGCATTGAGCGACCCATTCGTCAAAAATAACTTTATTGGAGTAGTCTGTGTGAATACAGAAATAATTATTAAATACAAATAGCAAAGAGTAGAACTACGTACTCAGCAACTGAGTATAAAAACTATTCCAAATTACTAATAGCTTTTTAAAAAAATGCTAAAATCGAAAAGCAGTGATCTTGAGCTAGTTCTGAGTAGTATATATCTACATACTTGTGTTTGTGTTTATTTGTGTGTGTATAATCTTACTCGGAATTTCGTGGTGGTCTTATCTTTTGAAAACATAAGGCTCCCAGTGACACAGCGATATTTCTGCAGACTTACAACGCTAGAAACCGGGTTTCGATACTCGTGGTGGGCAGAGCACAGATAGCCCATTCCGTAGCTTTGTGCTTAATTATAAACAAACGAAAAATAAGCATTTTTCCCGAATTAGTAAAAATGCTATGGAAATTCACTCCAAGCTATTCTGTTTTAGTTTGTATTATATTTTTTTTGGCTTTGTAATAGTAACGAACACACGATCCAACTGTCCCTGTTGAAATACTGTAACTTCGCTGGGCTAGCGGCCCTTAGAAACAGCTGTAGACTTACATATCGAATTAATTTTATATACTCAGAAACATTTGTATGAAAATATTAAATTATGGTAGCAATTTGTTCATAGTCAGAAAACTTAATATGTAAAAGAAAACCAGATGAAATGCCAGATGAAGGAGGGAAACTTGCACGAAACCGTGTTTTAAATAGTTTGTAGCCCTCCACAGGGTCACAGCGGCACATCTGCGGATTTACAACGCTAGAAATCGTGTTTCGATACCCGTGGTGGGCAGAGCACAGATAGCCCATTGTGCTTAATTACAAATAAACACACAAACGAACAAATAGCTTATAACAAATACTAAAATAATCTGCACATTAATATATATGTAATAGGAAAGCATTCACTCTTTAAGTAAAATACATTAAGCAATCAGTTAACCCAACTAAGATGTTTTTGTGTCTGGAGTACATTACCAACATTTCTTGCTCTAGATTTATCATTATTATTTATCAAGTGAGGAATATACGGACCAACACAAACTAATGTGATTATCTGTATGCATCTCCTTCAAATTTCTCAATATGGGCCTTATATGTTGTTTCTTTCAGTCAACATTTCAAATTGGATAACTCTACTGACCTGGTTAACCCTTTGGCTTGCTAGTGTAGAAAAAAAAAGGAATTATCGAGACATCAATCTCACATAAAGCACTTGCCTTTAGCGTGACATCTTGTGCTACACCCTGTCACCAAGATTGATTGTCCTCAGCAACTTTGCCGATCTAGTAGTGATGGATTTGAACATTTTCGTATCGATATGTTTTCCAAAAATAATTTAGATTGTTGCTAAGTCATATGATAAAATGAAGCAATACACAAAAGCGCTTGATGAAGAACAACAAACAAACAGTAGAGCGTTATTTTAGCTAATTAATACAGTAAAATAATTTTTAAATTGAAAACGTTCGAATTATATCTCAGAAGTTTTGTCTTTATCAATTATGTCACTTGTGTCATCAATTACTTTTCATGTTCGACAAATTAGTACAATTAATCGTTGGTAGATCTCATGTCAGTTTCAACAAAATGTTTAAAACAGCTATAATAGCTACGTTTTGCTCAAAATTAATAACAATCATACATGTATTTAGAACTTAAACAAAATCTTAATATGAAGAACACGTTTATTCACTTTCAAGAAAAGCAATTGACTTATACGAAAACACGTTTCATTGAGAAAGTGCAAATACACACTGTGTTTATAAATATCTTCATAGATGCGGTATACACTGTGGAAATAGATAATGAATGGATAATAACAAAAACAACAACAACAAAGGTCCAGCAAAGTGTTTGCAAAAATTTTATTTTATTTTTTTAAGTGAACGAGGTTCATGTGGTGCAATAGATGCACTTAATTTCATTTTACTGAAAGAAATCTAAAGCTCAAATATACTAAAACTTCTAGAAAGTGTTATGGAAGTTTATAAACTTAGGTTTGTTACACGAACTATATAAATATGATATTTGAAACACACACACATATATATATATATATACATAAATCGTAAGTACTACGTGATAAACGTTCAACTCACAAATAAGATATTAAAATATATGATTTGTCCATCTGCTGAAATAATTTTAAATGCGATAAATGATACAATGGTTGAGTACGTCGTATTAAAACGATGTTAGAGCCTTACTACGTCCCGTCATGGATCTTAACAATAGTCCTGCAACATTGTTTCCATTGTAAAAGGCTTAGTTGTAAGGTTGTCGTATCCAAAGCATGTCATTCCTTCCTGCATGTTTTACATAATCCGGTCGCACAAAAATCTGTAGATGCTGAATACCCAGACTACACAGGAATGTCTTCGCAAGAACTAGCATTAATACTTGTTTCATTGTCCAACTGCTAGAGGTATGTGATGGTTCAATGAATACTTGTGTCACCTTTCCAGATAGATATACTTTCTGATTATGCTACGTGATATTACCCGAGCCACTGAACAGCTTTTGCCACTGATTGTGGTGTTTGTGGATCCCAGACTCTGTTTACGATGACTGGGGTACGGCTTGTTGCAGGTCTGTTTCTAGATAGTCCTAGATATTACTTGTTTTCCAAAGATGTTAATTACAAAAGCCCTTCTCATATCTTACAGGAGCTCCAGTGTATAGATCAAGCTCATCCATTATCCCCAGTAACTTAATTGTCTATCTGCTATATTGTGAGCTTTAATATGAACACAGTTTCACATATGGTGTCCCGGTATCCTGAGAAGGCCAGTAACACAAAATCCGAGATCAGATTCTGTTTCAACGACCCTAAAAACCTACTCTTATATCCATCCATCATAGGTAAGTAAATTTCTGGTGGCATTTTAGATCTCTCTTGATAAACTGTTGGTAGGATGGTTACGTCATATACACTACTCACAAAAATTAAAGGATAATGAGGTTTTGATGCGTTTTTCTTTTAAAAATTTGAAATAAAAAAACACAAAGAGACGTGAAATATTGACGAAACTTGTTTATTACAAATATCACACTTAAGAAATACCAATAATGTACAAATAACAAAAAAGCAATATTAACGAAAAATGCCAATATTTCGTTGCACAAATATAAAAAATACAAATAACTTATTAAGATGAACAAAATGAATATTTAATAGTTGGTAGGTCCACCTCTATTGTTTATGATTTCTCTGACCCTGTTCCCCATACTGCTGATGACATTTCGTATGACTTGCTAAGGCAACATTGTCCACTCCTGGATAAGGGCAACTATGATCTCGTGAACAGTCGTGGGAGACGGCTGTAAATCTACTCTCTCTAGCAAGTCCCATACATGCTCAATCGGATATAAGTTCGGTGACTTAGCAAACCAGTCCATTACCTCTATTTCTTAATTCTCAAAAAGTGCTGTGTGAGCTTGGCGGTGTGATGGTAGATAAACAAGCACACCTCCGACAGCACAATGAAAATAATGCAGAATGGGCAGCAGGACCTCATTCACGTAACCCTCCATCCATAACATAAAGTTCTGTACGCCCTTGCATGCAGATTTCCCCCTAGACCATGACTGATCTATCCTTAAAGATATCAAGGTGAACAACGTTACAGGCAAAACAACGCTCTTCTTCACGTCCCCGGACCTTTATAGATTGATCACTTGAAGGTACATAAAACCTGGTCTCTATGAACAGTACAGGGGTCTATTGTTCAAGGGTCCATGTTACAGGTTCTGGGGCAAGCACCACTCGGCCTGTTCGGTGTCTTGGGGTTAGTACAGAAGCTCTAACTGGTATCATGGACTTAAATCCAGCTTTATGGAGCATGTTTTTGGCTGTTGAGCACGATACACACACTCCTGTTGCTTGCCAAAACTGAGGATTTCAAGGGCGACATTTTGCAGATATCGGTCGTCGACTGCACCTGTAGCCTTTCTGTGATCCTCACTTGGCCTCCTGGTGTATTATCCTGTGACCTGGTATTTACACCACCATTTGCTAACCACAGATTGTGACACTCCCATGACCTGTGCCACCTCAGTATGGGTGCGATCCTCCTGTAGCGGTGTGACAACTTTTCAAATTTCAGTTTCAGTTAATTGGATTCTAAAACCTTAAATAGAATATTAGCTGTTACGCCTTTTCATAGCAAATCAAACATTTGATTACCAATTTTGCTAAACAGTAAGTTAAACAACGAAAATCAATCACATAATGTATGAACCGCTATAATTTATAATTGAAATCTGAGTGGCGTTATATGCGATAAATAGAATTAAACAGTCAGGTAAAGGATCAAAAAGCTCAGGCATATTCGTCTCCAATTTAGAATTGCTAAGGAGAAGGAGAGTAAGCAGTCATTAGCACCCGCTGCTTAAACGTCTACTTATAATTCAATAACGCGATTGATTTTCACTTTTAACGCTCCAATAGCCGATATGATTGGTGGTATATTACGAACTTGAACCTTGGAATTTCTGTCCGCAGCCTGGCACTCTAACCTTTAGACTACGCCCGGCTCAAAATTTATAATAAGCCAAATACAGATTACACGTTACATTTTAGAGTGTCCTTAGATATGTGTTTGTTTAATAAATTTCTCATTAAGTTATTATTTCCGCTTAAAGAAATTAAACGAATAAACTCTAATCATATTGGGACCGGAAATTAAGACTTTTTCATTTGTTATAGCAGCATTTTAATTTCTAAATGTATCACAAAATATATTACCAAAGCACAATATATTTAAAAAAATCGTGGACCTGTTGTCAATCCAATTTAAAGGAATAGATATTAATATTGTACTTTATCAATTGTTGTTAATAAGAAATCTGCTAAGAAAACATTTAGACAATGAATTATTAAACATTAAAATAATAAAGTGATGAATATATTAATAATTTTTGTTACTCCAACAAGGAAATACTTTTAAGTAGACACAGGTACACAGGAAAACGTAAGTTAGATCTAAAGAATCTTAATATTTAGGATCTGGCATAGCCAGGTGGTTAGGGCTCTCGACTCGCAATCTGCGGGTCGCGGGTTCGAATCCCCATCCCAACAAACATGCACGCCCTTTCAGCCTTAGGGGCGTTATAATGTGACTATTCGTTGGTAAAAAGAGTAGCCCAAGAGTAGGTAAAGATGATTAGCTGCCTTCCCTCTAGTCTTACACTGCTAAATTAGGGACGGCTAGCGCAGATAGCCCTCGTGTAGCTTTGCGTGAACTTCCAAACAAACAATAAAATAGTTATATGAAAACATAAGGAAACAGTAACGTCCGTCATTTCTGTCACGCATCAACCAACCGGAAGTAAATCCAGTAGGATCATTGAGTTCATCGATCAGTCGGAAGTAAGACCCCTAGGATTACAGTAGTCTATAGGATACATCGACTATTTAATATCTGTTAATCCATGCGTGGTAAAAAAAACTTGTTGTTGTTCTTTTCTCACTAACTGATATTTTATCAGGCAACAAAAGTGAGTTTAGCATAGCTAAGCAAGTATTTAAAATCAATAGATTTAAAATCTAAAATTTATCAGTTTTATTTGGTTCATGCTAACGTTTCAGAATTTTAAAAATATGTTCGCTGAGAAGAACCCGACCAGAAGTGACTAATGTTGAATATAACGTAAACGCGCAGCTAAAATTATAAAAACAAAGATTAGTACTCAAAAAAATTATTGTGTAGCTTTGTGCTTAATTCTAAACAAACAAACAAATCATTAATCCTTACCTAAAAATCTGACTTATAAACAACTTAATATAAAATTGATAAAAATTAAAATTCATTTGTTTAATCGGATTCGTATCTTAACAGTTTTTGCTCATGAAAATTGATGATACATATATATAGCGCCTAGACCACAACTATGTTTGCCTATCCATTTCAGTCTGATGAGCCCCAATCGACATTGGAAATAAAATATATAGTGTGGTTTAAATTTCATAACATATTCTTCTTTGCTTTCACTCATAGGTTCTTAAAACTATATGCTATTTATATGTTATCCTTATTGAGTATGCAGTTTAGCTGTGTAATAGGAGTTCTCCTATAGGAACTTAAACTTTTTTGTTTATTTGATATACTGCACAACGCTTTCACATTCGTTATACTTCATTATTATGATAGAATTGTAATTTTTATTTACTTGTTTTGGGCTATCTGTGCTCTGCCCACCACGAGTATCGAAACCCGGTTTCTAGCGTTGTAAGTACGCAGATATACCGCTTTGCCACTGGGGGGCAAGGATTAATGATAATACAACATTGTATATTTATCTAATTTTAACAATGTTTACTTACTGCATTTATTTGATTTATTATTTATTTATAATTATCTTTGTTTCAATCAACACTACTGCCATTCACAAGAACTGGCTAAAATATTTGCATAACGTGTAATTATTTTTTACTAGCATCACAGCTACATTTCACTCAGAGTTGCGTCTGTTTATAAATTTCACATTTAAGCATACCTACTGGAATTATTTATTCGGTTTGTTGTTGAAGATAAAAAAATTAAAGTGTAATTTATTAAGATATTTAATAATATGATAAAAGTGGAAGTGATGTTTTCAGAGAACGAAAACGTTTTCTAGAGAAACTTTGGCTCTGCGTAATCATCTTTCTTCTCTCGAAACGACGTGAATATGAATAGCAAGCTAAGCATAAGCAACAAAGAGTGCATTAGCTAATAGATTTTTGACTAAGATGCCAGCAGCTAAGACTGTTGATTAATAAATGTTTCATATCTTAAAAGGAAATCCTTAAACTCGGAAGCTGAATTAGAGCAAGGGATCAAATTATCAGTATAATCACTCAAGGCAGATTAACGTAGAAGATCTGGCCAAAACACCGTTAACGAATAATAGTAACTAATACTTCACTCTCAAGCATTTGTTACAAGTAATGAAAAAACTTTTCAAAAAGGGAAGTAAATGTAAGGATGGCTAATATCAATCCTTTAAAAACAATGCAGACAAGATATTAGCGATGGCATTTGCATCATCCCTTGATAATAGCACAAGCACACAGTGTAGTAGAATCTTTAAGTGACAAAAATATCATAAATTAAACTCAGTTGTGATTGAATAGTTATATATATTGCTATATGTTAATTCTGCCTGTGCTATTATGCAGGGATGATGCAAATGTCATCCCTACTGTCGTGTTTGCATTGTTTTTGAAGGATTAATTTTAGCCATCCGTACATTTACTTCCTTTTTTGAAAAGTTTTAATTTACTTGTTTGCTTGTTGTTGTTATTTTTTAATGTAGTATTTCAATGGACATAGGAAGGTTGTATTTATAACAAAGTTCTAAATACAATAAGGTTCCAACTGTAACGTCGAAACATGTAGAGTCGTCAACTTTTTGAAGGCCATAGATAGGCCTAAATAAAATGTTTTTAACTGTGTACCAATTTAACGTTGAATATTATTTATGATTTTAACTTTATACGCAAGTGCCAAAATACTATAATTTTGTAATATTTATTGTTTGTCTATTATTGGCTGATAATTCCTGTTTCACCTTGTACTTAAGCTTTTTAAAGGAGCACCAAATTTCTGTGAGAAAGCTAATTTCAAGGAGTAATGATAACATAGTTTACACTAGGATTATATTTTTTTAATTACTTCTAATTATTAATAATACTTATAAAATTGGATACGCCGTTTGAAACTATGTCACCTCAGTGAATTGGTTGACACCATTGTTTTGGTTTTTGAGTTATCATGTAATAAAAAAGGAGCAGAAGAAAGGAGAACAAGATATACAAAGTTTTGCCATGATATTTACAGACATTCACAGAACTTGTGACTCAGTCATTGCATAGATATTGTTATAAAAGGAAACAATGTTTAGCATTGTAAAGTTCTGATGACCTATTGAGGAGATATTTAAAATAAAATTTCCATGAACAATCCGAGCCATCCCTACATAGGCAGTACTACCACCTGCCTGATAAGACACAACAGCTAACATATTTTAATAATACTAAATTTTCGTAAGTTTGTCCCTTGTACTAAGGTTAGCTATGAAGATTGTTCATGAGAGAAAATCCAGTTTACATATACAGATGAATATTAAAGTTATATTTTAACAAAGTAATGAGTGTTGTTGAAATTAAGGACAGATTTCATCAGTCACTTATAACTTGATTAAATTTCATATAGTCTCTCTTCAAAACCTGTGCATATTGTGATAATTTTCAACCCATGTCAGTTACATTCGTTCATCACGAAGGTTTTATTTACACTGATTAAAATATTCATATTAAACGGGGCTCCTAATTGAGCATTGTTTATACCAAATGTTTTTGATATAAGACATACATATCCACAATACAAGTGTCAAGAGAAATAATAATAATAGCAAAACGTTGTCAAAGAATAACAAAAAATCAACATAATGAATCGAAAGTACTTTATACTAGTTTTCCTCTGCAGTATTTGCACACCAGCCTACCCACTCCCAAGCATATATATATGTGTGTATGTGTGTGTGTGTGTTTGTGTATGTGTAGCATTTTTATGATCAGTAAATATTAGGTTTGTTTGTTTGTTATGAATGCCAGGCCTAAACTGTTTATTAAAATGTGTCAAATGATGCTTTCGATATGTTATTGTAAGATAAATATATATATGCACAAATGGAAAATAAAACATTTCGGTTTTCATTTAAATCTAGAGTTTTCAAAATTAAATGGTAAGCCACTGTTCTCACACATTAGTAAGTGTCAGTTTCAGCTTACTAAACATTTATGTAAGGGAATATTAAGCGGATGACTCTGAAAATTTAATTTTAGTAAGATTTTAAGGAATAAATTTTATAGTTTGTAGGCCTTTCTTAAGCTGGAGAACTATATTCTTTATTCGATCCTTTAAGGTTTTTTCCTGAGAAGAAGTATGTATGGTAGTATTTAAACTACACTGGAACTGCTATATCCATTGCTGGCTGAAGTGTAGTTTTGGTCAATTTTCAAATAAACGGCTTATATGAATATCGTTCTGGCCAGTATTATTTTTATTAAATCCGAGTCAGCCTGATGAGCTCTGGTTTATAGTAGTTTTATAGGATATGACTTGTGCGATTTTGTTATTTTTTATTGCTTACTGTGCACATTCTGCCAATAGCAAGTTAATGCATATACGAGTCAACATCCTGACGGATTGTGTAACCAATGTCATATATATAATGAAACAATATATTCACTTTGTTTGTTGACCTGAGTATATTAAACCATAAAGCACACTTGATCCATTTACAGGTGGAAACTTTCTCAGCTATTATTTCCAATGGCACCATTATACATCTTTCATCCGATCATTCTAGGGTTCAAGGACAGTTTTTAAAATTAATAAAAATGAATTATTGTTGTGTTTTTTTTACGAATATTCGATATCTAATGTAATATATTTCAATAATGGGTGTTATTACAAGGATTTTAAATGATAACTAGATACTCATATCTAATACACCAAATAGTACAGGGCATTAATCACCATTAATGATTATTTGCAGCAACGTTAGAATGTGTCCTATTAAGTAGAAGTTCCTTATCGCATACTTATCCTCCGTACTCCTGAAGGACAAGCTAACTTTTCCATTTTGATTATACGGCGAATCTCTCTCTCTCTCTCTATATATATATATATATATATATGTCTGTATGTATGTATAAATAAAGTTTACTAAATTAATCTTATTTTAAATGAACTTCATATGAAAATGATGCGGTATTAGTATTCGTTCATAGATATAAAACACGTACATATGACACCCTAATCAATATACGTTTTTAACAAATTTGTAAAACAGGATAGCAAGTTAAAGTTAGAATTCTATTGTACTTGTAGCGTTTAGAAAAAATACTCGAATTTCAAAGTTTTCAAAACAAAGAGAAACTTTTTATTTTAGAATTTATACAAAATAAATGAAGTAGGCAATTGTGATCTTACTTTTTAGATTTTGTTTTTTATTACCAGTTATTATCCATTAAGTTATAATAATTAGATGAAAAACAGATCTTGTTCAAGAATAGATAGTTCAAAATAGATGAATAGGTGTAGCTACAAAATACGTAATTGCCCGTATATAGCTATGAAAATCAAATTTTTGAATTTTGAATTAATATTCGAGAAAACGTGAACAGCCACTGAAATACAAAATTAAAATACAAACGTTTCAACAACTCCAGCTGCAATTCTACATAGAGCAGTAGAAAAAATGTTTGATTTATACTGTAGAAAACATGCAACTAATTCAACAATTTGCTAATAATATATCAATAGTTGTTAATATGTGTAAAGTTTTAATACTGAACAGATTACAAAAGATTAAAAACATTCATTTTGGAAGGTAATATATATTTTGCATTTTGATGTTTGAAACGGTTAAATACAGAAGAATATATAGTCAAACATCGTAGGTACATCATTTTATACAAATTGTGTATACATATATATGTGTGTGTGAGCGTGTATGACACTTTAATACGTTAATTAAGACTCTGCGCTAACAATATATAATTTACTTGCTTGTTGAATAACTACAAAAATACAAGATCACTTCTTCGTCCCTTTCTGTTTATCTTTATCACATATTTGCTTGTTTGAAGCACAAATTACGTAAAAAACGTACTCACTGATAAGTTTATGGGTGAATTGTTAGTATTTTCTGATACAACGATGTGAGTAAAGTAATTTGTTTAACACAGAAATATATTTTAAAATTACTTTCAGCACACTTCGAATGCTGTTTCTAAATAGCTGTTATCAGACATGTAGACATAAAACAATCTAATTAAAAAGGTCTGAATTTTTATTCGGACGAAATACCTACAGCGTTTAATTTTACCATCTGTTTTCTCTTTAATTATTCAGAAATTCATCTTTGATGCACCCGAGAATGAAATGTTGTAATATTCTATATATACGTTATCTCATCATTTGCCAGGAACCCTCGAGAGCAAAGGATATAATAAGGATCATAAATCATTCCCACTTTCGTGTTAAACTACATGTTATCATTGCACTCCAAATTATTCCAAGAGAAATCAGCCTCATTAATACGCCAATACCAAACTTGCTACAAATTACAGGATGATAATTGCCTACGTTTCACTATGTTTACGATGTCTATGTTAATAAAAGGGAGCAAATTTGTCAAGCAATGAGACGTTGATGGAATGATTCTATATATATACGCAAGCTTATATACTTAGGTAGAAAAAAAAAGAAAATATATAGGTAGAACTACTCAGAGAGCAACAAAGAGTGAATTGTATTCCAAAATTATATGGATCGAGTAGAATAATTGTAGTTTTGAATTAAATGAACTGTTAGTTGTTGCTAATAGCTTTAGGAAATTAAATATAACATAAACCATACAGGGAAATAATAGTTACAAGTCGAAATTAGTTTGTGTATTTCATTTTATTAGCATTAATAAAATCCATATTTTCAGTTGAAACCTATTTAGTTATAAAAGTAGGTAATAAACTCATCATAATGGATCAATGTATTTTTCAGATATTTAGAACGAGTAAAACTATAAAGAAATGTGAGAACGCTAGCTTGTATAGCGTACCCAGTGCCCTAATGTGCTGAGCGCGTTATTGCAGCAACGGGATGCGAACCACGAACCATTTGATTCATAGCTCATCATGCTAACCACTAGGCTGCGAATAGCTTGGAACCAACATGTTATTGAAACCACGATACTTAATATTACAAATGAATATAATATTTTTTTTTCTTTTTATCTAATATAAACTAAGCTGTACTTACAAAATGCTTTATAGAATAATTATACGTTCCAATAACTTTGGATATTTATAAACAATTAACAATTGGATTTATGTACATTCGTTCTTTAAACAATTAAATGCATTGATACTTGTTTATGCGAACGTAAGAGAGAGGTAATAAATTTACCACAATAGTATGTCTATCACTACAGAACACCCGTAAATAAAAAAGGCATAATATTAACTTGAATGACACCAAAGAAACATAAGAATCTTGTACAAGCATGGATGTTTTATCATTTTTGATGTCAAATAGCATTAGGAAGGCTTAGATTCTTTTGAAAATGACCCTAATGGGTGATTTTCTTTTACTTCCATGATTGTCTTAGCTTTCTTTCAATATAACATCTGTATGCCATCTATTGTAAGATCTTACGAGTGTTTATAGTATGATATTGAAGGTCAAATCCCACTATTCTTTCAAATAAGAGTATTACAACAGTTGGCTGTAGGTGCTTTTGACTAGGTGCCTTCCATCTAGTCTATGAGCTCAAAATAGAGACGACTTGTTATCAATTTGTTTAGCTTAACAAACAAACAAACTTTTGGTTGTCTTTAATACCAACACATTGATCCTATTTCTTTCATGATACTCAACTTGATTTTTTTTAGTTTAAACCCTGAATGCGTTTCTTTATACAACTGTAGTTTTTCAACTAATCCAGAACATGTCCCAACAGTAGTGTTAGTTTTGTGCTGTACAAAAACGCTTTCATATACATTCTGTATGTTACACAAAAATACTCAGTTAACTCCTGATGTTGTTTTTTTGCTAATTTTTCTAAGAAATATTATGAACAGATACATTTAAAGAAAAGTAAAACAAAAACATTGCCATTTTTTAGGCACTTATTACTATAATACTATATCATTAAATAGAAAAATGAAGAAACTTTAATATTTTATATTTAGAATTTTCGCGCATAAGTACTTGCTTATAAGTTTATATTCATTTTGAGCTGAAAGACTAAAAGGAACTTAGCTGGTAAACATCACCCACTGATAACGTTTGGGCTACTTTTGTCTGATTCAATAGTTCAGTTCATCATCATAGCCTCAAAGTGCAGAGTGTATTTTTCTGTAAAAGACCACGAATTATGAACCCATGGACTCACAATCCAAGCACTCTTACCACTAGGTCACGCTCGACTCATACCTAATTTACATATATATATATACATGTAAGTAGAAAGCACCTATATTTTACAACCTGATGACTATGTAGCGCTGTAGTGGTGTGAGGCTACAGGATTTATATATATATATATATAAAGATGACTGTTATTGTGTTTTGGGACATACTTTACTATCGACCCAAAGAGAATTTACTAGAACAAAGCACAGTGTGATAGTAGGTTAGAGTGACGACGTTAACTTCTTGTCAAATCTATATTCGCTTTATTGCTCTTTTTATGCGCGTTTGGTTGCAGTGCAACCATGTAAAACTCCGATATATATATATGTGTTTTTTCGTCTTTGTCAAGAAACAACAGTTGTATAAATTAGTTGAGAAAATATAAAAAAGTATATATATGTTTGTATATGTATATATAAGGTATAGTAGAAAATAGAAAATTTTAATGGGCTGAGTCAGAATGTCAGTAGATGTCTTAATGCATAGGAACCATTACAGAACTAATCCGCATAACGTTCCGATCCAGATGTCGGTTCTTAGCCCTGTTTTATAGATAATCACGTTATAATGAAAGGCCATGAAAGATGTAACCATCATCTGTCTCTGTCAACTCGTTCTGGAAGCTCAAACACTGTGTATACTAAAAGAGAATCTTTTCCTGCTAAGTCATCTACTGAAAGAGCTTTAAATTTTCTTTTGGACGCGGTATTGTGATTAGCAAAGTGTATGCCATGAAACCCCGAGGAAAATTAAAAATACATTGAAGCCACCCTGCACGAAAAGGAATACATTTCACTTTCATTTTTCTAGTCGAATTACATATTAAGTCTGTGTTCGTAAGAATTTATAAAACTGGAGAATGTAAAGTAAGATTCGTCTTAGTAGTAAAAGTTTCGATGATGGATTGCCCAAAATGAATTAAACAAGTATATGCAATTAAAAAATATACAGTTAAAATATGGTCTTCGAACAAATTACTCTGCATTCACATAACAAAGAGTTATGATTAACATAAGTGAAGGAAGGTTATAATGAAAACAACAACTACACAAAAATAAACTAAGAAGCAAAAAATATAGCATGGTGTGTATGAAAACTGAAACTACAAATATATCTTCTTAATGAAAACGTTTATTAAATATCTTAAGCACTGATATTTTGTTGACATCAGATAAAACACCAGCTAAAGATTTGTAAACACTAAGATTATGTGCAAACACACATGCATTAATGTCAAACGTCAGAGCTGTGTTTTCAGATTGGACTATGTAGGGATTTGAGACTGTGAAAGAATATATAACCTGTTTTGGACGATATTCATTAAAAAAATAAGCACAATAAACTTGTTTGAAATTATTAGTGCCGATAGCATAATATGATGTTCACTAACATTTTGTTGATCAAAATTTGAAAATTACAGAAACTTTTTATTTACGGAATAAGAGCGTACCTTACAACAAGTGAAAGAAGATTTTAAATCATAAACTTGAGTATATACTGGAATTAAGCTTTCTCAATTTAGAAAGATGATAATTTATAGTCTTCAATCCTCTTCTTCAATTGTATTCCAAATTATCTTTATATGCTAGTATATAATCAGTTAATTAATGACGTTTTGACCCATAAGAGTAGGTAATTATTAGGTTAAAATAGATCACAGTCCAAAATATTCAAACCTTCATTCATTAATTTAAAAGCCTCTGTTTTATTCAACAAAACAAATATATATTGCTTATCTACTTTAATTATTAACATGTTATTTTTTTAGATTGTATAATTCTCTAGTTTTTCTTTAGCATGTTTATTTTGGATCAGGTAGACAAGTCTCCAAGAAAGTTCTTGACCGTTAGTTTTGTTGTTTTTGGTTTTTGGTCTTAGGTGGAAATTTCCCTCTAATAGATTTAGAAATTTTGAAAATGAGACTATCCTTTTCTTGATGTTTTGAATTTGTAGTTTTGAAAGGTTAAAAAGTTTGATATTTTTTGCTCATTATTATACCAGAATATTAGTTTTCTGCTCAGTTATTCAAGGCCTATTTGTAAAATAAATTGCAGATAATTTACAAAGGAAGGGGGTAAAAAGTAAAGGAACATTAATGCATTCAATATGTGGTTCGTTAAGAGGTTTGTTAAACAATGACATTTATTTATCTGTTTCTTTTTTGGCTAAGAATATTTTTTAAACACTGAACTCCACAGCAAAACGAAATATATCTCTGACGTTTTTAGTTATACCTAGAAAACAGATATGAACAGGCTAAAATAGAAGCTCTGTTAATTAAAAGTATATAACCTTCTACATAAATATTGAAGGACTCCTCTTTATATATATTAATTTAAGTTCAAAGCGAAAACAACTTTATCATAATTTTTCTTATTATTTAAATATTGAACAAGAAACGTAATTAAGCTAACGACACCTAAAAGAACTGCTTGTAAATATTCACACGCTAGCGTACTTTTGTAATATGAGTCATGTCAACATTATTCATCCGATTTTTTATTGTGTTAATGCCATTGTTAACATTATACCCACCATATGTATCGCGGACGACGCGTTTTGCTCAGTGAATAGTGTGGAATAAAAATTATTATATACACTTCTTTAAAAAAAAAACAAAAAAAATGTAAGACACTGAATAAAGAATATGGTGTTAAAAATATAATAAGTCTAATTTTAGTGCCTATCACAATTATAATTATACTTAATCACATTTTCTCTGCTTAAAATGTCTTTCACACCGTTAAAATTGTTGTTCCAAAAATGGTTTATATAAAGAATGTTCCAAACACTATTACTGTGTTTGTTGTGTCCCAGTGAACGTAAGGCTTGTATTGAGCAAAACGTATCGTTGGCATTGGATATAACGGATATAGTGCGTTTCAGATAATACTATACACTCTTCTTTAAAAAAAACAACAAAAAACACGAGGGAGTGATTATAAAGATAATAGGCCTAATATTAATGTCTTAGGAGAATGATAATTAATTGTTCAACCATATTCGAGTATAGTTTGATAAAGATCAACGTTTCATTAATTTACTCAATTGAACCCTCATTTTACATATAATGTAATAGATCATCTTAACATAAATATAATCGTATTGTTACACTTTTGGCTTTTATATGTATAGAAAAAGAGATTTGTAATGAAAAATGTAAGGTTTAGAATTCAATGAGTTTTGTCAGCGATCACCCAGTATTTCTTATTAGAAATCTATATGGAGCAAAACCTGTACAATAGTAATAATTGATAAAATATAAAGGTAAACATCTTCAATGGCTGCTAAAAATTATATATAGTATATATATATGTGGTAACGCATTAGTGATTTTGGAATGCATAAAACTTTACAGATATTTGTATATTTTCATATCTGGTTACACGCATTGTATACAATATTCATTGTATTTAATTCTTAACTACAAACACCCAGATACTTTACATTGAAAATATTATTCTAAGTAAACTTCAATTTCAACCTTTATAGAACTATTGATAGACAAGCATTTCTTTTGATAAACGTAAGACAAGAGACAATTAAATACATCTTAACACTTGACAAAAAAAAAGAAATGTGCCAGCAATTTTTGGGCTCCGATGGATCACACAAGCATTGGAAGTACAGTCGACAATCCAAGCGTTGATTTTTGTGTAATAAGAGTTTGCATCAAGTATCTGTCTATGTTCCCATTTGAGGTTCATCTATATGGAAAGAAGCAGTTAACAATACTTGCAGATAAAGTTGCTGATAAGAAAATAATTTGGTATTTTCATGCTACTGGTACAGTTATAGCCAAGATCCCAAAACAAGGAAGAGAGTGTTGTCTTATTCAATACTGCTCAAAGGTCAAGGGGAAGGTGATTCACCACTACTAGCAGCAGAAATGATCAGCAAAAACCACAACATTGATGATGTATGTAACTTCCTTATGCATGGGAATCGAGATTTACATCAAATACGACCAAGAAACAAATCACCTTAGCGTTTAGAGGTTAACTAAATTGGGCTTTGATTCGTGCCAATTTGTTGTTATTCAATCAAGAGCACGTAACCTATTATATTGAGCGTTCATTGGAAGTGCTACGCAAGGAGTGTGTGAATGAAGAGAGAAGACAGTTATTCAGATACGCTCTGCACAGTTGCTAAATGAAATTTTTGGACATCTTCAGAAAGAACATGCAAATATTTAATGTGTATGACTGACTGTATGAATAATGCATCAATTTTGGAGGAACATAATAAAGCATTTCGCTTTCTGAGCATCTTCTTATTTTTCTAACCATTTCGAGTTGTCCAGAATACAGCCATGCACACACAGTACAAACTGGACATTAGCATTAAATCCAAAGTAATCCGTTTGGAATATAATTCTTTTCCTAATGCTGATGATGAGTTTGACAATAAACATTTGAATATAGAACCAAGCAAGTCAGTCTTTGCAAAGTATTTTCAACAGCTTAAGGAACAGATACAATATGAGCTGGTTTACTAGCGAAACCAATGAATTCTACAACCCTACAGCACTCAAAATATCTGATAACAACATATATATCAATAGCATTGCTGTGGACTGACTTGGTCTTGCAAGATGATTATAAGCATGATACCAATTCACGATCAGAAAACTGGATGAACATTTTAAAGAAAGACATTACGCAGAAGAAAACGAAAATGTGTCCTGGGAAATTTATCAAGAGGTTACGCAGCAATCTCAAGGGATGCCTTCGTGTATACCGTCTAAAGATGGCCCCAGCAACAAAGAAACCACTACCATACACATAAAAGATACAAAACATCTATGGCAATCGACCAAAGTAACTTTCAACAACTGCTAAGAAAATTAGTTATGCTTCGAAAATCGTAGGTCGTAGGCAATAAAATTAGCATCTGATATATATCTACAGTCAGTAGCTAAAATAACTACTATTTCACATATAAATCTCTAAATAGTTTTCTGCTGTCCATTCTTATGTGAGTAACACGACTTATACAAATTGTGCATGCTTATGTTTGACTGCAGACAGAGTAATATTTGCAATAAATTGTAACACAACTACAATCACCACTTAACATATTAGTAATATCAATTAAAATTTCACTATGTTGACTTTGTGGTAATAATAGCATTTGCATTCTCTTATTTCTAGTGACAAGAATAGTAGCAGTACAGTGACACTGCAGAAGAGCATTTGTCAGTAGAAGGAATACAGCAATTCTAAGTGTTCAGCAGGTTTGTTTCTGTTGTGGTGTGCAACAAGCAAATATTTTTGTTGTTTTATTAACTTTAATATTTGAAGTATATATAATAAAAATAATTTGTAATAGTGATATAATTGCAATAATGTACTATTCTATTATATGTATTATGACAGATTTATTATCATATATTTATTTTAATATCCGTTTTTGTTTAAATTAGATTTCTTTTTGGAAATGTACATAACTTATACTGTTAAATATATATTGCGAAACTCACGCCTATTCTCTAAAAGTTGTAGAAGATTCTCGAGTGTAAGAATCAACAATATATATGTACGATAAAAGGAAGTACTCTGTCGTAATTAAAAGAAAACATGATAAATCGGATAAACAGAATAAAATTTAATGAAAGTACAACGTTTCACCAGGTTAACCTGGCATCATCAGGTACATCAAGTGATTTATCATCATCCAATTTATCAAGCTTTCTTTCAACAATATATGTGTATGTACGTAAACGCTAGTGTTAGCATTAGTATTGTTACATAAACTGAACTTTCGGGAACTCTACACACGCCTAAAAAATAGTATCTATTATTGGTTTGCTATAAACTTCGGAAGCTATAACTGTGATTGTTATCACGCTTATTAATCGGAAAACTTAAGATATTTGACCAGGAACATTTATAAATTTCGAACATTACAATCATTTAACTTCAGTGAATTCACATCGTACCTTAGTACTTTTACGAAAACATTACCTAATGTCATCGGTGGAAAAAAATCGGCGTGTGATTAGTGAAGACCATAGAGCTAACTCGCTCCATATTAAGTGAATTATACCTACGTCAACTCGAAATTAACTGGCTCATCGTAAACCGTCGATAAGACATCAGGGGTTTCCAGACTAGAAAGAAGACTTTGTATTGCTTGTAAATTTGTGGACCTTATGTATATAAGTCATTGTTTGTAGTAGCTGTTTGTAATAACTGTTATTGTAAATTATATTATTGTTTGTATATAAAAACATATTTATATAAAACAAAGAAAACTGTGTATATCAATCTTGTTGGAAAATATCATAAATTAGAAACATATCGGCATTTATTTAACTACTAAATTTAAATTATCATTTAGCTCGGCTTAAGACCGTTCGCAATTGAAATACATAACAATATATATAACAATACACACTGTAGCCAATGTTGACTATGGAAAAATGCTACTTATTTGCAAGAATTGAATGGTAGTCTAAACATATATGCAGTGGGAAACGATTGTTTGAAACTTGGAAATCCTTACAATACTCGTTATTTGTGCTGATCTTTGGTGTTTCATTTCTCAGCCGAAAAAGAGGACTTAAAAATCTCACAGATTTTATGGATGTTCTGGGGTGAAAGTAATAAGCTTTACTTGTGTTTATACGTGACATTTATATAGAACTATGGGATTATTTCACGTGATGGCTTTTTGAGAAAAACAGTAAATTCAACAACAGTACTTATGATTGGCTGATTAACTTGAAAAAGTGAATAATTTGTTGTTTAATATCTTTAAATGTTGTGTTCCAGACAACAACAACAATGCCATGATATAAAAGATTGTTTGTAGTTATGCACAAAGCTACACAATGGGCTATCTGTGCCCTGCCCACCACGTGTATCGAAACCCAGTTTCTAGCGTTGTAAGTCCGCAGACATACCGTTGTGTGATATAAAAGACTGTTTAATTTAGATATTATTGATTAATTTATTTTTATGAGTGAATATTTCATTATTGTTTAGTTTTTGTTATAATAAGAGTTAAAAGCAGATGATTGTGAGAATTTATGTTTATAAGTCATTGACATCAAGAATATAGAGATTTCTAGAAGGCGGGCAGACGATTGAACGATAGAAATATAAATAGTTTGAGATGAGCGGAAATAGCAAACAGACAATAGCAGAAGAGAGTAAAGTTACGGACATGGAAAAGTTCGGCGTGAAGTTAACTACGATAGAAGTGTTAGGCCTATCGATTAAAATAGGCCTAACGTTTAATATCTTAGAGTAAGACTAACAGTATACAAGGAGATAAGAAGAAGAATTTATTCCCTCAAAGCGTGGTTCTAAAGTAATTGAATTAGCCTGAGTCCACTTTGACAAAAGGAACAGAGGATGTTTAGAAGAATGAAGACGATTATGGTAACTTACGTCACAATTGTAAATAAATCGTACACAGAATATTAGTGCTATAGTAATAGAGAAGATAGTTCGGCTTTTCAACTAAAATTCTAACTCAATTGAATAGGCATCAGTGGACTTTTGACAAACAAGAAGAGAACTACTTATATAGTGTTTATGATATACCTGTAAGTTTTATATCTGAAGAATTTGTTGTACATACTTTAACTTGTTTCGAATATATATACACATGTATATATATATATATATTATATTGAAAACAAGTGAAGTGTGTGTTGTTTATTTATCATTAAGAAGTCACAGACACCTATTGTAGAAATATCCTAAGCCACAAAACAACACAATATATATATTTATACCATTAAAAAGTATAAGTAAAAGTATTTCAATTTATAATTGGCGACCATACTATAACCATAAATTCTGACAAACAACAACAAAAATTTTCTACACTCCAATAATTTTGTTGTATTTTCATTTTAGATAACAAGTGATATATTTATTTTTGTTGAGCAACATATCAATTTGTTATTATAAACATACACTAAGAAGAAATTAAGACTCCATTATATTTAACATTATTATATCATTTTGCTTATTGCTATCTTCAAGTTTAACGATATGCAGAGTAATTTGTAGTTATATCATTTTTATATGTCCTACTGGATAGCAACAGTTTTATCTTATTTTTTTAATTTGGGACTTTTTTGTTATTATTATTATTTCAGTATTTTCAAGTCTTATAATGTCAATTTCAAGAAATATTTCAATTATTAAACTGACAGATATTTACTTGGCTTTAATAAAAAGTATACTGGAGCAAAGACTTTGAATATACAGCATTATTTTATGGACTAAAGTAACAACTGGTTATTTTTCTGTTACGTTTTTGTATATATCCAACAAAATGTCGAATATCAATGTTCTTTATATTTGGTCTCATCTGATTCTAAGAGTTCTCGTTTTATCTTGTTTAACTTTCCTTACAAGTTAATATAGGTATTCCAAAAATATTAAGCCTTTTTGTGCGTTGTCTTGTCCATCTTAAATTCTTCTGTCTGTGACATTTCGTCAATTTTTTTTTCATCTGTTTTCAAAAGAGTTATCGGTATCATCAAGTTCATGGCGAGCTTGACTGCATTTCTATAACTTCAGATTTCGCGTGAAGACTTTATTTTAACGAAAAGTTTAACATGTCTCAAACTATATCGAGTACTGACAGATACTTCTTTGCTAGTGTTGAGCAATCATTTGTTTTTTGTAAACGTTTCCGATTAATTGAAGCCAATAATTATTTATTGATGGCACATTTAAAAATGAATTTCGAAAATCTAGATGTTCTTTAATACAAATAATTATCGGCTTCATTTTTCTCACATTGAAAGAAAAACGTTTAGCTTCATTCTTTTTGGAAGGCAATGATTAAAATTATAGGAACTTTTAAAGAAGCCGATGATACAATAGGTGATAATATATTAATTTTGAGATTTTTGTTTGTAGTTATGCACAAAGCTACACAATGAGCTATCTGTGGTCTGCCCACCACGGGTATCGAAAACCGGTTTCTAGCGTTGTAAGTCCGCAGACATACCGCTGTGTTAGTGGGGGCAATTTTGAGATTACCAGATCGGATTTAAATAGCCTAAAATGAAAAAAAATGCTATATGATTAGATCATCAAAATACAGGAGAGAAAGAGAGAGAGCAGTGGGCGTACTTCTGGATCGTTTAATGGTTTTATGTTTATTTGTAGTTAAGCACAAAGATACGCCCTGTGCTATCTGTGCTATATTCGCCATGAGCACCAAAACCCGATTTTTAATGTTATAATTCCACAGACTTACTGTTGAGTCACTGGTGGGCCGTTTAATTGGATGAAATACATTTTTAAATCTTACTTCTAGATAAGATGACAAACGTTACTGGGAGGCTTCATCTGAATGTCAGCTGATTACGGTTGAATAACGAAATAAGCTATAATCAGTTAAAAAGGTTTAATAAACACGCTTGTCAGATATATCATATATTTTTTGTTTGTTTGGAATTAAGCACAAAGCTACACAATGGGCTATCTGTGCTCTGCCCACCACGGGTATCGAATCCCGGTTTTTTAGCGTTATAAGTCCGCAGACATACCTCTATGCCACTGGGGGCATATGATATATTCTATAGCACATTTGTCTTTACTATTATGTATTCCATTTTAATTGTTATTTATTTTTACGGGGTAATGTATCATATTCTTAAACATCTGTGATTTATTTTCAATGGTCATTTTATTTTTTGTCCGTTTTATTGGGGATAAGGTTAAAATTTATACTGAAAAAAATGTCTTCATCTCAATAGTAGCTTGAATCTAGCCAGGCGTGTATATGTAAAGTTCTTCATATCCAAAACCTGTGTCCACTGGAAGTTGACAGGAGGTGCATCTATCCTTGTCTTTTGTCCGATTCACCGACAGTAAAGATAGCTTTCTATTTCTGGCCGTCAAGTGCTATATTCCCTGTCAAAAAAAAAGTCGCCTAATTGCTAATTAGCAAACCCATGTTTTACTAGTTCTCAAAACATTGAAAATTAAACTCTCACTTGAGCTTTTCCCTGCATATAAACTTTGAATTCTGGAAGGAATGATAATTTAAAAAGTTAACTGAGAGGATATAGAGCACATACTATCGTCCTCTAATACACACTAAACGTATTAATATATTTTTTGGGACAGTACTTCTGTAAGAATATTTTTACTGCTTTTTTATATTATAATTTTCTTAACAGTTTTATCATTTGGAGATGTGGTATTTTAATGGTGAAGGAGATAATTAAACATTATAGAGTATCAATTAATTCAGTATTCAGCTAGTATTGTTATTAATATCAGATAAGTAAAATAAAAAGAGATAACAAAAAATAGGCATTCGTTTACTGATAATTAATAACTAAAAGACGAAAACATTTATAAATTTGCACAATGATATTAGAATTTAGCATAAATTAAATTATTCACATAAATCGAAACAATATTAGGGAAAATTTTAAATCTAAAAGTTAAAATAGGTTTCAGTCTTCCTAAAATGTGAGTATGAAACATTTTAATTTTCTTTAATGATTTAACATTTTTGAAAGATATGAGTAATAAGTTTTAAATTTTATCTGATAAACATAACTGCAGCATCATTTCAAATGCCTGTTCTGCTTGAATTATAAAATTTTATAATTTCAGTGAAACAGTGACGACACTATGACTTTACAAAACTTATAATATAGTTATGATTCATTAAAATTCCCTACACCATAAAACAGGCTGAAAGAAAGATTTTGTTTGAAGTTAAGCACAAAGCTATACAATGGGCTATCTGTGCTCTGCTCACCACGGATATTGAAACTCTGTCTCTAGCGTTGCAAGTCCGCAAACATACGCTGTACCACTGGGGGGTAAAAAAGATAAACATTTCATTGCATCAGTTATAAAAGATATAATACACTAAAAATTTAAGCTAGGAAAGAAACTAAAATTTAGTACTTCTAAGTCCAAACACATACATAGCGCATCATGTTATTATTTTCAGGAAGGGAAAATTATGTACATAAAACATGTTTACAAAAATTGATTGAAACTGCTATATTTTTTTCCATCACAGTAAGATATTGCAACATTATTTCATCTACATTCTTTTAGATCGCGAATATAATCTATAGTTTAATATGATGAATGGAAACAAAACACTAGCTTTCACATAAATTTTTCATCAAATTTATTAAAATTTGAAGGTATACAAGTGAGCTTATAATTTATATTTAAAATATATATAAATTTTCAACAAACATCATTTTACTATAACTATAATTCACTTTTCATAATAGAAACAAAACTGTATGCTAAATTTGTTTAAAACATTCTCAAGTGAAAACAAAAGTATAAGAGTAGAAAGTAACTCTTAATGTTCTATATTTAAAGAATAATAGTTAGTGCAGGTATAAATGAGCCGTATCAAGGTGAAACTTATGCCTAAGAAAAACTGAAATAATAATCATATGAGTTTTATATATATATACATAAAAAACTAAAATATTCAATCCCAATAGGAGGTATATAACCATGAAAAATCCCCATTTTCCATTTTCATGTTTTCCATAGGAGAGGGAAAGTAAAATAATATGCCAGTTTGCCTAATGCCGAAGAGTTCTTATTTAATGAAAGTGATGTTAAGTTTGCAGGTATATGACGCAAAAATCGGGTTTTGATATCCATGATGGACAAACCACAGATAGCCCATTGTGAAGCTTTACGATTAACAACAACCAAACCAAATCATAATATAAATTAAACCAATTGTGCCAATAGTTACTACTTACAAACCTTATGAGCAAACTCTAATTGATAGGCATACAAATCTCACAGTCCAAAATTAAAAAAATATATTGTTCTCGGCCTGCTTAACTTATCATAAAAAATTATGAAGGATGACATAGTCCAGTAGCTTAGCTCCAGATTTCCGATGAAATGTGCATTTTATAATAGGCGCATGCCATTTGGTATGAATATACTACTAGGTGTGCTGAATTTTTTCTGAAATAGGGACATAATTAAGTACCACCAAGAAAGCATCCTAATAATGGCTGGAGACGGCTTGAATGGATAATGAAGAAAAACTTTAATACAACAGCAAATGTACAACGTTTCGACAAGGTTTTGTCATCATCAGGTACCTACTGGTAAAATTTTATATGCCGTTAGTGTGGGTTGTGTCTTAGTCTAGCCATAGATTGGCTCATTGCTATGCATTGTACATAGAGAATTTAGTTAAACATAAACTATAAATGCTCACTCTATTCTCAACTAAATCGCCATGAGAATTTCCAGCTACAGCTTAACATTTTACATATAGAATTAACTAACGCGATCAAATGGTCAATAGCTACAAAAAATCATTCTGTACAGTATCAGTTAGCTACCAGCTACGTTTATTATCATTATAATGTACAAAGTTAGCTACCACATCAAGTAATCCTTTGCCCATAGGTGAACATAACAAGCCAGCAAACAAGATAAAAAGTTAAAAACTTGCATATAGGGATCGTAAAAAAGTAAGCAATCAAGGATGGAGATACTGTAGACTTTATTTAATCAAATTACAAATCTCTATTTTGGCTCCACGCTGTTACCTAGAATCACATTTGGTGGAGTAAAAATATGGATTTGTTGTTTGAGTAAATAATGTCTATATTATCTCCATCCTTGTTTACTTACAGTTTTTACGATCCCAATTTACAGGTTTTCAAAGTCCCAATTTGTTTATTTATCTTGTAAAAATAGAATTCAGAATGGACGGAAATGGTGTTTATATATAAAAAAAAATTACCTCTGAGTTTCTCATCATTCATTTTTAAAATAAATATTATGCCAAAGACAATTGATTTATTTAGGTATATATACGTTTACGTGTTTCATGTCTAAAATTAAAATGAGATTGAAGTTACAGAGTGTTGTTAGTTGAAAGCAATGTGCATTTTAGTGAGGTTTCATAACCTACCTATTAGTAAAAACTGCACGTGGGACCACCTGCCACCAGGAGACGCTTTGGGCTTGAGCCAATGTTAAAAGTAGTATAATAAAATGCACTAATGTCCTACTAAACTACAGGACTAGCATAGATTAATTTAGCAAGATTTATTTTGTTAAAAATACTCTTTTTATTGATATATTCTATGTGGTTTCAGTCTATACTTTAGTTATGTGCATTACAATAAACAAACGTGACTTAATTGAAGTTTGATATATCTATTTATATATAAGTATGTACATTTCAAAGGTTAAACTGCAGAAGTTTTATCTAAAAACAATATATATGATGTAATTCGAAATTGAATATATTGTATCGTATATTGCATTGTAATAAATAACCTGTTTATGCATTAAGCAGTATGTTAAATTTGTAGATGTTTTTAGTGATATCATAGGAAGTTTAAAATTAGTAATTGAAGTTGATATATTAACGTGAAAGCACTAAACATTGCTACTAATTAGGTAAAACTTAAAAGCCGTAGTAATGGCAAAGCTAATATAAGAAAATCTTTATAGTTCTTGATAGAAACAATAGCTGAATAGTTAACATATTTAAATTAGCACGAGTTGATGACAAAAGAGGTTTCATCTTAGTAAAGCGAACTGAAAAGTTCGTTTTATTTGACACAAAAAACTCCCTGTTACAAAACATTTCAGGTAGACTTTTTCATACTTAATGACGCCAAATTTCACATTAAAATCGCGTGCACCTTTTATTTAATTCCATCGGATTGGTATAAGTTTCCTTCATGTTAAACATTCGTCTTACTGCAAGAATCAAAAAAAAAAAATGAAAATGGGGCATTATATTATAAGAAAAAAAATATCATCAAACATCTCGTTGAAGAGGAACCGTATTATTAAACCTATAGCGTCAACAACAGATCTGTCTTAGTTTTTGAGTAATATAAGTTCACAACTACATTTTTGTTATAATGATCAGCTAAAAGCTACATTTTTGGATCAATGGTACATGCAATGGAATTCAAATGAGAGTGAATTAACATTCTCTTTCAGAGATATTATTCGGAGATGAAACGTACATCTTTAAAATGTGACTAAAAATACATATTTCTTAATGAACTGTTTCATAACTATAGTTGAAATTACAACATTTAAAGGATAATAAGAAGTTAAAGAAAAATAATTTTTAAAGAAAAGGAAAAGAAAACTCTACTTTTAACGTGCTTTTGAAAGTTAAATTGAAAACACTATTTTTCATCAAATTATCAAATCATCAACGTTATTTTTTTTAATTTCGCGCAAAGCTACACGGGGGCTATATGCGCTAGCCGTCCCTAATTTAGCAGTGTAAGACTAGAGGGAAGGTAACTAGTCATCACCACCCACCGCCAACTCTTGGGCTACTCTTTTACCGGCGAATAGTGGGATTGACTGTCACCTTATAACGACCCTACGGCTGAAAGGGCGAACAAGTTTGGTGGGACGGGGATTCGAACCCGCGACCCGCAGATTGCGAATCGAGTGCAATCTTTCTTCTTTTGGAAACTATAAATATAAATGACGTGAACATGTGTATTGTCATGATATGGTGTATTGCAAGCTGCATACAATAATAAGTTGTTGAAAAACTCAAAGACTAGTTGCAAATTTATTTAATATATCTTTTTGAAAAGATTTATCAAGAATTCTATATTGTTTATGAATTATATCTCTAACTCAATAAGTATTCAAAACATTATCCATTTAATTTAACTTTGTGCTGTCCCATAAAATGCAAAGAGTAAAAATGCAAATTTTCAATTATTAATCTCAAAGAGCATTTTTTTATAACATTTATTCAAAACTATGTTGAAGATGGTTGATTAAGCAAAAAGCTACACAATGTGCTATATGTGCTTTTTTAAGCTGTGGGTATTGAAACCCTAATTTTAGCGTTATAGGTACCCAAACTTACCGCTGAGTCACCGGGGAAAAGGATTATGTTAAAAAAAGAATTTTCTTCAAAAATGCATTTTTTACGGCCACACATATAGAAATTAATTTCATCAGTCGTATTATGTCCCGATGTGTCATACTGTATTATATGATTCTTTGGAGATGGTTGTTAAAAATCTTAATGATTTTTTTATGTAACTGCGTTTTATTTGATAGTGACTGAGCCAAACGAAAAAACTGGATTTACTTTATGGCAAAATCTTATTTTTCTTCATGAAAAAATATCTTATTTAATAGCGTTATAAAAATGAACTGATTTTATTGATTCGTTATGTATAATGTTTGAAAAGCTATAAATATTTTCTCTTTAAGGTAAAATGTGAAAAAACTAGACGCTATATTATAAAAAAGAAAACATCTCAAATTGGTTGAAATCTTCTTTCGACAACCAGGACATACATTTTAAAACAAAGAGGTCCGTAAAAGATTTAAAAAAAAATTAAAGATATTGTATGACCAAAATGTTTAAAATATTGCATTAATCATTAAAAAATATTATTTTGCCTCGCTTCTATCCAGAGTTCGGTTTCCTGCGGTGGATAGAGCGGGCAGATACCCCATTTTTAGTCCGCCAATCGGTCAGAAGTAAGTTAAGGACTCACAACGCTAGAATCCGGGATTTGAATCACCGTGAAGAACAGAAAGCAGAGAGCCTATTGCGTAGTTTTGCACTAAAACAAACAAACAAATAACCTTTTTTCCATCTATTCTAATTTCGCTAGGTCTCTTGTCTTACTACAGTAAGTTGATAGGAGAAAAATCAAAGCATTTTAATGCTTGTTTTCTATTAGTTTTATTTCAAGTCGAAGTTCCATACGAACTTGAGAGAGATGATGGCGAATGGAAATTACATTTCTGTAATATTAGGTCGTCAAGAGGATAATATCGCATTTTGTTAGATGAAAAAACCCGAACATAGTCTCCATTCTTATGGATGATGCTTTTCCATCTTACAATCAGGCTGTTGATGCGCTGATTAAATAAATATCTTGGCTTTGAAGCAAAAAACATGTCGATATCCTCTTTAACACCTTCTACATTTGCATACGTTTTCCCATTAAGATGGTGTTGCAGCAAACGAAAAAGACGATAATCTGATGGTGCCATATCTGGAGAATATGGTAAGTAGAGGAGAACTTCCCAACCCAACTCCATAATCTTGTGTTTCGTCAAACGTGCCACATGTGGACGTACATTGTCGTGGAGGAAAAACACCTTTCCGATTGATGAGTGAAGGGCATTTCTGATGAAGGGCTTGATTTAAACGTTCCAGCTGCTGACTATAGATTTCTGCATTGACAGTTCGCTGTCGATTGAGGAGTTCGAAATGAATTACTCCTTTGATGTCCCACGAAATGCAAAGCATCACTTCCTACGGATGGAGTCCAGCTTTTGGTGTTGGAAGTGGTTTTTGTCTAGGACTGAGCCATTGTTTTTGGCGTTTAATATTTGCATAGAGAATCCAATTTTCACCACCGGTAACAATTCTTTTCAAAAAATGGTTTACGCGCCAGTAGAGGCGAGTTCGTTGGGCACCCAAACACCTTCTTTATGGAGTTTTATTCCTTAGCTGTTTTCGTATTGTTTCATGAGAGACATGCAATTTCAGGGCCATTTCACGCGTCTTCAGAGCATCAATATCAATTCCAACATGTCGGCCCCTGTCATCACAATTGTTAAGACTAAAGTCACCTTAACGAAATTTGCTGAACCATCGTTGACACTTACGAATATTCAAAACATTTCCATAAACTTCTTTGATAGTCTTTGTGGCTGCAGAGGCGTTGTTTCTTTTCTTGTATTCAAACAGCATTACATGCCGAATGTATATCTTGTCGTGAAGCATCACTACAGAGGATAAGAGTATATTAAACTTCACACATTATATAGGCTACACTAACGTGACGTTTAGGCGGTTCGTTTAGTTATCATACATGATTTACATTGTTCTTTTTTTTTGGGGGGGGGTAATGAAAGTGTTGCAAAACGCGACATTAATTTTTTGACGATCTAATACAACACTATTTTTTTATTCACTCATACTTAGGGCAGATCATATAACGCGCAAGAACTATTATTAAAACTCCTAAAATCCTAGTAGAATATGCAAAAATATATTATAACCTCGAAATATCTAGATCTTTAGAATAATTAACTACGAGTTCACTATATAATCGTTGAAGATGTGTTATGTATTACTTTGTATTTTATCATATTCTGCCGTTTATTAACATCTTTTTATATTTTGAAATTTTCCAATTTTGTAGCGTCCTTTCGACCTATAATTTTGTTTACTGTTGATCAGAATATCTCAAGTCATATATTCAATTAGCTTCAGCTTGAATGATATTAACATATCTTTTTTATTACTTTATTTTGTCAATTGTGGTAATCACCACTATCAGACTATAATTCGTAATGAACAGCAAAGATTGATAATAAGTTGTCGATAACTTACGACTAGACCTATCAAAATGGCGTCAGGTAAGGCTAGGTAACAACATCTTGGTAACAGTATTATTGAAACATTTTACCGTCGCGTACTATGTATATTTTTTTAAACATAACTAGGCTTAGCTGATGTCTTAATATACGTTAAAAGTACCTTAGTTTTCAAATAAATATAATCTGACACGCAAACATTTTCACGAACGAAAATAACTTCTAAGGAGTATATAAAAAAAATACCAAGGTTTATGATTTATCTCTAATTCTTCTAAACTTCCCATAAGATTTCTTTGTTCTTCTCTACAAGAGCAACATCTACTCACTTTCCCACGAAACCATAAACTATTTCTCACACAACCTAATTCACTCTACATTGAGGTAAATGATTTATAATCTGCTGTATCCAACTGTGCTCAAACTTTGCGTGTAGCTACTTTCAAAGTTGATCTTCATTTGTTTTTTGTTTACGTCATTTGCTGGGAAGTCATAAGAGGATATGTGCACAAATATACATTTGAACTTTTTAACTTTTCTTTGCACATTACATTAAATAAGTGTTACAAACTCTCAAAATAACAATTTTAAAATGTGTGAATAAAATTTTCTGAAATTAGTTTAGAATTATTATTATTTCCTTAAATCTTTAAGTTTGATATGAAGATGTGATCTACAGATGAGTGTTTCCCATAATTTTATTCCCATATTTTAAAATACTACTCTTATGGTAGTATTAAATATTAGTAGTATTTTGCATAGTGTTTTTTATTATATAAATTTAACTGTAACATTAAATCAGTGATCATTTGTCCTAATATTTCTTTGAATCACTCTATAAAAATTTTTTTAGTTAATCATTCCTAATATGGCCGAAATCAACATGAAAAAAACAACATCTATAAACATGAGTAGATTTAAAGGTACTTTGAGGTTCTGACACTGGAAATATGAAGTATTACAAAAAAAAAAGAATCATATAGCCCAAAACATTAATTTCATAATTACAATAATTTGTCAGATTTATTAGGGAAACTAAAAAAATGTCAAAATTAGAAAATTCAAATATTAGTTCTATGCGTCTTTATTATTACGAAATTTAACGACATTAGATTTAATGATCGAATTTTTAGACATTAATTAAAACGGCTTGATTTATAAATATATAACTAGCTGGAAGTCCTATATATGTATTTCCGATCTGAACAGCTTGCAAGTTAAAAAACCTTTGTCAGAACTGATGATTGGAGGAATACAAAGTATTTGCATCACATGATATTATTTTTCAAAGGACAATTACATGAAAGCTTAGGATATACTTGTATTGGCGATCTATCTTTGAAACCCTTTATTGTTATCATAATTTTAGTCTACTGTTTTCAGAACGTTCACAGAACTTTTTATGAACAGGGCAGCTTAAAAAAATATTGTGCTTTTGTTGTTAAAACGAGCAGAGGTACTTCAAACATGTGTAATAAAAAGGATATTATTTTCTCTATCTTAGCTGATTAATTCCTAATAGTTGCTAATCATATCAAATTTAACGGTTTAAGATCCGACATTTATGTTTTTTTTTATATTTTTCTTGGCAGTAAAACATAAATTTATAGAGGATGAGGTATTTTGACAGATAGTAGGTTTGTAACTTTGAAAAAAAATATTTACTGTTTCAGGGGTACCCACTTACAAAAAATGTGATATTTGAGACAGCTATTTGTGGGATAATGGATTTATTTCTCTACAACGTTTCGTCTTTAACAGTGAAATATGATCACGTATAATATTCAAATTGCGGATACATCTGACTTGTTTGAATGTACTTGTACTTGAACGTTGTACGTGATAATGTCTTATTGTAGAGACGAAACGTTGTAAAGAAATAAATTTGTTATTACACAAATAATTGCGTCAAAACTTCTTACTTTTTAGAAAGAAACATTTTTTCACCAATGAAAATATATATAGGTTGGTATATAAATAAAACTGCATTGTCTTCGGTAAATTCAATAATTTATTTATTTTATGAGATTATTCACTTGAAAGTTGTTACACATCCACAACTCCTACTCGTAGGATTCCTCTCGAGTTCAAAGTTTCAAAAAACTTATGGCATAAGCTTACAGAAAAATCATCATTACATCAAAATGAGTATGTGAATATAACACACTCTGTAGCATGTCCATTAAATTTATATTTTCATTAATCTACAGTTTACCATAATTTCTCCAAGTGAAATAGATATTTCATGGAAATGACAAAATTAAGCTTTCTTCATAACCTTCAAAATTGAAGTGAATCTAACTCTATAAAAACAAACCTGTAAATAACAAAATCATACAGAAATTTCTACAAGCTACAACATTCTCGGTTGATCCTAAGGTTCAAATAATGAAGGAATGAATACCTGTAAATTTGTAAGGTAATGTCTGTATTCAGATAAACATATCCTAAATACACATGTAAGAAAGAAATAACATGTAACAGAAGAGAAAAATCAAATACTGTCGATTCAATGGTAAAGTAAATGATATTTATACACAATTTTGTAGGTAGAATGACTTTCCTGATCATTCTTTCTTTCTTGATACATGACATATACAATCTATGTAACTTAACATGCATTAAATAACTAATAGTATTTCTGAATAAATTTCATAGTACTTCATTTTTTGTCATAATTTCCTTCAAAAATCAACAATCGCAATTTTGACATCAATTATTTATTAAATTAATTAATTTTATTAATTTATTTTATTTAATTAATTTAGTGACGACATTTGGGCGTGAAGAAACCGTACCTAAAACGTATTTATTTCGTTTCATGGCACAATATGTTATTACATTTTCTTAGTGTTATGCAATCCAATGTATTGATAAAGCTTAGACTTCAATATTCCTTTCAATAGTCTAAAATCAGAGATCCCAGTAATTGGTGTATAAAGAAAAACAAGCATATAATTTTAATATTTTATTATTTTAACACTATTTCTACTTACTTTTGGTCATTTGGTCATTTTTTACACAGTGCTCTCTACTAGCATCTGATGATATAGTTTTCTACAAACACAGTTAGTGAAAAAAATAAAAACATTTGATAAATTCCTAGAACGCGCTTTTTATCTATAAATACAGATACTTTTTGTTTCAAAGATAATCTAATTGTATCCCTCGAATAGGACTAATAGAATACACATGAGTAAAACTGCACCAAAGTCACTCCAAACAAAGTCTCGGTATAGAAAGATTTACCAGGCAAACCATAAAATGTTTTGATATAACAGTCACCGGTTTAGTCATAACCTGGTTTGAAACCTTTATCTCAAAAACAAAAAAACTTAGGTAATTAGCTTCATTGTTTACAGTATAATATTTTTCATCAATACAAACATCAACGACTTCTTACATATATGAAATTATCATTTTCCTACCAAATTAGTTAAAGCTATTTGTGTAAAATATATTTCTGAGTAGAGTTTACAAATTAAAGTCTTAGGGATGAACAATATAAAAACTATTTGCCACATTAAATAAAGGAAAAACAACGTCTGGGCAATTTTTCACTTAAATATCTTTCTTTTTTTGTATATTGCGAGATATGATACATATTTCTTAATTCACGCAACAACTAATCAATACCTTTAATTTACAAAATGTCCGAAGGTTGGTCAGCAGTAAGTATACGCACTTACAATGCTAAAATTCGGAGTTATATTTCTTGCGGTAAGTAGAGCACAGGCAGCCCGTTTGTAGCTTTGCGATAAAACAACAGATTAACATAAACTCGAAAAATAAGTAAAACACTATTTGGGAGCATTAGTCATAACTTTATTTCGTTTTTACAGGAAGTTCTGCCTGGACATTTTTAATGGGTAGATAAAAACAATGACAAAATACAACCATTGCCTTATCAGTAATTATAAAATGCTTATTCCCTTTGTCACACTGTCGAGAACGCTTTCACGCTCCCTTTTTGGTAATGCTTAACAATATACATCGTCGCTTAGCAACAAAACTATCACCTGATTGTTCTTAGGCCAACTATGGTGTTTATGTTGAATGCTCAATATTTATTTTGGTTTGTTAGAAAGGTTTGTTTTATTATTTTTGTTATTACTTCGGTGATATATCAGGAAAATAGTTTAATTAAGAAGTTTTTTGACATTGTATTGTTTCAGCTAAGCCATACATTACGTTTATGTATTAGGCCTAGTGAATAAATTAGAATACAAATAGGCCTAATATTAATAACGTTATAGAGCCAGTGTTTTAAAAAGTTTTAAGTAGTGTTTAAATGTTAATTAATAAATATTATTTTCCTATTTTAACACAAATATTACTTACTTGGCCTTAAAACATAAAGAAAAATAGACATTTATTACTAACAATATATTTTATCCTTTGTACAGTCGAATAAGTTGAAAATATGTGTCTGAATGTCTGTACTATGTTTTCTATTTCCCGTGAAAAGGCTCAAGAGTGCTATTTAAGTGTACACGTATTTTTGTTCACGATAACATTTCATTTTTCTGCGTAGTTTTTATTTAAAATGTGGTGATTAAAGAATTACTTCGAGGCTGATGAAATAAGTGAAAAGTAGGGGTATTTTGGAGGAACAGTTGCCCTTGTATCAAATCCAAAACTCGAGCCCAGGGACTCGGCGTTACGTCTGAGGGCTTATATTACTATAATTCGGGTTTCTTATCCATACTGGGCAGAGCACAGATAAGTCATTGTGTAGATTCGTACTTAACAGCAAACAAATAAAACAAGTTAAATACACTTCACAACTAAATATCAAGTAATGTTTTGCCTTATTAAAGAATGCTACCATATTCTCTTTAAAAATATTTTAATGACGTTTGACTTCTGTAAAGCACAAACTCTCGTCTTCTTGAAATGTCATTTCGATAAAATAATTTAAATATTATATGTGTATTTTAAATTAATACTAGTTTCTTAATATTATTTTAGTTTCTTCAAACTAGTTTTCAAATAGATCATGAAACAAAACTGAACTACAACACTCGTAAACAAAGGCGTAGGCATCGAAACTTTTTATACAGTTCAATTTATAACTTAAGCTGATTAAAGTCACTCTAAACTAGAATTGAGGCTATCATCCAATAATCAGTTTTTAGTTAAAAGCAACTTGTATTTACATTTAGAAATAGTAATAAATAGCAACAATAAACAACAAAATGAAATAAGACAATTAAAATATTCGTTACTGAAATTTGCCCATACCTTATTTCTATGTAATTAGTTCATTATGTGTCTTATAATGTAGATTTATTGTAGCTTAATGGAAACATAATCAATTTTTAATTAAGCCGTTAGTATTGTATCCTGATAATGTCAGGCGTCTCTTACATTGATAAAATATTTTGTTTTTTAATGGATTTTGTTTTTTAATGGATCCCAAAATATATTTAGTATCATTTAATACCGTTTTGTAATATGTATTATTCTATTTCAGAATTTATGCTTCTAAAAAACACACTCCATTATTCTCTATATATTTCTTATTTAAAAAGAATTAGTTCCTTTAGACATTGAACCATGCTCATGAATAAATCGTGATTTTAAATTTTATCTATATATTGAACGTGTTTTAAACTTGTATCACCTGAATTTAAAGAATTAAGATACTTCAATATTTGTATTCTTATTAACTTCAAAGGTTAACTCCATAAGCTGTAACTTGAGAAGGAGCGTGGCACTGACATCCTTCGCACTCAACAATATCACCATACAGTAGGAACTTTTAGTTCGATACAATACCAATGATTTGAGATAGGTGTTACTCTTACTATATATTCATAGTAAAAAAAACGTTCACGTTTCGATAAAGGCATACTAAATCTTAGACACATTTGTGGTTTCAAAAATATAGCTAAACTCCTAAAACAATTTAAATTAATTATGATTTTATGCTCAAAATTTTCATTGTTTTATATTTTTATAAGAAAGATCACAACATTATGATATAGATATCGTATGAGACTCATCTAAAAAGTATGGATGTTATACTGACACTAGTACACCGTGTACATCTTTTCGGATGTCATCGATCATCTATAAAAATAGTCGTTAACTCGAGTAATTTCAGAAGGAAGATATACTTTCCGAAAGCGCCATTGTTATCACGTTTCTTGGTTTGTAACTTATTTATTTTTTGTTCTTCCCTAAGTTCTTTGTAACATGAATTGAGTTCCAATAATTATAATTATGAACGATGTTTAATTAAACTATGTAAGAAATTTTACTCACTTGTTGTCCTCTACATTTCACTTGAATATTTTATTACATATATATATATATATTTCTTTGGCGTACTATTGTTAATTAAACTTGGTTCAGTCAGCTAATACATCTCTCAAGATTTTATTGGAAACTATTATACAGACATTATGAATGATAAAATACAAAATGTAATATGGAGGTCCAAAGTTTTACTACATATAGGTGAACATAGAGTTAAAACGTAAGCATATTATTTGGAGTTTGGGTCATTAACTGAAAAGGAGTTACCATCCAGTAAATCGAGGTGTCGGATAGCAATATAAAATTTGTAGTTGTCACGAAATGCTTACTACATAGAAAAGGCACAGTCTGACAGCTTATGGCAAAACAACCGATGAGAAGTGGTTTGAAACAAGAAGGATCACATTCACACATCTGTAGAAATTATATGTCCAAGCCGGAAAGACTGTAGAGAACTCTGGAATGTAAACGATAAGAGACAATCTTCATATGTAACATAATTGGATGGTTTAATGTCGCACAAGTCATTCACAGTGTAATGTGGATATTATTTAGTAATTTAAGCAAAATTTAGACAAAATTGTGAAAGAATGTGCCCTCAGTGTTAGAGTACTTGCATGACTAAAACAATTTAAAGCGAATATACAGACAATGTCCAAGTAAGTAATCGTATCTCTAACATAATACCAACCAAATAGGCAATCATAACACGTAAGTAATCAGATGCTAGGCGGGTTTTGTATTCAAAATTATTACATTAATAATCTCAGATTTAGTTTTCCTCTTGTAACGATTTTTATAAGACGAGCTGGAAAGAATACTAAGAATATATTATACAAAACACCACATCCAGATAACACAGACATATTTATTATTGAATATACCAAACAAATCCTTCAGCTGAATTTAAACTACTTCCCATAATCGAGCATCAAAACAGCAGTAATCCCCCTATAACACGAATCACAGTATTCCTCAATCTCAAAAACTTCCCAATAATACAAATAAACAATCCACAATTGTTTTGTTATGAAAATGAAACAATAGAGAAACCTCTGATTTGAAAATCATCAATATACTTTAGTTTAAAATATAATTTATTCGTATGAAGGCCTGATCTTTATAACGACAAACGTATAATGATACACGGAAAACTATAATAGATGTAAGAACTGAGTTCTTAAGTGCATCTGAACTGATTAAATGCATGTAAGAATATGAAACTTCAACGCTAAAAATAAAAAAAGGCATTGAAGATAGAAGACGTAAAATCATATGATGATATGATGATATTAACATACAACTGAACAGTCAATATGAGACATTAATGATTTCCTCCTTTTCAAAAGCGTTGTTCATCTTCACATGTTTTAACGTTTACGATTCGAACTCATCTCGTAACGTTCCTTTCTTCCACTAACTGTTTTTTGAATTTCTTTGTAAAACACTTTTTGTTTAATAATTTACTATGTATTTGTTACTTATGGTCATTCCAAACTTCGTTTAAGTGGTTTAAACGAAGTGGTTTATCTTGTATATGAATTTCTCACGATTATTTTATGATTATACTATTATGTATGTATGTCTGGCTAAGGTAAACAAAATTGCAATACTAACCATTTCTCCTTCAGTAAGGGTATTCACGAGAGGTGTCTCTAAATTTATGCAATTTTCTTCATCATAGACTTTTGTTCGTAAGTGAGGGCCGAAGGTCTTATGTCTCCATTCTTCTAAATCGTACAAAGAGTTACTACTTTCAGAAATAATGCAAAGTGATGATTCATCATCCGTTTTTGCCCTATGAGCCTCTTCAATTTCTTGATCTCGCCACTATGTTGAAATTAACAAAGATAAGTATATAAGAATATTAATACACTTCACCTGAGAAAATATAATGCAAATAAAGAAGATTTACGTTGTTTACAGATACAGGTAGAAATGATAACGTGCAATGTAAAACGATGAAAAATATCAAATATATAAAGAAACAACTCCAACAATAAAATATTTTAGAGTTAAGTTGCTCTTCAGCCAAAGAAGGAATAAAGTTAAAATAAAAGCTTCTTTTGGGAGCAGTATTTATATACAGAATACCAATATCGAATTAGGTTCATTGAAAGTGTATGTCTATTTAATACTAGGAGAATGTGAGAACCCCAAATTCAAAGTGATGAGATTTTGCCTGTTCAAATTCGCACGAAGCTACTCGAGGACTATATACGCTAGTCGTTCCTAATTCTGAAGTGATAGACTAGATGTTAGACAGCTAGTCAACGCCACACGCTTTCAACTCATGGGCTGCTCTTTAAAAATGAGTAGTGGGATTGACCGTCATATTATAACACCATTATAGGCAGAAAGGGCGAGTGACACTCATATCGCGAATCGAGCACCCTAACCACTAGGCCGGTGTGAGCATTTATATTTGAATAAGTCGCATATTACAGGAATAGATATTCAAATAAGAATTTTCTTCGTGGCATTATTGCTACATTCTTCGCATCTGCACAGAAAATTTCTGATTAATCAAAGAATATGAGGATCCTGTCCCATAAAATGCGACACTGTGTGTCGGAAATTGTGTGGTAGGTTAAAATATTGATTAACACAACGTTCATGTAGAACCAACGTAATTTATGGGATTCTGATCAGAACTTCTTGCTGGCTACTCTATAACCTCTATTGTTTTTTACTCGATATAATCCATTAAAATTCTGGAAACATGAGTGCAAAATCTACTCCAATCTCACCCGCCAATATTTCGTCGATCTGTAAACCGCTATATAATAAAACTACTATTTGTTGTATAATACCACTTCATCATGTTGTAACTTTAAGTTGTTATGTTACTTAAATAAATTATAGACTAGTTTTTAGAGCAATCAAACAAGTGTAAAAACGTAGTTTTTGCAACATTAACATAAATTTATGTAATGCAGGTAGCAGCCGAAAAGGAACATAACCAAAAGTTAGAAGAAAAAATAACCATGTAGTTTTTACATTTCACTATAATTCCCTTAGATTGTTCAAGAAGAAATACTGTGTTAAATTAGCTCTATTAATTGTATTGTCAAGACTTCCAATCTTAGTGAAAAATTTAAAAGCAACAGTTTTAAAACACTTAAACGAAGTTCGGATTGACCATAAGTAACAAATACATAGTAAATTATTAAACAAAAAGTGTTTTACAAAGAACTTCATGAAAAACAGTTAGTTGAAGAAAGGAACGTTAAAACATGTGAAGATGAACAACGATTTTGAAAAGGATTGTTTGTTTGTTTGTTTTGAATTTCGCGCAAAGCTACACGAGGGCTATCTGCGCTAGCCATACCTAATTTAGCAGTGTAAGACTAGAGGGAAGGCAGCTAGTCATCACCACCCACCGCCAACTCTTGGGCTACTCTTTTACCAACGAATAGTGGGATTGACCATCACATATGAATTTTGAAAATCTAATTTCAAAAGAGTTTGTCTTATATATCATACACGTGGAACAATTTCATTTATACAGAGAGCATATTATCACCGAGAACCTAAATAAAAGTGTCTATTTTATCGGATTAATTTCTTACCATTAAGTTATAAGACTGTGTTTAGTCAGTCGTATTTTGGTTGTTTTGAAAAAAAAACAAAGAATTTCTCAAGAATTTAACTATTATATTTGACCATACTTATTACTTTGAATAAAAATCAAGAAAATTTCATAAATAATCAATACGATGAGAAACTTCTTTCTGAATTTAAATATTTACCTATTTCAGTTCGATTGTGTTTTATTTGTTTTTGAATTTCGAGCTAGCCGTCCCTTATTTAGCAGTGAAAGACAGCTAGTCATCACTACCCACCGTCAACTCTTGGGCTACTCTTTTACCAACGAATCGTGGGATTGACCATCACATTATATCGCTCCCACGGCTGAAAGGGCGCGCATGTTTGGTGGGACGGGGATTCGAACCCGCGACCCTCAGATTGCAAGTCGAGCGACCTAACCACCTGGCAGGGCCTATACCGTTCATATTAGTAAGGAAGTATACAATATAATACCTGGATTTGTAGTAAACTGACTACATAGCAGTAACTTTGCAGTGTATATATTATTTACCACCTTTCAGAAACAGATATCAAAATAATGAGTTTTTATAATACATATATTGTTAAAACAAAGTCATTCTCAGTCTGGTTGAAATTGAATATAGTTATATAACTCAATCGTATTTTTTAATTTATAGTTATTCTAACGCATCGAATACACGACTTTTTGAAAATAAATTTAGAAAAAACGGCCCTTACTTTCCAGTCAATAATAAAAAAAAACTTGCGGCTTCATCATGGCTAGTGTTAAAACTGATTAATATGAAAATATGAAATCCATATCAATCAGTTTTTGTACTAGCCTTGATGAAGCCGCAAAAGCGAAACAAAGGTTGAAATAGAAAAGCATTTTCTGCTATCTTTGATTACTACATAAGGCTATAAGTAGTCATTCTAGTCAATGAAAGACATTAGTTGTTTTATTTTGTATAATTATACTGCCCGCTAACAGACAAATTAAGACGGAAAAACTTGGAAAATATTGACCAAATCATTTCTAGAGTATTGTAAAAATCCGGGTTTTTTTCCTTATAATATATGAAATACAGTATTTAACGTCATATGTTTTAGTGTCTAAAATATACTTTAAAAATTATTTTACTCTTAGAATAATATTATTCTAGGCATTCGAAAAAAATATGGATATAGTCAATGTGCAAAAAATATACTTTTTCTTTTAGAAAAATGCGAGGTTAGATCAACCGTCTTCTGTACCAAAAAGGAGTGGCCCGGCATGGCCAGGTGGCTAGGGCACTCGACTCGAAATCTCAGGGTCGCGGGTTCGAATCCCTGTCCCACCAAACATGCTGGCCCTTTCAGCCGTGGGGGCGTTATAAAGTGAGGGTCAATCCCACTATTCGTTGGTAAAAGAGTAGCCCAAGAGTTTGCGGTGGGTGGTGATGACTAGCTGCCTTCCCTCTAGTCTTACACTGCTAAATTAGGGACAGCTAGCGCAGATAGCCCTAGTGTAGCTTTGCGCGAAATTCAAAAAACAAACAAACCAAAAAAGGATGATAAACATTAAATACCAATAAAAAAAGTCGGTGTTCTAGTTTGAGACGAATACGAATGAGCTATGTAAGTTACAATTAATAGAATAAAAAACAAACGACTTATTCTCACATGTGAATCTCAAATTTAGTCAACTAGTACTTCGGTACACATATCTAGAGTCCTTAATAGTATTTTCTATATTATAATCATAGTGTAGAATAGCTTAGATTTAACTACTTATTCATTACTTTTTGGTAGAACTGCAAAGAAAAGAGACATTCTGATACACTAATTTTTATAATACTATAACTTAAAAATCTACTTTCAAGTACTAGTCATACGTATATATATATTGGTTTCCAAATTGTTTCGACGGTAGTGTATTTAAAGTTATTTTATCCTAATAAATTTTTTTTAAAAAATTTTCAGAGTTTCTGTTTTTCAGAAGTAACCATACTATTTGATTTAATTATTTTTTCCAAATACCAATGAAGTTCATAAAATCCGCCGCATACATATTTGAGTATAATACTTCGATACCCTTTCTTATAAATAACTTGATGGAGAAAAGAGTAAAATCGGTATGAACTGCTAGCTCGTAAATACTTATTGTATTGTTGCCAACTGAAAATAAATATATTTTTTTAAAGGTACAAAATATTACTTGTAAGATTCATTGATTTTCCTTTATAAGAACGTTCAACAAATTCTAAGTTAATCATTAACTGAGGAACTCAGAGGCGTTGTTAGGCACTGGCACCCAGGGTCCCTGTCCAGATTCTACTTGACAGTGCTCCGAATCCCCAGTTGGTGTCTTGAAAATTCAGAAAAGAAACCCATGATCGATACGGTACTGAAACGCTAAAATTTCCCGCGCTTTTGGGCCCGAGCCCCGAATCTTTTAAATACCTAGCGACGCCTCTGGATGAACTGAAAAATTCTGCTTCTCTTTTTCTCTGTAGCACGCTGTATCTAAAGAGCAAATGAAATAAATTACGACAAGCTTCATGATAGTTCCATGATGTATGACAAAGATAATTTATTGCTACCTACAGAACGAACAGAAGATTAAAGAGAGAATATATCAGGAGAGTCGGATTACACAAAACAAGCTACAAACTATGTAAAAGACGCCAGTCTTCATTCGCATAAGTTTGACCAATGTTAGTTTGTTTGTCACGTGATTATTCACTCATTAGGAAGTATATCATAAAACAATGAATCGTGTACGGTGGGAATTTTGAATAATCCATCTTACCTTTGATGGTAGGGCGTTCTGCACCTATTTTGTTGACCGGTGCATAAAATACGGACCGAAGAAATATTACAAATAAATTGAACTAAAGAAGAAGGACGCTAAACTCATATACTTTGAAAAAATATATACTTTTTGTATTTTCCTAATTGTAGCCGCCTACAAGAAAGTCATTCTCCAAGACACTTTTTCAAAATTAATCTCCTCTTTCTGCTTTTAGCTAAACATATCTTCGTATTGACGTTGACAGTTGTTCATTTCCTAATGTTTTGTTCCTGTGATGTTATTTTAAGTAAGCTAGCTTTAAACAAATGTTAGAGAAAATTAGATAAATCAGCAGAAAAAATGATATGGTATGTTTTAAGTTGCTTCAACTATCTGTTCGAATTTAATGTTGTACCAGTCAAATGGCCCGCATGGCCAGGTGGTTAGGACACTCGACTCGCAATCTGCGGGTCGCG
>NW_013665612.1:133194-169407 GCF_000517525.1 Limulus polyphemus
ACACTGCTAAATTAGGGACGGCTAGCGCAGATAGCCCTCGTGTAGCTTTGCGCGAAATTCAAAACAAACAAACCAGTCAAATATTTTTATATTCCAAACAGATGCTTCGTGATGTTCCGTAGATAAAAGCAGATATCGGTCTGTTTCAAATTTCTAGGTTGTTCAAACTACACTCTATATAGCTATCCATATATTATATCTTTCTTTAGTGCCGATTGTCGAAAAATGTTATATATAATAAACATGTATCTAATATTGAGGTTTGTTTAATTATAACCCAATCAAAACATGATTCAATCCCCTTATCATTAAGCTAGAAAATGGTACCTAAGTGCTCTAAAAGCTTTCATCAAGGAATATGCGATAATATTATATTTCTTAATAATGAAGGCAAACTGGAGAGCAGTAAAAAGGCATTATTATAATGCCTAATGGTTTACTTAAATCTTGACTTTAATATAAGTTTTTAACCCTAGAAATACTTATTTAGACACTCAGTTAACTTGTAAATAGCAAGTCATATATTTTTGGAATCATTACTCGGGTTTTGCGAATAATTGATTGTTGTAATTTGGAAAGAAGGGAAGTCACTTAAAAGAAAACATCACTTTGTTGATATTGAACTGAATATTCATTAGAAACATTATTCTAAGAACTCTGCATGGTATTTGTGGTCGCTGAGTTGTTCTATTAGGTTATCAAGCTGGTCATTCATTTGTTTAAAACACTCTATACGTTTTATTACCATAAATAAATATAATGATTAAGATTATTGAGCATTTTTTTGTCAGATTAGATCAAATGTTATAGAAAATCAGCTTAGACAATTTAATAACTAATATATTTTAAGCTGCATGGTCAGCTTTGTCTACCATAATTATCATACGAGATATAATAATTCAAAATGCACTGCACTTTCTTCCTAGACCACTTTTATGTTTTAAGTGCTCGATAAAGCACCTCTGCAGACTTACAGATTTCACAATTAAAGAAATAGTTCTGTAAATGACATAGTATAGTGAAGTGAATTGAAGGATCAATTATCGCTCTGAATTTGCGTTAATTTTATATTTTATATGATATACACGCCAAGTGATACTCTCGGCACTAAGTTTTATTTAGTTTTTTTTTTTTTTGTTTATTTTGTTCCTTATACAGTTTATTGTATATTCAACATCTGTTAATCACAGTCGACCTTAGAAACATGATACAAATGATATATTTTTATAAATTCTATTAGGTCTTATTTAGAGATACATCAACAGATATACTGTCAAACAATCGTTTCTACAATGTGTTTAAAGAGTTTGTAACTTATCTAATATATATTAATCTATGCATTATGTGTTAATTTGATGGACTGCTAAACTTGAGGATTATATTTAATTTACACGAGTTAAAAAGAAATTTTAAGATGGATTCACAATATTATAGGAAACTTAACTTCTCACAGATTCCCCTTATACAACTATGGATCCACCGTCCACCCATGTCCTCTCCCCTCAAAGAATAACCGGATCGCCAAAAACGTTCACACAGCATCCATAAGACGTTCTGTTGCATATGTGCAGAATGTATCAATAAGTTGTAAAACAAATTACTTAGATTGATCGTCTTTGTGTTATTTCTGTAGGAATGATGCAAGCAAATTATGGAATTATAGGGATATAAAATACAAATAGAGTAACCTAAAGAAGAAAATTGAAACTGTTGAGAACTAAAACTATATTCTTACCCGAACTGTCTCTGCTGGTGTTATTGGAGATTGCCGATCTTTCATAAGATCCACTCGAAAATCTCCCGAATCTGTGTGATTCCATTTTGCTGTTGTATGAGTAACATCGGGTGGTCCTGTTTCGAAGATATAATTAGCTATATTCATTGACAAAAATAATTTTAGCGTGGCAGCATTACTTAACTACTGAAGATAAAAATAAAGGATTATTAATTGCTCTGTTTGTCAGAAACTCCAATATATTATATATGTAATGGTCTTCTTAAAGGAAAATATTATAACCAGAAGAAGAAAATACGAAATCACATCACATAAATTTACTCTTACAGTAATAAATTGGTAATATAGACAGTATAAACAAAGTCACGGGAAATAAAGTTTACAGATAAACAAAACTGATGATACAGTTCTGTAAAAGGAATCTATTTATACATTCCTTTTAACTATGATAGCCCTTCCTGTTATATAATTTACTGATACTTGAAAGCTTTTACGACTTTACATATTTTAACATTTACTGAAATATGTCAGAATTGTAAAATCTCCAGGGAATTGTCGTTTTAAGACGCGAATTACTAATGTATTTTAGTATAGATCAGCATTTCAGCATTGATTCATTGTAACTTGTAATAACTAGCAAGTTTCAAAAATGGCTCCCCGGGATTCCGAGTGTAGTCACGAACACATAATTCGATACCAGAGTTCAGCAATCCTGAAAAACTATTCAAAGACTCCATCATGCCTTACTGACCTTCCGGGCGTTATAATGTGACTGACAATCCCACTATTCGTTGGTGAAGGAGTAGCTCAAGAGTTGGCGGTGGGTGGTGATGACTAGCTGCCTTACCTCTAGTCTTTCAATGCTAAATTAGGTATGGCTAGCGTAGATAGCCTTCGTGTAGCTTTGCGTAAAATTCAAAACAAACAAACAAAGCATACTGCATACAAGTTCACAAACACACAACGTGAATTAATATGGGTTAAGATTTTATTACTTATCTGAACTTGTATTCATTAATCTGTGTTACATTCTTAGATTAAAGTGACTGTACAATTAAACTTGAATATTTGCCATTAAGTTTTCGACTCATTTTGATTGCTAAGTGTTCTTTCAAGTTTTTAAAATTTGCTCTTCTCAGATATTACTAGGCATTATACATATATATATATAATTTTTTTTACATAACTTTCAAAAAATTGTAGAATCGTAAAGATAACAACCAGTGTATTTTTATATCAGAGTTCAAGGTTCTGATGGGGTGAATTCGTTTCATTGGAAGATTAAATTAGTACATTGACAGAAGTATTTTACTGCTTTAGGCTTAGATTTCTAAATATAAGTGAAGTCGATAACACATTAAGTATCTTAGTGAAATAAACAGTATATATATAGATTTATTTTTTGAAATATACGTTTTCAGAAAAACGTAAGGCGCTTGCAGCAAACTGATTATTAACATTCATATCCAAAGTAATGAAATGGTATTTTTTTAAGCCTGGCGATAAACATGCAATAATAAGATTTAAAAAAAAAATAACCTACTACATTTTATAAATACAAAATTTTACTTTCAAAATGTATTTCATAGTGTTCTATGTAGTTTGCTTTCTCTGTAATGTTACGTTTGAATTTTGCTAAATAATATACTGTCACAAGTGAAATGTTAGTTCGTATTTCAGTTGATATGTATTGTAGCAACACTAGTGTAATTTAGCTTGATCAAAGTTCAGTTAGTTTACTCCCTTCACAATTAAAGGGTATCATATTCGAAAGATCCCCAGTTGAAGAAAATGAAAACAATACATAACCACCTTTAACGAGGATTAGAAATATTATTTATATTCTTACTAATCGTTTCAAGTAAACCTATGTTATTTGTTACATACATCCGCTATTTCAAGAACAAACTAACCAGAAAAATCTTTTTTGGTAGAAATAAGATCAAGAAGTTGAACATCGTGTTTTGGAGATTCTTCATCGGCATCAGAATTCACTAAATCTCTGTTCAGAAAAGGAAAAAAAATATTCGAAGACTTAAAGTATAAACGAAACGTACTGAAAAAAAATATACACACATAGAGAGAGAGAATGACATTTTCTATTGCTTCCCTTAGCTCGTGAGTTAAAATATATGTTATCTAATACCAATAAGATGTACATGCATTTAAGATGATATTCAACTTTTAGTTATTAGAAAAAGTATAACTAGCATAATAAAAAATTATATTTACTATAATTTCAAACAGCCTAATTTATTAAATATATATATTCTCAGAATAGATTATTTAATCAATAAAACACAAGTTTATCTTCTTCAGATACGCTTCAAGTCTCTTAGTTTTCGAGTTTTTTTCTTAATTTTCTTCTTTTTCGCTATTCATTTATTATATTATTTATTAGCTTAAAGATCGGTGACATGAATGCCTGAAGTGAAGTGATGGTTTGAAGTGAAATGACGGCCAATTATTCAAATTAAATTCTATAACACATTCCTCATTTTCCATACATATCTAAGACATATCTAACGTGGAATTGACCATCTATATCATTTTAAGTTACATTTTATCGTTTTCACTTAGTCAGGAAGTATTTCGTCAGGATTTTGTTTCATCAGTTTTATTATATTTAAGAATGTTACAACAGAATTAATGCATCCTGAATTCACATATAGAGATAATTTTTCATGCAAACTTAAAGTATGATATAACAAAATTTAAGAGGGAGAGCGTCTAGTAACTTAAAAATATATTTTGTTTAATCCATTCTGAAACATTTATTAGTACTATGTGGAAAATATACCATAGCTGCTACTAAAATCTGTAAAAGACTTACTTTTCAACTCGGCTATTGTGTATATCTTGCTCTGAAATAAACAAAAACAGAAGATCATTTTAATAAATATCACCATGAAATATTTTTCAGCCCTAATATTTTGATTGTGTTTTTAAGATAAAATTGAGCAATCTATATGATTTTTCCTTTCTTTCTGAAGTTATATTTATAGCCATCATGAGCAGAAGTGCCGTTACTTTCAAACTGTTAGCATTCGAAGTGTGGATTTATCGACACAATATGAATATGCATTAGTGTAGCAAGTTTAATCTTTTTCATGAAAACAGTAGCTCACAGTCTGAATCTATTAAGATATGTAATGATTTCAAATTGAAACAACAACATGAAAACAACTACTGATGGAATTTAAAGTCTAACACATATGCAATATGCTTATTTTTGCAGCATGCAGTTTATTTTTATAAAGAGGTAATCACGGGTCACATGAGTGTATTTTCTACTTAGCGGTTTCTAAGGTCATCGATGGTAATAATTGATAAAACCTCAATTGGTAAAAAGTGATTTCTAAATGACACTTTTCTTCACTTCACCTATCCAGTGCATAGGTTTTTCTCATAGTGACTACAAAGCACGTTCACACCATCAGCATGTTTGAACGTAAATGGTGTTAAAGAAATCAGAAAGTAATCCATAAATTATACAGGTTTGACAAAAACAAAATAGTACGTTTGTCTTAGTAATAATTCTGTATTATTATCGACGTTTCCTTAAGGTCATAGTTAGATAATTATGAAAGTAAAATTGATGTGAATAAAAAAACGACAAAAGTGTCTAGTTTCATATTTATCTTACGATGGACCATGTAATGTGTTTCTGACTAACTCGGAAATATAAACATGAATTAAACTATAAATATTTCAACCTTTAGTCCAAACACCCAGTGATCAAATAACATAGCGTAGAGTTCATAATTCCTTAGTTAACTTACTATATCGTATTAAAAATAGTTTATACAATAGAACAACTGAGAATAAGTGCGAAATTATTTTATGCTTCCTGTAGAATAAGAATGAATGTTTAATGATTAAAACAAGAAAACTGTGCTGATTAACACAAGTATATCGAAAAGGCTCCTATGAAATTATTCCAAAGTTTTCACCTTAAGGCGGTATTTATTGGGGTGGGGGGGTAATACTTCAGTTTCATTTCTGTATTACAAATATAGTATAAAACTAAAAACTCTATGCAAAGTTTCGAGAAACTACAGACCTAGTTAAAAAAAACTAAATTAGATAAGTAATAGCCATTTCGAAATATTTCAATGCGTTTCTTAAGATTCCTTTTATAACGCAAAAATTCAATTTATAGCACATTGTATGTTTTTTGTTTGTTATCGACAAGCACCAAGACAATGCACATTGCTTTAGCAAGTTTATGTAACTGCGGTAACAGTTACAACTAATGCAAAGTACATTTTCTATTCAATGAAAATGGACATATATTCTCTAAACCACTATTTATTCTATGAAGATGAGCGGAAGCTACTGATCAATAAAAACAGCTTCTACCTAGCAACGGTATTACATGGATATATATATTTCTTCTACGCCATCTCAAATTGCATGGTTGCGTGATCTCGGTTAACAGATGCTAGTCTTCATTTTCTAAAAGCTGTTGAGAAAAGTCTGAAAAGGATTTCTTCTTCTACTGGCAAAAGATTAACTTGTACCAAAGTTCATGTGCATATATTTATGCTAGTACAGTTGAATAAGATCCCTGATATAGCACAAGTCTTGCATGATATGCGTTTAGTATTATACCCTTGCCATTCAGACTTTTCTTAAGAAAAATAAAGAAAACTTTCTATTGATTATATCTAAGCTCATCAGAGCACGAAGTAACATACGTTAGATCTATCGCTATAAATGTTTGCAAACAGAAGAAGCACAACTCCAGCCAATATCGCTATGAATGACATTAATGTATAGAGCAGTTGACTTTTTGAAGCTGAATAAAAAAGAAATAATTTAGCTGTGAATCCTACATATGTTTCAGTTGTGGGTGATATCTATGAATTTCGGTTACACGGCCTTCTAATCTTTTTTTTTATGTTATGATTTTCGTTTTAATTAGCTATGCTTTGCTGAAATTACTTTTGCCACAATAAATCACAATGTTTCACATATTTATCTATCGTAATGTCCACTGTAAAAATAAAAATTTCTAGTGTAGATTTCAATCTCTAAAATTTATTAATAATATTACCATTATTTTAATACCGTACTTGTATATTATTAACAGTTGCACATAATTTGCATTACTTTACAATTTTAAATGCAACTTTATTAGGGGATAGCAAGTAACCATACCTCGATGGGAACGATGTACACATCGTAGTTTTCTTAATACAAAGATTAGTAGAAAGAGAATCACCACTACAAGAAGGATTCCAAGGACAATGCCCAATATGTGAGAAAATCTAAAACCTTCAGTATTTTTACCTGAAAACAAAGATCAAACACCAAAAAATATGAAATTGTTAAAATATTTTCACTACAACGCAGGAACACGATTGAAATATTAGCTGAAGCTCTTGTTGCAAACTAAAACATAAAGAAACAAACATTTCTATAAGTTGATATGCAATATTTCAAAAATTACTTGGTGGTTTTAGTTCTATTTTATTATGATAATAATATATTTTACTTTAAGAGGAAAAGATAATGTTCTAAAATAATTAGCAATTAATGAGTCATACATGATCTTATCACTTTCTTCACCATACACTCGAGATTTTTGTACACTGCAAAATATTATTTAATGATTTGAACCATTAGTGCATCTAAATATTTTAACAACATCAAAAAACAACAAAATTTATCGGTTAAAAAAGTGTTTATTATTCTTTAGAACATAATAAAAATCTGTTTCTTCATTTGGTATTTTTCTCTTCCTGATCAGTTCTAAAACATAAGAAAAAAATAACATTATATTCAATCCATAATAGATTATGTTTATAAAATGTAATACAAATTTCAATACCGCCATAAATGCATGCTTAGCTTAGCTAATTTTATAGAATATGTAATTTAAAGATTGTTTCAAAAATTTCAACTGCATCTGAGTTATATGTGATGAAATCTATCATTATTGGTGATATGGTAATCAAAGCCAACCTTTATCAATCTTTGTTTTCTTTATGGCTACTTCAAACTGTTTGAAACCGTTAAAAAGCAGATTTGAAATATAGGTTAAACAAAGAAGTCTAATTTTCAGTCTCTCCAAATATCTAAGTATTAACAAGTTAAGAAATAAAAATCAGCGAGGAGCTGAAGAATATCAAATTGTTATATTCTATTACTTTTGCTAAGTAAATTTCTCTCATGAAACACGTCATCGAATTTGAAATTAATATATGTAAGCAAAGTACTTTGTATATAAACACAATTCTCAGGTGACTCAGCGGTAAGCTTGAGGGCTTATACTGCTAATATTTAGGGTTCAGTCCCTGCAATGAGCACAGAGTATGAAGGTAATTGTGCAGTTTAAGAAAAAACAAACAAAACAAAAACAATATAAGAACAACAAATTTTAATTTAAGCGAATATAGCATCTTTATGAATTTTCAACTGGAAGCAAGTCATAATGATTAAAATTTTAAATATTGATGAAAACAATAATATATATAACATATGTGCTTCAAGTTTTATTAATAGTAAACGCGACCAACTTTGTGTAAATTAAATGTTATAAAAAAACATTTCTGGGTTGCCCTGGTAACAAAAAGTTAATATTTATAAAGATGCCTGGAAACCAGCTGTTTTTATATTCATAAATAAAGTCTTCATCTTATAAATTAATGGATATAGTTTTGAAAAAAAAAAAGCTTAGCAATAATGCTTCACTTTAAAGTATAAACGTGACATTAGTAATGAATGTAATCTGCTGTGAAATACAAAGTATTTAATCTTTCTTTTATTTGGTATGTAGGAAAACTAACAATACATCTGTGATAAGAGAGGCGTACACGTAATGTATTACTTACAGCAATGAGAAAAGACTTTTAATCTCAAACAGAGTGGTTATTCACTGTTTTCATACAATAGTGCACTACATATAAATGACAGCTTTTGCAGGAGCACTTCAAATAATTTACAAATGGTGTATTGAATGCAAAGCAAACATTCTGGTACCGATTTTTAGATAGGAATTGAGTTTAGTTTTTCTTTCTTGTTAATAAACAAAAGGCAAAATACGCCTGAAGCGGTATTCCTAAAACATAGATCTCATGAGAATGACTAAATTAATTCAACATAAAATCCATGTCTATATTTTCCAAATTATATACCTGTTAGTATGGTATACATATACCTACAATACAAATTGATGAAAATCGTGTACGCTTGTGTGCAATTAGTTACCTTGTCATTACTTTTAAATGATAAGAAGAAAAAACAGTAGAATGGCAATGGCTATACTGTAAATAATTAGGCATGAAACCCTTTTCCAGCTTTGAATCAATAAAAGTTATATATGGGCAGGACATACTTTCCACATACTTTATCGACTGTTTGCAATTGGAAGGTTGAAGAAAACGCAGACGTGTTCTGTCGATACATGGTCAAATTAGGCAAACAGATAGGTTTCTTTCGTTAGTGACCTTTTTACACAAATTACTTTAGTTTATTGAATTACATCGGTTTGTTACATATGTTTTGCTGGATAGCTATAATATCGTATTTGCGATATTTTACCCGATCTTGTCTACAGTCGCTTCTTTGAAACAAACAGTAAATAATGGAAAAGGTTCGTACAATTAATACAAAAAAAATACTTGTAATCCGCGTCCACCAATATCTGTTACGCAAGTTAACTTATATCATTTTATTGGAATTACTTTATTTATGTTTTGTGTACTTTCAAGCAAGAAAACAAAACAAAACACAATGTCATAATGAAGTTAAATACGCATTACACGTCTACGTCCAAAAGTGTATCGTTCTAAATCAGTAGGAAAATTAGACAACTAGGTATAAATTCATTAATATCGATTGTACTTAAGTAAATATAACTCATCACGGTATATAAAATGCCCAATTGTGAATGGATATGTATTACAGGCAGATCAAATCACAATGTTGAAAATAAACAATACTTATTTGTGCGAAATTATTTTATATTTCTTTATAAAATTACTTAAAATATTTTGTGTTTTCGATTAATGATTGTATTTGGTCTATTTGCATATTCGAACATCGCATTTCCAGGAATAAAGTCACCATGGTATTTATGTCAATAATATAAAGGTTCTATAGCAGAAGGCTAAGAATATTTGTTTGTTTGTTTGTTGTTAAGCATAACGCTACCCAATGGGTTATCTGATCTGTGGCCACCATGAATATCGCGTCTGGATTTCTAGAGTTATAAGCCCCCCAGACTTGTCGTTGAGTCACTTGGTTAAGGTTGAAAAAGCTAATTTTCGGTAATACGCTATTCACACAATCTTGCCTTTTTTGGTAGATTTGTAGTTTACATCTAGAGTTCTTGCCTGCAGAGTCTCTGGTGGACTTCTTCCTCTCAGATTGGCAGAATAAATACGAAGAATAAATGGCGTTCCAGGAGGCAGGGAATGAACCACAAAGAAAGGAGCATCTGAAGCAGAAATATTGTTCTGCAGATTTTTGTTTCTTTTGTTATACACTTCAAGCTGAAAATGTTGCGATAGTCCTCGGTCTTTACCAGGAGAGCATCGAACAATAAATGTTTCTATTGTTTGGTTTACGAGAAGGCAGTTTTTCGGCGCCTCTGGAGGAGCTCCGGAAAACAGAAAATAAAATCTTATGCGTGGATATTTTCAATGGCTTGTTATTTACAAGTGAACAGTAAAAGGAAGAGGTAGTCATTTAGTAAGAAAAACGAACAAAAAAAGAAAAAGCTAATGAAATGGTAAATCCTAATTACAATTATTTGAGTAAATATGTATATATATACAACTTTAGTGTAGAAATATCTCTCAACTGTTCTCCTGACAAAGATTTTATTTTGGTCAAATAATACGACATTAGATCCATTTCGTTAGTTAGAATCTTAAAATAATTGAAAGTTATAAATTCATGTACTTAATAATGAACTGCGTGACCACTCATTTTTTAATTGATTCTATATTTACCTAAATATCACATAAACAAAGAGAAGCCATAATGTAAGCTAAAATCATGATAATTCTTAGGTTAATGTGTTAATATAATACATATTTTGGGTTATACGGTTACTATTCTTTATGTTTTCAAAACAAAACATCAATAAGACGTTTGATTAAATTGTCAATATCTGTCACTTGGGATCAATTTTGCAGGACAACGGTATCAACTGACTAATGTAAGTAAAAAAGTAAAAATGCAAGATCTAAATGTATGTGCATACATAAGATTATAGGATTATTTTAAAAGCTCTCAAAAGTTTTACAACGTATTAAATACATGCTTAGCTCTAAAGCAGTTATTTTTAGATACAAATATCTACTTTCCAACATTCGAAATAACATTTGAGATAAAGTATTTACATACAATGTTTCATAAGTGCATTAAATTGTTTATTGGTGATTTCAGGCTTAAAATGAACACAATGCTTTTATCACTGTAGAAAAACATATTGAAGGCTTTCGGTGCTTTTAATTTATATATATATATATTCATGACTTATTTCGTATCAAGTTCTAGCTTTTTAATGCTATTACATTTAGGATACAATACGCTGTAACTTTTCTTTTTCGAAGTAATAGTAGTAGATACGATAACAGAAACATTTAAGTTTAAACTGGGTTATAAAATATATTTTCAAATAGAATGATCAAAATTCGATTTTAAAAGATCAGTCACTTGGCGGCTATGAAACACATAGTAAATACATTGCATTAAATCCTCAAAACCTCTAGAGTGTTTTAGACTTTGGCTGTAGTAACGCCATCACAGATTTCATTACATTTAAATTATAATCAACACGTAAAAGTTAACTAGCCACTCTACAACTTCAAACATAACTATGTTTTGCTTAACATTTACCTATTCATATATTCACATTTATTATACAATGCGAAAACAACAACAAAATACAAACAGAAGGTATCGCCAGTAATTTGTTACATGTAGCATAACTAATAGTTACATAAAACATATTTATTGAGTGTTTATGTAATTACAGTACTACACAACAAACACCAGTGGTTATATTTTTTTTCGCTAGCGCACAACTGTTATAGATGATATATATTAGACGCTACCACTTTGTGCTTCTCAATAAAGCATGTTATGTTTAAATCTTTTGTGATCGTAAGCAGTGGCGGGAATTATATATATCAGAAATAAAACAGTAATCAGTATCCGGATTAATGACAAAAACCATTAAACAAAATATGACTTACCTCCTGGAGTAACTGTAAAGTTGCAGGGATAATTTTGTTCACCAAATTTATTCTTTGCCCAACACAATAATGTTCCATATTCTACTTCGGATTGAGGTGAGAATAGGGCAACACTAGTTGTTCCATTTTCAGTGAATGTGTTTAAAGACAAAAGTCCGAAACTATTATTCAGTGACCAACGAAACTGAACGTCTGAAGGCTGGGCATCAACTTCACATGTTACTTTAATTTTCGATCCGGCGAGAACTGCATATTCCTTAGATTCCAAAGACTTACATACCGGCTGATCTGAAATGCAGTTGTCAGAATAATAATTGTAATATTATGAGATGTGATGCATTTAAATATTAAAAGTTAAGCTTTAGTATGCGCGATTATGGTTAGTTAATATTTTCTGTCCTGCTGTATTTTAGTCATGGATAAAATGTAAAAGGTACAATCAACCGGATTTAAAACAAGATACAGTTACTTATTTGTGCAGCTATCACGAATTAAACATAAATTGCAATCTTAACTCACTTCATAAAAATACTTGTTGATCTTCACCAATGAAATATGATTCATCAACCGACACCTTCTCGATTTTTGTATGTTTTTTCTATTTATAACTAAAATGTTTCTCTTTATTTTTGTTAGTTTACTGACCAGTTATAGCGCAAAATAAAGCTTAAATCATCAACAATTTACCATATTAGCGTTTTCAATGAACGCAGAACTACTTATAGAAAATTAATTTTTATCTAAATTAAACACATCCCCATGCACACATACATATAGTTATTTGCTAACGTTAAATAAACTTACAGTTTACCATCAACGACATTTCTTCACTCCAGCCTTCCCCTTCTTTGTTTGCAGCTACACACTGGAGCCTTCCATTATGATTTTTTGTAACGTTTTTAATAGTCAACGAATGGTTGGCGATTATAATGTCTGATTTTTGATTGGTGTTTATAGTTGAACCGTTAAACAGCCACCAGACGTCAACTTTAGGTGGATTTGCATCAATGTTACAATCTACTGTTATCTCACTGCCTTCTACTAAATCATTGAGGCTGCTTATATTTCGTGAACTAACTGTAACTTGTGGAACGTCTGTAAAATAGGGATATTTAATGATATTAATATTACAAATGAAATAAATATAAAATAGACAGAGCTATTTACACAATCATGTCAACTCAATTTTTTTAATAAAAAGGTGGCCACTGAGCCACAGAGGTGCAAGAGTAGAAAGAATAGCAACATTGCTGGTCAGATCAAAATACTAGTTTTAGCGTAATCCCTCAGTTTCAATAGTTTGCAAAATTTTAATGTTATTCTTTTGGTCTCACAAAATGAAAATTGATTATATGAAGTAATGAACTATTTTAAGAATAACACTGGAAGAATGAATATTACAATTATCTAATAATTTATGAAGAATATTTAAGCAGATCATTAGCAGCGCTATTTTGTCTCTATTAGTTGAGTTAAAAAGTTAAAATTTTACTCACAATATACTTCCAAAGTGTGAACATCAGAAACAACGCTGTCCTTCAAAAGAGAATTATCTGCTCTGCAAGTGATATTCTTCGAATTATCTTTAGCTTCCGAGGTGAATGTAACAGTACTAACAGTTTTATTATTATCCGGGGTTAATAAATCCGAAACAAATGTTAGACGGTCCATCCCCTTCCACCAGGTGATTTCAGCAGGAGGCCTGGCGCCCCATGTTTCACATACGAGCTCCACCTGTCGACCAGCAGATACAGGTCTATTGGTTGTGATGATCTTTACATCTAAAGGCTTCACTGGGAGAGTAGAAATTAAATAAAGAAAATTCTGAAGTTAAGAGTTATAAGCTAAAATTTATTTTAAGAAACGTAAGATTATTCCAGTAATAATATTTTGAAAGAAAACGATAAAGAACTATGAAGATTTAGAAAGAAAAGAGGATCAGTTTGTAAGATATGTATATATGAGCATGCTGAATTATTAAATTAGAATTAGTATCTTGAAATTAGATTTAAATCGCGGTAAAAATAATGTCATTCTAAATTCTTTTGAAATAAGCTATCCCTTTAACTTGTTTTAAAATGCCATGTTTCAATACTTTGTAAAATGTTGTTGTTGTTTTTTTCTGTTGTTTTAGCGCAAAGGTACTCAATGAGTTATCTGTGCTATGTCCATCGCGTGGAATCGGAACCCAGATTTTTACGTTGTATTTTCACTTATTGCTGACCTACCGGGGGACCTTTATAGCTATATCAAATATTTAGAGCTGTCTGATCTCTAGAAGATGAAGTTATCTTGGGCGTAAATGGTACAGATGAATGTTTACATTTATTCATAGGTGTAACATTTGCGATAAACATTTCAAAAATACTGCTTTACAAGATACATATAAATATATATAAATGAGGCTTAAAGCAACAGGCCAACAATGTTAACAGCCTCAATTACAGATCGGACATCATAACTAAATGGAAACAAGTAATTTTTTATCTAAGCTATGTGGATATTGTTTGAGAACTGATCATATATGTCTGCATGATGCCTTTATAAGCTGATGTGGAGAACTTTAACGTTATGAACACTTCAATGTTACTAGTAAGTGCAAAATAGATGGAAACAAATGTTTTTGCTATTTTACACTAACTAAATCTTAAAAATCCTTGAACAACAAGTGTTATGCGATGTTTTTCTCACGCTAGTTTTTCTCTCTTTTAATTTAGATGGTATCTATATTAATGTCATAATAAAAACTCAGACGTTCTAACTATTTTCTATATTGAGATTTCAGATTAACAATAACTATAATAATAAATGCATAGAAAGAGTACTTCTTCTGGAAATAAGTACAGTGCTGTGTGCCATCTTGCTCTGATAGGCAAAATACGTGTACGTGTAGGCCAAACGAGGGAATAGCTCACGAAGAGGTAACTTTGCATCTATGATGGCACTTTCAATACCCAATAAATCTTAGTAACAAACACCTGTTATAGAACAAAATTGCAGACGTGCTTTCTATAGTAATTATCAAGCACGGTTTATTCCTATCGCGAGTTGAAAACACTACACGACTTGTAATGAGAAAAGAGAGTTTCTTTGAATTTACGCTACTTAGAATAAATTAACAAGAATTAACATGAAAATTATTTCTACATAGTGATTTACTCGACTGGAAGCTATTGAAGCTATAGATGGTTCACAAGCCAAACAGCTGCTGTATTCCTGTGATAGTAACAAGTTAGTGTAAATAAATTAATAAATTAGTATTTCAGCAGAACTAAATTATATTCAAATACTTTGGCTACGTGTATGACATGATTTATTATAATCTAATAACCTCATAAAATAAATTCATTTGCACCAGTGCTCTTGAAACTCATTAATGAAATTTAAAAAGGTTATAATTATTAAATGCAACCAGCTTTTCTATCAACATTAAATTTGCATAACTAAAAGAAAAACGATTAAAGATAATAAAATAAACCTTAATTGTAGCGTTGAAACATGTTTATTCACCGTGTGATCCACTTACCTATTGTTTAAAAAATAAACATAAAAAAGTTTCACAAGAACTAAAGCAACTTATTTGAAAACGTATAACAATTAAGGACTACCTTTTGAATGAAAATTGATAATGAGAAGATAACACGAAGTTTATTATAGCGAGAAATCAGTGAGTAAGCATAGCAATTACGTTTACAAGAAAACAATTACATTATATTTCCAAGCAAGGCACATATTATTCTTATATACATGCACGATGTGTTCGTGTTATCAAAGCTTCAATACATTTAAAGGCGAAATACCACCATCTCAAAACGGCCTTTCTTTACTACAGAAATATATTTCCGTTCTTGTTCTTAAGAACAAAGCTACGTAATTGGTCTATCTATGCTGTGCTCATCGCGGATATCGAAACCCGATTTGTTGTGTTATAATCCCTCAGACTTGACGCTGAGCCACCAGAGGGAGTGTATAAAATATACTTTTATTTTTTAGTTGATATTTATAATATTTACATGTACTATTATTCTATTTGGCTGGGCCTAGTAGCTGGCGTGCCGGATTATAGGTCTTAGGATTCAAGGTTCGCGTCCCGTTGGCATAAACAAAAAATCATGCTTCGAACTTTAGAACCATGGGAAGTCCATTAGTTGGTTGTGGGTGCTTCTAACTAAATGTATTTGTTCTAGTCTATGAGTTTAAAATTAGGGACGAGCTAGGGTTTATGGCTCTTGTCTAATTTCGGGTGAAGATATGAAACAAACTGATCTTCTCATATTGTCACATTTAAAAATAATACGAAATGTTTATTCGTTGTTATCATTCAAATGTACCTTAATTAAAGCCTAACCACGACTTTAATTATTTAAATGGATATTAATAAATTAATAGAAATACAGTTTGAGTAGCCAAACGTTTTTGTTTTTAATGCTACGATTTTTGTTAGTTTTAGCGTAAATCTACAGATTTTGCTATTTGAGCTCTGTTCACTGAGGGAGGATCGAACCCCAAATTTGTTAGTCCGCAAATTTACCGCTGAGACACAGTCAGACAAAATGCTCTGACGAACAGAGGTTGTATCATATTTATGTTCCATAGATGTTTTTTGCAGTTTCGTTACTTATTGAAACTAAAAAGAAATGTCTAGTTTGCTTTTTCTAAGCAAAAAAAGATTAACGTACTTTATTAATCTTGGGCAGTAGAAGTACTCACAGAAGAAATTTTGAAACTTTACTTTTAATTTTATAGGTTCAGAGGGGAACCGTTTTAGGAAAGCAAGATTATTCATGATTTAAAGTACAAACTTTACATAAATCGATAAAGATTCTTTTTTTTCACCTCAGGTGTAACTGTAGTGATTTTAAATGTTTTTCTCCCATATTTTGAAAGAAACCTATTACACGTGTAAGTATTTTTAAAGGTGACAGAAAAAAAAACACTTTTAATCCTCATGATCGATATGTTACACATTGAATAAAATCTACAAATCCAGAACTTCACATATTTCTCATATCCTATTCACCCATTGAAATAATATTTAATACCTAAACGATAACTTATCTTCTATTTTGTTTTTATTTGTAAATAAGAAATTAGGTGGCAGTTTTACACCTAATTGTATTACTACTGATTTTCTCTACGCAAAGCAGTGAAACCCGACGAATAAGTAAGATCAAATTAATAATGCAATTATGAAGAAGCGTGTTTCACTCTATCTGTAATGTTCAGTAATTAACATAGTCACATATTACACGAGAAGAAATATTCAGAGCTTGTACGCTTCTCCATAATTTTGTAATGAATAAAAGCAGATACTTTTAATATTATAGTTACATCATGTTATATGATAGCTTGAACTTTTCACTGATACAATGTTGGAAGAGTCGTCTTTTTTTCTGCTGGTTGATGGCTTCTAAACTTAAACAAAAAAGAGCAACTAATTGCTGATATCCAAAGAGAGTAGTTTCTTGGGGATGACATAATTCTGTTACGTACAGTTTTCATTACGTTTCTGTTTGTTTTCGTAGTTTTTTTGTTTCTTTGTAATTAAGCACAAAGCTACACAATGGGCTATATGTGCTCTGCCCACCACGGGTATCGAAACCCGGATTTTAGCGTTGTAAGTCTGCAAACATACCGCTGTATCACTGGGGGTTCGTAGTTTTTAGCCAGTAGTTTCTTGGGGATGACATAATTCTGTTACGTACAGTTTTCAATACGTTTCTGTTTGTTTTCGTAGTTTTTAGCCAGATAGGGTTCTACGAAGAAGGAGATTATTTAGTATATTCAAAAACATTTTAGAATAGACAATAGTGCTATAAAACAATATAAAGTAAGTAAAGGAATAGAAGATTAGATGCATCGAATCGGAAAGTAAGCAAAGAAAATGGAAACGACAAAGAACAAGAATTTTTTTGTATTTAAATTCACACGTTTAGAACATATCACAATCATTTCTCTTCACCTGACCTTTTCGTGTCAGTGCTCAGTAGAAGTATTATCATTAAAGAAGAAAGATATAAAGAAAACTAGATTTATTCATGATTACCACAGATAGGTCTGTAATGTTCACATAATTGTAGACGTTACAATGTATAAATTATGTAAATCGAATAGGTTGAACTCAAAATTAGTTTATTTGATTTTTTTCTTTTGGCACATAATTTATTGATGTCATCTCTTTTTACTTAATTCAGTACATTTGTTTCATAAAATTGAGTCACCGGTTTAATTGGAGTATTGCACTAACTGCGAATTGTCATTTGCGACTGATTTTCTTGCATTAGATTTTAATGAAACTTTCTGTGTGTCGGCAACAGCTCAAGAAAATAACTAAGAACATATTTTTATCCATTTACAAATTAATTTATTAAAAAAAACACGTATCAATCTTATTAAAACCATGATTCTATCAAAAATCAATAAAATCTACATGTTTTGGTTGGATAAAGACATTCATCTTCAGGCATAAGTGCTGTCAATGTACAGTTACACTGATAATTAACTGTTCTATTCATCTTATATTCAAAATCAGTGTACTAATTAATGGTTGTAAACGTCATGAACATGCGCAGAACCAATACCTCGAACTTAAACCAAGAACTGACAGGAGAAAAAAAATCTCCAAACTTTAGTTAAAATCGGACAACTATCTTTGTTCATAATTCTGTCCACGACTATTTTATTTTCTGTCACAAAAGCCTCAAAAACGTAACGCTGTTCGTAATCTTTAGGTTTAGCGAAAATATTAGGCTCTCTAAATTTATACCATGTGTAGTATTATGGATATGTAACGTGATTGTTGATTTTCTCTTTGTTTAAAATCTCATTAATGTTCTTTTTCTCTCACTAGGGACCTGGCATGATTTGGTAGTAAGGACACTCGACTCGTAATTTGCGAGTCGCGGGATCTAAACTCGCTACCGAAAATACCCTTTCAGACATATTGGCGCTATAATATGACGACCAATCCAATTATTCGTTAGTAAAGAATAGCCCAAGAGTTGGTGGTAAGTGGTGTTGACTAGCTGCTCTCCATTGTTTTTCTCTTGGCTTACAATATTATTGATTTTAGACAAACAAGAACTCCTTTTATTAAGTGGTGGCCCCCCAGTGGCACAGCGGTATGTCTGCGGACTTACAACGCTAGAAACCGGGTTTCGATACCCGTGGTGGGCAGAGCACAGATAGCCCTTTGTGTAGCTTCGTGCATAAATTCAAAACAAACAATTAAGTGATTTGTAAGTAATTCTAGAATTAAACTGTTAAAATATTATTTTACTAATAGTTTTGACCTTATCTGCAATAACAGTTCAAAATCTTCAAAAATTAAAAAAAAGTTTTCCGTATCACATGCTATGTAAGTATAAATAATACCAATAAATATTCCGAAATCAAAATATTTAAAGAAAAAATCTCTATGACATTCTATGTATAACATTAATCGTGCTTTTCGAGTATATGTTCCATATTATTTTAGTATTTAGTTTCTAACAAATTTTCCAATTCATCATTCACTTACACATATTGTTAGTTTGTTATGTACAAAGCTACACAGTGGGCTACCTGTGCTGTGCACAGCGCTGGTATCGAAACCCCGTTTTTAGTGTTATAAGCCACTGGGGCTAAAATGATAATAATTACTCGATATTATACATTTTTGATGGATTTAGGGGCATATTACTGTACCCTATGTTTGTTTGTTTTGAATTTCGCGCAAAGCTACACGAGGGCTATCTACGCTAGCAGTCCCTAATTTAGCAGGGTAAGACTAGAGGGAAGGCAGCTAGTCATCACCACCCACCGCCAGCTCTTGGGCTACTCTTTTACTAACGAATAGTGGGATTGACCGTCACATTATAACGCCGCACGGTTGAAAGGGCGAGCATATTTGGTGTGACGGGGATTCGAACCCGCGACCTGCAGATTGCGAGTCGAGCGCCCTAACCACCTGGCCATGCCAGGCCTAAATAAATAAAAATAAAAATAAAAAAATAGATATTTTTCTTGTATTTATATACTTCTTAATTAACATTTGTTTTATAACAGTTAAAATAGGAAGATGAAATTTTCTTGAGAAAAAGCAATTTTATTTTTCAAACAATCGAGAAATAATACTCTTAACATGTTTCTGTTATATTCTCTGAAATTGTACACATTCTGTCAAATTATTTTTCGATAGAATTTAAACATTAATTTTCATTAATCATCTGATAAAGTCAGTTATACATACAAAAACAAACGAGGAAAATCCAATATGTATTACAATACAAATACAATTTCTTAGAAATAATGTCACTGAACACCATAAGATACTTTCCACTATGTTAAAAGTTCTAAATAAAAATTCCTAAAGCGGGGCCAGACTCCACAAAAAGCATGATGAAGTTCAAGGATAATTGCCCCCAGTGGCATTACGGTATGTCTGCGGACTTACGACGCTAAAATCCGGGTTTCGATACCCGTGGTGGGCAGAGCACAGACAGCCCATTGTGTAGCTTTGTGCTTAATTACAAACAAACAAATAATCAAGGATAATTTGTTTTTATTCAAACCAAATTTTTTACGAACTTTCTACGCGACCTGTTAAAATGCAAATTCTAAATTTCATTAGGTACTAAATTAGTGTTTAGTGTTTTTTTTTGCGTAATTTATTTGTTCAGGGAACATTAAATTATCGGTTCACAAACTTTTTCAGTACGTAACCCGTTTCAGCCGTAAGTCTACGGATTTCCAATGTTACAGTTAGGGGTTCGATTCCCCTCGGTGAACACAGCAGATACCCCGATGTGAAAAAACACACAAAAACACTTTCGTTCGTAGCATTTAGTGCAGTGGTTCCAAAACCAGGAGTCGCGAGTTTGGCGGCTAAAAAATAATCTTATGAAATAAACAAAACTTAATGGATGACTGAAATATGTTTTTTAAATTAACAGGCTCTCGCAAATTCGGGATGTATGTCCCAACGGGGGGACGCGAACGAAAGTTAAATACCGATAAGCAGGTAACTTTTTTTGCTATCAAATGGCTCCATATATATAAGTGTTATTCAGAAGATGAATTATGCAATGGAACAAGGATCCTTACATAGTACGAATAAAACATGAGAGTATAATAAAAGCACATTTAGTTTAAGTCAAAGCTTTTTATTAAAATAGCATGACTCCACAGAACAATTTTAACAACAAAAACAGACTTAGTTTTGATGCCAAGAAATAATATCATACATCTAACTGTCCACGTATACGCATAATGTATTTTAGTAAATTACATTGAACATCGACCTTTATGAGAAACACTTTACGTATAATAAACTCCATTATTATTAAAAACAACCACTAAATGGTTTATTTGTTAATTATGATTAAAACATCATTTCGACACAAATGGGTTACTATTTTGTACACATCCAGTCTATAAGTACAGATAGCATCAGGAAAAAAATCTAAAGGTAATTTTCTTAACTTTTTAAAGGGTTCTTTTCTACAAGTCGGCAATACGCTGCATTGTAACACCTATCTCTTTTTACTTAATACTTGTTGTAAATTCTTTGTAAGTAGTGGGGCCTGGCATGGCCTTGTGGTTGGAGCCCACAATTCGCAATCTGCGTACGGTGGTTCTAATCTGTGTTACCGAATATGTTCGCTCTTTTAGCCGTGGATACATTATAATTTGACGGTAAAAGAGTACCCCAAGAGTTGGCAGTGGGTGATGTTGACTGGCTGACTTTCCTAAAATATATTACTGGAAAATTAGGGATGGATAGTGCAGATAGCTCTCGAGTAATTTTGTGTGAAATTCAAAATAAACAAACTTTATGCAGTATCATACCAAAATATATTTCAATATTGCTATGTGAAAAGAACAAAAAAAAAAAACGCAATTCCAGCATATGTTACAATGTAACGTTCTTTCTAAATAGGCAGATTTTAGAGCAAATAAAAAAAAAACTGGTATTAATTGCATCCAATGTATATGAAGGAATCATTCCAAGTAATCTAAATGGTATATATATTCATTTCCAGGGTATGCAGGCACGCTATTTGTTTCCTATCTCCATGTAAAAATAAAGTTTCAAGATTTCTCTATATATCATGTAAGTAGTGTCCACTGATAGGTAAACAGAAAGTCTATGGAGTTACAATGCTAAAACCCTGGGTTCGTTCGGTTCCTCGCACTGGGCAGAGTGCAAATATTGTGTAGCTTTGCAATATAAAAACAAAAACAGTAGTATATATCATCTTAATATAGAATTTCAGCCACGAGAGACACTAAGTTCCTTTCGCCAGAGTTACCTAAAAAACTAGGTTATTCATTCAACTAGGGAGTCTGTCACATACATTTTTTCATAGATTCGATTTCCGTAAGTGAGGCGTATTTTATAGAAATACACAGTGATATTTTCCACTGGCAAATCAGGTGATACAACTTCCCTTATTTTGTAGTGAGAGTGACCATCAATCATGTGGATAACACTTGTAACTTAAGGAGAATGACATTGTTGTTATTAGTATATAATACCATGTTTTCTCAGTTTTGGACAAAAATGTTAAAGATATTGATGTGCTTTAAACACACCAGAGAGTTTTCTAGTGAATACACTCAAAATATACATTGGCTATCTTTGATGGTTCATGAATTGAATAAAGATTGTTTTTGCTTTGTTAACATTAAGGCCAGTATCTTTCTTTGAGTCGAATTCAGTCGAGGGTGGAGAGTTCAAATTTTCACTATGCAATAGATTTTCTGGCGAATATCCAGTAATTCTGCCATTTTTACCCAATTACTGGAAGGAAAATCAGTGAACCTAAAAATACCATATATGTTACATTGAAAAACAGCCAGAATAAGAGTTTATTAAATTTGGTAGCAATAAAAGTCTAAATAAATCAAAAATCTAACTTGATATTAATAATTCAATATTGAGAATTATCTCGCATGTTTTGCTTTACCTGATAATATGGCAATAACTGAAAATGATATCGTAATTTTGTTTAATGATCTTCATATCTTAAGACTAATCTAAGGTCACTAAGACGCACGAGTCTTTTGTATGCTCCACGAGTCTCATTTTAGAAATATATTTTTCGTCAAACATTTATGATCTAATAAATAAACTTTTCTTTGATGCTTTAATGTTTTTGCCATTTTTGCAGTGTTATTTAGTTTCATAAACAGCGAACGAATAAATTATCTCCACCCGCTCTCTTATTTCCAATAAAAAAAAATAAACAACACAATAGACAATAGTGTAATGAAAAACAAATAGTATCTAAATACATAATAACCAAATGTATGTCTGTCATACTCGATATCTCTTGAATCGTAGAAAAAAAGTATATATCAAAATGCTTATTTTCAAGAGTACATTACAGGAAAATTATTCATTTCTTGCAATTCCTAAAATTTCATATCGATATCAAAACTGATCCGTCAATCTTTGTATGTGCTGAACGGTCAATCTGAGAATAAAAACTTACTAAAAACAAAAATGTTTTTTTTATGAGGGAATTTAATTAAATAAACTGTACTTCCTGCGCCGACTGATTGAAAAAAAATATTTCCAAGATAAGAGCAAGAATGAAAACAAACACACAAAGTGAGTAACATGTTTGAGTGTATATTTGTTGTTGTTCGGTTTATATGTACATAAATATATCAGTTTGTTACTCATGTTGGTATTATATACATGCATGATATTATTCCACCATATCGAACAAATTGATTGAAATTAAATCAAATATTTTCCCTTTGACACTTCTTATAGAAATGAAAATTGTCAAAAGCGCTTACTTCGGTAGCCGTCGTTTCTTACACTCAGTAAATGACAATGAATGGTGGCATCCAGCGGAAAACTTCCCCACGGTTACTTATCAAAGTAAGTGCTCTATTGTGCTGGATGCACCCATCTCATCGAAATCCAAACATTTTTGTTATCAATGCATTACAGTCAGTATTCATTTCTTAAAAGCAAACGAAATGCAAATTTCTTTATTGAAATAGCAATGGAATGTCAAAAGATGATTGTAAACTGTCGACAAGACAATCATATTGTCTATGAGCTATGACCAAAGGGAATGGGTTGACTGCACATTTTGCATTTATTCTTTACTATTTTTAGGAATATTACTTTGAACTGTTTCAACGGGCATCTGCTACTACTATATAAAAAGTCCTGTAGTAGGTACAGAAATAACAACAAGACGATACTAAAACATCCAAGCATAGGAATCTATGTTATGTCATCCTATTCGTGCTGACAGGTAAATCAAATATGATGACCCTCACCCGTGGCTCAGCGGTAAGTCTTCAGGCTTACGATGCCAAAAATTAGGTTTCTATATCCGTGATGAGCGAAGCACAGGTAGTCAGTTGTGTACCTTTGTTCTTAACAATAACCAAACCAAAATATATGATGATACTTTTAAACTTACCTCTTATAATCAAACATTTTCAGGTTAAGATGATTTTAAATTAACCGTAAAGATTCCATAAATAAATATGATAGTTTTACAAACTGAGTAATTTCCATATATACATAGAAAATTAAAAAATAAATCATTGTTATTACACTCGAGATGCTAAAATTCAATAAAAGTTGAGTAGTTACTTATTCCAACTAAATACACAACTAAATAATAGCCTAATTTAATAGTTGATACTCAAATGTATTTATAAAGTGGGAGAGAAAATGAGGCTTAGCTTATGTTCTGTTAAGCAATAAACATATGTTGAAAGAAATGTATCTTTAATTAATGCTTGCTTTTTAACAGAAATATATACATATTTTACGATTAAAATGTTTTAAAGATAGTAACTCTCGAGGACAATCATCTAACATCACAATTTTAATATAGTATTTACAAATTACACAAAGAATCGCCGAAGGAGCATTTTGTCACCTGAAATATTACATAAAAGTTATTTTATGAAATGTATTGAACTTTTTTTTTTTCAAAGTTTAAAGAAAATATTTAATTTTCAGATATAGCTAATAATCCTAAATTCTGGTGATACCAGTGTGTTACGAAATATTATTTTTATGACAGTTGAGATCATTACTTTTGAAACAAACGTCAGTTTATAGTCATGCCCAAAAAAAATGTGTGACTTTATTTTTCATACAAATGCTGTTTGAGGAATGTGGAAAAATATTTAAAATTCTATATTTTGAAGCAAACTAAAACTAGGAGATACAACCATTCACCTGAAAACTTTAAAATAATACCTCACTAAAAGTGTAAAGAAACACTTTTACCAAAATCATAGAACATAATATTTTATTGCTCATCCTGATACTAGAAGTTTCCAATGTATGCATTCCTTAACTACCTAAACATGCTTTCATATGAAATGCAATACCTGTGAAAAAAGGAACTAGACTCTTGAAAATAATTTATATCACCAGACAAAATACATTGGATGCTTTGAAATCGTGTGTAATATATAATAGTCTGTGTCCTTTTCAGGATAGGAAGAAAATAAACAATTGTATATTCCTCAAAGAAATAAGCATTATTTATAAGACTTACTTTTTGTTTGTTTTAGCGCAAAGATGTAGGACGGACTATATATATATAATGTGTTTACACAAAGCTCAGTTCCTGAGGTTTAGCGTTATAAGCCCTAAACGTTAACCATCAAGGGACCTATTTGACTGAAGAGTGTTCATAAGATTATAAATTGCACCAAACATATTTAAGAAACCACAGCTTAAAGCTTTAGAAGAAAGTATGGTGTGCTACGTTTAATTTAGATATATCCTTATTATAATTTAACTCGCGTTTTCTTCATCTGTTCAATGATTAAGACTAAAAAATATAACACTACTTATTATGCTGATAAAATTATGATTTTACTGTGAAAATAGATAATTTTGAAAGAATAAGGGTGCAATGTGTTGTTTAGTGGTTAAAGTGCTCGGGACATGAAAGTGAGGGTTCGTGGTTCGCGATCCTTTGCTACAAAAACACATTCCGTACTTTGGGGCTGATGGTGGACTATTACAGAGACGATGAAATTCCACTATCATATGATATAATAATAGCCAAAGAGTTGGAGTAGAAACTGTTGACTATCTACCTCCTCTCTGTCAGTTACAAATTAGAGACATCTCTATGTTGAAAGCTTTTGTATGGCTCAGCGCGTAAGTTCTAAACAAAATTACGAGGAAGATTAGATCTTAACAAATAAGAAAAACGTCAGAATTCAACTTAATTACAGCGTCTGACTGTGTAAAATAAAACTAAAATAGGTTATAATTACTCGCAATAGACCTATGAAAAAAGCCATAGAAAAAATATCTGGGATTCCACAGAAGATGAGGAGGATGTAATGCTGATCAACATTTATTTTTGTAATTGATACTGTATTAATAGAACAGAACTTTGAATTCTAATACAAAAAATAAAAGATTTTGCTGTTACATAAATGTTGAACATTTTCACCTACTACTCAGTTTAACACTTCCTTTCAATTTGACAGGTGGACGTTTTCGCATATTATCTTATGATGAAGGACACACAGTGGGTAAATATGTTTTAAAATCAAATGCATGTTTTTCCGCCTAGCTTGAAAATGTTTGTTGTATTCGACATATATTTTTTCCCATTTTTCTTGTTCCAAGTGTTCGTAGACTCTAAGGTTAAAGTGTTATGATATTTATAAACCACTGGGTGCTAGCCCAGAAATTCTAAGATGTACCACATGGCCAATCCGACATCCACTTGATGACCACAGTATTTATTGCTGATATTGGTATATTTTATACGACTTTATTTAAATTGGTTAGGCTTGATATTAGGTAAAAACTAGGTTAACGCTATTTAAGATATCAAAACTAAATTTTTAATTGTGTTTTATGTCTTCTGTAAATCTGGTATTCATAAAATTGTTAGTGCGGTTGGTTTTACTCACGGCATTTATTGGATCTTTGAAAAATTATCTTTACAAATTTCGCTTTTGTTTTTTAAATTGTAAAATAATATTATTTTCATTTGTATTAACAATGAATCTACGTGGATTTCAAACAATTTTCATATTTACCCAACATTTAATTCTTTGTCAGACAAATTGTATACATAGAAAAAGAAATATTCATTTTTCATTGTCATGTGTCAACATAACCGTCAAAGTGTGGCTTCCATTTGTACACCCACATTTATTCATTGGTGGTTTTAAAGAAAAAAACACCATGTTACAGTAAAATTTTAGTCTCTCGGCTGTAAGTAGGAGGACTTATACTTATGAAATTCGAGTCTAGATCCTTGCAGTGAGTCCATCAAAGATAGTCCATTGTTCATCTTTTCGCTTTAACAAACATGAAAATAATGATGGAAATTAAATTCCTTACATGGATTTGAATACATACCAACTAATTATGAATGATTGTTTGTTTGTTTGTTTGTATTTATGCACAAAGCTAGACAATGGGCTATTTGTGCTCTGCCCACCACAGGTATCGAAACCTTGTTTCTAGCGTTGTAAGTCCGCAGACATACCGCTGTGCCACTGGGGGGCAACTCTGAATGAAACCACTTATTCAATTTACCATGTGAAGTGTAAGTACCGACTTCGTACTTTAAAAGATTTTTTGTGATATAATTCATTACATGGAACGTGAATTATTTAGATAGTTGTAAACTATTTGTTCTAATTTTTATCATTTGATTATGAAGCTCACAATAAATCATCAGTTAAAATCATTTTGTTACGCTTAATGGCTTGATTTGAAAGTGGGAATTATTAACTAAGGATCCAAAAAGAAATTCAATAACTTTCTTGCAAATTAATTTTGTTTATCGATATTGGTCAGAACTCCAATAAAAGAAAATTGAAACATTTGTTTGATATATAATTATACTTGTCATAATACATTTATATTAGGCCTAATGCTTATGTCTTATGGGAAGTATAGTTAATTATAGTTGTGCTTCGCCAGCTTAAAAAAAGGGTTGTTTGTTTGTAATTAAGCACAAAGCTGCACAATGGGCTATCTGTACTCTGCGCACCACGGGTATCGAAACCTGGTTTCTAGTGTTGTAAGTCCACAGAAATAATGCTGGGCCACTGGGGGGAGGGGGCTAAAAAGAAAGGCATTCACACTACAACAATATATCTATCTATCTTTATATATTCATATTGTTATGAAAACATATTGATAATATCTTAAATATTACAACAGCCTTAGGGTTGTGTTAGTAACAGATTTTACTGCTCAGTTAGTGGGATTGCAATGAAATGGATACTGATGAATAATGTTACTAAATGAGTCTATTTGTGCAAAGTTTGAGCTGAAGCTACTTTGGTTGAGATTTCCATAAAACTCCTTCTATTGAACATCATTCTCAAATTAAGAAAAAAAAATTAAAGTCTACAGGCGTATATAACAACACTAGTCATTATTGCAAATCTTAAAAATAAACTGTCGGTCTCAACTTCTTGATTCAGTAAGTTAAGTTAAATTTATAAACTTCATAGTATAAAACAAATCGCTGAAGACTACAATTAGAAAAGACAGGTTAGATAGAAGTACAATTAAGTTAATTATTTGAAATATAGTTTACGCTGTAGGAGTAGTGTCATTGAAGTCATTCAAAATGCAATATTGGAAAGATTATTTAAGACAAAATATCACCAGTATCAGAATCTCTCTCTTTAGTGATGATTTTTAATTACGAAATCAGAAATCTTGTTGAAAACTACATAAAGCTACATTAATGTAGTTTACAACCAACCGATAATTTTGCACTAACATAGTTTTTACTAATCATTTAAAAACTTTTGAATTCACAATGAGAAAAAAATTGTTGTCACAATTATTCTATGAAAACTGAGAAATTCTATATATATATATTAAATGTCATATATTATTGAAGTTAAAAGTCAAACAACAATCACAACGTTTTAGATATAATTTTCTAATACTTACAGTTTAAATCTAACGTGACTGAACTGAATAATGGAGCTCCAATGTCACTGTTTGAAGCTTCACATACGAGAGAAGAGAATAAATCTTGACGACGGAGTTCGGGAAGCACAATTTCGTTTCGGGAGAAACCTTGGGGCGTGAGAGTAAAATTATCCTTTAAAACCTTTCCTTCTTTCTTCCATGTCAACGCTGGAGGCGGTCTTCCTGTGCAAGGAAAGTCAGTATATCATTTAATACACGATAACAAAAGCCTACCTATCAGTTAACAGAATAAAACAAGTTAAAACAAAGTCTTCAAAGCTTTATATATTCCCTGGCATAAATTAACTTTGTTAAGATTGTTTTACTCTTGGTAAATTTGTTAAACATTCTCATTATAAACGTTTAGTGAAAAGGAGGAATTACAGTACTCTTGCTGTTTATATATTTATACTCCACGTTCTTTATCTAGCTTTAGCTTCTTTGTGTATGATGCATCATCCATTATTCCTTTGTTTGGCGATGTGAATGCAACTCGTACTTCACTAAAGCTTGAAATTTGTTGTGAGGTAAATAGCCATTAAACAGGAAGTTTGGAGGTGCAAGTAATGTGTATAAATGTGTTACATTACGTGAGACCTAAATAATGGCTGTAATTAAGTTAAAATTATCCGGTTTGTAGGTCTAATATTTACGACATATATATATATATATATATTATTAAACTTATAATAATTAATTTTGTTTAGCTTTAAAATCTATACATTACCTACCAGGAAACATCTATAGTATAATGCTTTTAAAATTAAATGAGTATCTTTTTAACTTTAAATTTGGCTTTATAAGTGTAATTACAACAGCTTCTTCGAAGTTAAAAATAATTGTTTACAAAAAATATAGCATGTGCAGTAAAATAATAGTATCAGCAAATAATTTTAAGAGGATGGTCCTGATTAAGTTGGAAAGTTACATAATCAATATTGAAACTCACAAGAATGTCATATTTTTGTAGGCTATCTTACAGTAGATGGAATTTATATATTATTAAATAGATTATAATCCATTCGATATCACATAATCTTAGATGAACTTAGATTAACAAGTTCAAAACTTACCTCCATCTGCTTCGCATATAAGAAGTAACGGATATCCTTCATTGTAAGGACCAATCAATCCGTGGAGATGCTGGCCAAACTTATCCATAATGATTGTTTCGCGAGGTGGAACTGAGAGAGATATAAACGTCCAGTTATGATTCATAATAACAGATAACTGAAAGCATTCATTTAAAATGAATACTTCTATTAATTATTCTTTTACATTTATGTTTTGTGAGTATATTAAAACCGGGGGTAGAGTCAAAATTCGATTTCATGCGTTAAATAATCAAGCTTTAAGCTGAATTATACTTCCTTTAAATGTTTTCCGGATAAAACTTTTTCGTGACTTTCACAAAATGAGATAAAATATATTCCCAAAATATCCTGAAATGTCTTTAGAAGGTTAAGATTTATCATCTTTCCGAAGTTTACAATGTTCAAGTCTTTTTGCAAAAGGAGAAAATTGAAAGTTATTTTTATTTAGCATATTGCTATAGTATGAGTGAAATATAAGAAACTTGCAATATTTAAAATACTATATTTTCAAGTTATATTTGGAGAAAACAAATTGTTAAAATCCGACTTTATTTTATTTTTTTATGGAATAAAAGAATATTTATTCTATAGGACTTGACTTTAAAATGCCCAAGTCTAAACATATATGACATTGTATCATTTCTTTAAAAAAACACAACGAAATGACAACTGCCAGCTTTGCCTGATTATTTATGTTAGAAAGATCAAGATCGAACACATACCGTAACTTGATAATTCAAAATGATTATTGGTAACATGAAGCTCATTGTTAATAGTATCATAAAGTATCAGTTATTTGATACTTTCCAACTGTTCTTTTAAAAAGAGAAATTGCCACTTCTTGAGGTGTGCGTTGCACTAACAAAAACAAACAAATAGTATTCCAACATGATTGATTTATATGTTGATAAAAAAGTGGAGTATTTGTTTTTCTGCCTAATTGTAAGAACGAAATAGCTGTTCAGCAGTATTTTATTTTTGTTTCAAATCAAATATGCCAGACGTAGTCTGGAAATTTATATATGTATATATATCAACTTTTGCTGTCAGTTTCACTTATTTATATTTCAAGATGTATATACTTAACTTGAGATATTATATTTAATATATATATATATATATATATTCGATAGTAGTATATTTGATATTCGTATCACATAATACTACTGTCAATGTTTTTATTTGAGTAGTTGAGTTGAATGGGTTGTTACTGCTTAGCCTTTTTCTGCCTTAATATCCGTTAACACTTCTACAATTGCAATATTCAAAGATAACAAAAAATTGATTGCATTCTATCAAAACTAAGAACTTATTCTAATGTGTGATAGATCGATATTAGTTTAGAAAAATAAAACAAAAGACAAATAGTCTAAGCAATGTTATGTTATAATGAGAAAACCTGAGAACTGATAGTTAATCAACAAAAAAATAATTTAATTTTTATCACGAAAAGAAATTTATAATTATGAATATGTCACGACATAATAGTAACAAAGGAATTTAATTACTAGTCAAAGGTTATGTATGTTTCGCACGTATTATGTTCTATACTATAACTATACATACATATATACACACACATACACGAATAAGGTAAAATACATATTAACATGACAGGTCGTTTTTTATAGAAAAATCAATTTAAAAATCCATAAAGATTTTGTGTAACTCTAACGTTCAGCCTTGACCGTAACTGTATTTGTCCTTTTCAAACAAATTGTCAAGAAGTATCTATCGTATTTTCTTCAGCTTTGATACTTCATTAAAAAATAAAAATAAATTTCGGATGTTATTTTTTATGCGATTATTACGTATCCAGAACCTTTTTATTGCATATGAAAACCAATAACTCTGTAAGCATTTTTGAAGATGTATATTACAGTTTATTAATTTTGCTCGGTTATCGACAAATTTAACAATATTAAGAAATAATCATATGCAACAAAAGTTAAAATATAATTTGAGATTTTGTGGCAAATATGTAATCGTAACATATACATCAATATCATACTCAAAAGAAGAAAAATAAAACTGGTGAAATTTTATTAAAATAAAAACGTACTTTATTTATTATATGCAGTATAGCAGTTTTTTTTTACTGGACATATATGATTTTAAATAAAAATATGCTTATCAAAACAAAGTGAATTCTATAAAATGCAGCATTATCTGGTACTAAAATAAAATTAAATTATTTTACTGAGCAAGTAAATATTATTTCAGGAAAGAATCAAGGGAATTATGCAAATATTATTGCACTTGTAAGATAATGTCTCTCTAAAAATTTCTAACATGTAAGATCCAGGTTCGTGTTCTAAAGTACATAAATATTTGTGCAAGCTAAAAGAGATGTCAGTTGAATTTCAAACATTTCAAATTCTGAGGGAGTTGTTCCTTCAATTTAAATACTTCGGCCAGAAAATGTTCATCATGTATATTGCATGCGAACTGTTGAGGACTATTTTAATCATTGGACAAACTCTTGGTTGTAAACTCGAACAACGATGAAAGTTGATGTTCACCACACCCATAGACAAGATGAGTTTATTTTACCAATCACGTGGTTTATTGTGTACAGCTTGTTTGTAGGTGTTGTAGAAAATCTTTAAAGTGGCCTTTTAAAAATATATATATTCTGTTATGTTGAAGTAATAAAATCTAATTTGTGAAAATGCAATAGCTAGGTCCAAGGATAAAAACAATAACAACAATTATGATACATCTAACTTGCATTGATTATGTTGCTTTAAATATTTATAATCAATCTACATCGTAACAAAAACATTTTTCTGGCTACAAGTTGTTATGGATGAAATTATTAGATGGTGATTAACGAAAAAACTTTTATCTTAAAAACTTATATTAAATGGTGAAAAGCTTTTACACTGATTACAATAAAAGGGTGGATTGTCAGATACAACGATATTATCTCGAAATAATAATTGAGTAGCAGGTTATATATGGATAATTATTAATAAGATTTTGACATATGAAACATTGTATAAGTTGAATCTTCAAAAGGTATTTTTTAATTAATGTTGATAAATATATTGTAAACTCGTAATATACTTAAATACATCTTCTCAATTACTTTAAATAATTATAAAATAAATAGAGCAGCTGTAACCTTTTAAATTTAATCAACACAATATATCTGAGCTCACTGAAGTATGTTTCAATCATTATTAGTTTACAAAAGGCTAATTTGATCTTTATTCATATAATTTCACAAAATATTACCTATGTTACTATAGTTTAATGAAAACGATAGGTTTCCGTAAAATCACGAAAGCAGTAAAAATAGGCAGTAGCTTTAATATTTTCAATGCTTATGGGTATTGCTGAAAGCTGAGAGACCACAAACATTCTTCAACTCTACACAGAGAAAGGTGCAAAAATTATGTAACATATACTTCATTCCTAAGTGCTTGTCAAACAAACCTGAAATATCCCACACATGTGTATTAAGCATTGGAAGTAGTTATTATATAAAATAAATCTGAACAGAAGAAACCATGATGGTGCAGCGAAGAAGCACAGCAAACCATCAAATAAAATAAAGAAGCTTTCAAAGAATGGCATACAAAAGAGCAAAAAAAAAGACAGGTGAAGAGAGCGTGGTACTGGTGAAGAATGAGGAAACTAAAAATTGGTAAAACAACATGGAGACACCAGAAGGGGATAAGAAGGTATACGGAATAGCCAAACAAATAGAAATGGCAAAAAGAGACATTGCAGTGATCAAAGTAATTAAGGAAAAGAAGAGAAGCTCCTGATAAATGAAAGTGCAACAAAACAGAGATTGAAACAGTACTATGAGAAAGTAGTTCTCACTAAAAATGAGACAGGAGAATTGGAAGAGACACCACCAATAGCAAACCCCGAACTGGATGTCAATAGAGTGGGATCAAAGAAGCAGTTAGAAAAATGAAGAGAGACAATGTGGGATGTCCATCATAGATTGTCATTGAGATTATTAAGGTACTAGAAGATGATAGAGTTGAGTATGCATGGACCCTGTTGAAAAACATCTAGAGGGAAGAGCATATACCTGCTGAACGGAGAGAAAGTTTATTGATACCAGTGTACAAGCAGAAAGGAATTAATAAAAACCATATAACCTGAGCGCTTTCGAATGGTGGACCTTTATTTTTCAGGAGATGCTCTTGAATATGAAACTATAGAGGAATAACATTGGTGTAGTATTTGATGATAATGAAAAAAAAAGGCACTGGTAAAAAGAATAAGGGAAGTTGTAGACATCGACGAAATACAATTGATAGATGTAATTTTCATTCTGCGACAACTGCAGGAAAAGTACCTTGAAGGAAATAAAACGTTATGCCACGAAAATTAGTATATTGGTGCCTCCAAACGAGAGGAGTGCCAAAAAAGCTACTCAAGCTAGTGTGAGCCACTTATGACAATTAGTATATTGGTGCCTCCAAACGAGAGGAGTGCCCAAAAAGCTCCTCGGGCTAGAGTGAGTCACTTATGAAGGAGCGACAACAATCGTGAATATGGTATATGGAGAAATATACAAGTGTGAAGTAAACATTGGGCTGTATCAAGGTTCAGCCATTAACCCCTGCTGTTCTTCATTGTCATCAACATCTTGAGTGAGCAATGCTACAAGGGACCACTGTGGGAGCTATTATTTATCGACAACCTTGTCCTGACAGCTGAAAGTGTGAAGAATCTACAAATGCAGTACAATCCAAAATGAAGGAGGAAGTGAGAAAGCTATGAGAGATAGGATCCGGGCAGGTTGGAAGAAATGGAGGGAAGTAACCATAGTCATAAGTGACAATAGTTTACCAAGGCCACCGAAAAACAAAATGTATAATACTGTGATAGACTGATGCTCCTCTATAGAGCCGAGACCTGGACCCTGAGGAAGTAACCAGTCGGCCACACGAACGCCAACTCTTGGGATTCTCGCTATTAACGAATAGTAGGATTAATCGTAATATTATAACGCCCCCACTACTGAAAGGGCGAGCATGTTCGGCACCTTCTGTGATACCGCGACTCGCAGATGGCGAGTCGAGCACCCTTGCCACCAGGCCATAGAAAACCCTGATTCGATACACATAAAATACTTCTTTGGTAATATAGTGATATATTGACTCTCTAGCTCTTCTGTCTTCGAAATTTTGACTTAAGAGTTTTTCTGAAGGGTGGAAATGCCCCATTTCTAGCCAGCATGTTTGAAACTACACGTACATTCTATTGAACGCTTTTGGTAACCAATAAATCTCCTAAAGGACAACTCACCTCTTAAAATGTTAAAACTAGCAAAGGTTACAATAAATACCGAAACTGTTTTATTTATTTTGTTTTTTTATTTATTTTAATACTTACGTTGCATTTTTGCAATAACTCCTGTCAAAATTGTTAATTATGTTATACTGATTTTGCTTGGTTTGGAATATTTGTGCACCATTCCTTAATTTTGAACTGTTACATTACAGAGAAGGCGGATAATTAACACACTCACACCACAACCCCTTAGGGTATCATTGTCTCATCGAATAGTGGGATTAGACCGTTATTCTTATAGCACACTCACTCTTTATTTTACCAGTTGTGTACTGATTATTAGTTTTTTCTTATCTGGCTTTGCTAGCATCGGATGCCAACAACATAATGTACATTTCTTTATACGTTATTGAATTACTACTGAAGTCAAGAAGGTAGATTTTGATTAACTTTGAACATGCTACGAGTTACGTTTAAAAGATAGATTGAATGTAAATTTTAAAGGCAATCCGCTCATGTGAAGGTATAGAATATGTGCGTGGGTTCAAGTCGCTATGTAACAAAAAAGAAAAAGCATTAGAACATGACCAGACTACGTCACAAAGGAATCAACTTTATATAGATGTGGTTCTACTTGATAAAATGCATCTTTACGTTTGTTCTTGAAGTACCAAAGGAACTATGGTTTAATGTCAAAATTTGTGAGTTCGTTTTTTTTTAAGCGCAAAGCTACACAACGGGCTGGTTTTCTGTGCTGTGTTCATCACGAATTTCGAAATTCGATTTTTAGCATAAAAAGCATTTAGATTTTCCACTGAGCCACCGTGAGGAAGCTTTATGAGAAAAAGTCAAAACGCATTTTCATAATAAATATATACACATATATACATATATGTGTGTATATATATATATATTATTATTATATATATATATATATATTATACATATGTATATAATAAT
>NW_013665612.1:170407-182362 GCF_000517525.1 Limulus polyphemus
ATATATATATATATATATATAATAATATATAATAATTGAGAAAATGACAACTTTGGTGATGTGATTATTATCAACGTTTAATGTCAATACATTAATTTAGTCAGCGTGCAACGAATGAAAAACTGTGTTTCAGAATAAATAGACAAATCAACCTATAAGTAGCAAAAGACCACTAAAATTGTATTTATGTAGAGTTTATTAATTACATTATCCTATTTTCAAATATCTAGCTCTATATTATCTTACTAATGTACTTTATAGTTACTAAGATTAACACAGTTTTATTCTTCATAAAACAACTGACATTAAGATAGTGAAAAAATATAAACAGAAGTTAGTATATACTCTCAAGTTAGACATAAGATTATCCTCTTACTTGGAGTGTTAATACATAAATAAACATCAACTATTCTCCCACCCCCACACTTATCATACTTATCATACATGTTAGGGATCGGCACGATTAAAAAGTCTAAATTAGGTAAAACTACAATAAAAAAAATAAACAACCATCAGCTAAAGAATGTAATTAAGAGCAATATATTAATTTAGTCAACCCATATTGACAGAAATTAGGGAATGCTACCCATTATAGGTTTTTTTATTTAGCAGAAAGACCAGTTTTTCTTCTTCTTCGGTACATCGTTGTCAGGGTTACTGAAGAGCGAATGAAATATCCGGATCCAGTCTAATTTAGTGACAGGTAGGGAATTCAGGAATAACCTGGGCCTTACGTTTCCTTCTCGCAGAAATTATCATTTTAGATTAAAGAAATACAAATTATTTTATTCTAATTCTAAATAAGGGCATATAATACGTGATTTATGGGCCAAGCTGAAAAGTTTCAGAGGCATTATGTTTTACAAATGACTAAAGTGGATGCGTGAAAGTAAAATCAGTTACATCAGATTTAGGATTATCTATAAATATTGTTTTTAGTAAAAACAACCAATCCAAATCAAATCATATGATCATATGATAACTTTTGTTAATTCCATTCATGTCTTCTAATGTAACTAATTAATAATTCTTTCTAATAACAACGTATTCACATACATGTAGCATATAAAATCACTCATTTCACATCTTGAAGAATTATTATTATATCTTAATCTTTAAGTCTTAAAAAGTCAGTGTACTTTGAAACAAAAGTTGTAAACAAAAACTTTGAGGTTTTTCTGTTGAAACAACTTATATAATAAATTTCTCTGTGCCAAATTGGTAATCCTTATAGTGACAGATTTCGGGTCTTCAAATTTTAGCTAATAATCCATTTTACTGTCTTTTTTTATATTTATCACGAATGTCACAGATAATACTCACTTTATACATACCTATATAAAGTGTGTGTTTTCTTACAGGATCCATCGCGGGGAATCGAACCCCTCATTTTAGTACTGTAAATCCGAAAACATACCGCTGTCCCATTGGGGACTATAGATATATAGAGAGGTAAGAATGTATTATCGGTAATTTATCTGTGGTCCTGCATGTTAAAATGGAAGAAGCATTCTCTTTTGTGAAAGCTTTATGCCACTTTCACTTGCAACAATTAAACATTTTAAGAAAGTTTTGAATGTTAAATTTAGATACAAGTAAAATACATTCTTTTACATAAGCAATGTTCTAATAAATGTGTTTTCCATATCTTCCAATCATTTAAAAGTTAAAAATGTAAAAAAGAAGCTGGTTTCCTTAAGGAATTTTCTTAAATTGTATTAGATTATAGATTAGCCACATGCAGTTCCTCCCGGAATAAGCAATTTTGTTTTCCATACTGAAATAAGTTTATTTTATAACACATTATATATATTTCCGAGTAACATTATTTAATCATGGTTGTTTATAATCGAAAGGAAGAGGTTTATAACGCGTTCTCTGCCAAAGACTTAGAAAATCTGTAAAAGCTTTGTTTTTGAAACCATATTTATTTTATTAATGGTAATCTAATCGAGATAATAAAATGTACTGAACCGTTCATGCGAAAGTCTCATAGGATCCGAGTAAAAGTTGTGAAAATAGATATGGATCCTTCTATCGATTTCTCCGGCAATAACAGTAATGACAAAGAAGCTTTCTCTGTCTTGACCTATCGTTACTTTGGAACGAACACTAAGCTACAAGGATATATAGAAAAAGCCTGCACTTGTATGGTTAGCAAAGAACATGTCTGTGTGATTCTTTCAACAAGAGAAAATGGGAATCAGCTTCTCTCTGCTTGTGCTTCATGTACTGCTCAACATCGTAGCTTTTAGCCATGTCAACTATTAAACATATTTATGCTTCCTTGGCTAAAACTATTTATCTTTTCGTGTCCAAGAAAACAGAACATTTGTAAAGAATGCAATGTATGCACCATTCTTTGCAGGGGAGAAAATAAATGAATAATAAATTATAAATGAAAAACAATCAAATATCTGGAAAACACGTGTAATACGTACATATACATATATGTAAAGTAATTTTCTGTGTATTTCCAATATTTTTGTTATATTCGTACTTAAATTGCTATTTTTAGCCGACTATGAAAGATTACAGTAAAAAATGAAAACAAAAACGTGAGCTAGCGAAGTAATTTCTACAAGCTTACATAAAAAGGTTCTTACGATCAGAGTGAAATATTTTATACCGTTAAAAGTTTCTGTTAAATAAACATTTTCCTATCCTTAGTTCTAGGGTAACATGAATATTAAATAAAAAAGCTCAAATTAATTAACATATTAATGCTATCATTTCTCATTAAATTTAATAATATCAATTGCTACATTCGTGTTACATTTATTGATCATTAACATATTTAATAATATTAATCACATCTAAAAGTATAAAGTATATGCGTAAATGTAGAAAAAATTAACTACTAAAACACTGTTCACCTACGAAAGATCATAACTACACCTACATCTGATTTTATAGATATGTTTGACCAAATAAATTCTAGCTGATCTATCGATATAACGCGAATTACTATATCGGTTACTGGTCTTACAATTATTGATATAAAAATAATTTTTGTCTTAAAGAATAGCTTATATAAAGCTGTCAGAAAATGAATTGACTGAATGCTGAATCGAAGCTCCATTTAAAAATAAGCTTCTACTTTTTAATATCAGCAATCGTATATCTATATACGAAAAGACTTGCCACAGTAGAATGACCATCTGTTCTGTATAACTACTAATATCTTTTCTGTTTAGATATTCAATGAACATGACTGTTTAAATTTTCCACTAGTGATTGTCTTTCGTTATTCTTTTTCTATGCAAAGCAAACATATGGCTTAGAATGAATCGGTCAAAACAGCATTCTAGAACAATTCTTCATGCTCAGACTTTTCAAAACATAAATGAGAAATAGGATACTCTAGTTTAAGAGAGGACAGATATATTGTTGAATAGTTATGTATTTATTAAATAGTGTCTATAAGGTATTAGTAGGGACTTTCAAAATAATCGGAATTGTAAAAGAAAATAAAACACTACATAGACAGATAAAATTCGGAGAGACGCTTATAAATATTTCAGTAAATGAAAACTTATAAAAATGTTTGTAGCACATTTAGAATGCAACTATTTCAGATCATCAAGTGACAAATACAAAGCATGATTATCGCATATGCGTATTTACCTTTTGCATATTACGATGTTTGTAGGAAATGGAATGTAGATTTTATATGCTGTATAGATTATTATATGTTTCATATAATAATACTTTAAAATAAACATTAAAGTAATTTTCTAGTGTGTCAAATACCTGATCAGTATTGACAGCACTGAAAATTTAGAGACTTTGTCCAACTACAAGATATGGTTGAGAATTCGTCTGCAGATAATAGGATTTTTGAGATCCTACTCATGTTATCTTTCCCTAAACCTGCAGCTCTTTACCCGACGCAGAAAAGTGCTGAGATTTTGAGCATGTGAAGACGTAGCGCAGTATTGATCTATTAATATGTGCAATTCCTGTTTTTTTACTATATGCAGAAACTTGATGTCTTTTTACTTCACCGATAGTTCCAATTTTAATCTTTAAATGCACTTTTTTCGGAAGACTGCAAATAAAAAGGTGAACTTGATGCTGTTGATGCTAATATTTTCTTCAGTACATCACCACTAGCAGGAAAAATGCTTTGTTTTAACTGAAACAGATTTTTAATCACAAAATGCAATTTATATGACGCATGCGCTGTTATTGGAAATATTTATCGAGGTTGTACATGTAATGAAATATAATTTATTTATGGGGTAAAACATCAGACTTTCTATGGTTTCTTTGATGCGTTCATGTACAGTGCTCGTCATTGATTTTGCTAGAATATTACGTAGTTTTCTCGAAATCTTTTGTTAATTTGGAAATAGATTAAGAGATATTTGTATCGTTTAACCTATCTAGTGTAGGGGAATTTTTGTTTTTTCTTCACAATTACGTGTGGTATAGTGGTTAGGGCGATCAACTCGCAATCTGCTTGTTCGAATTCCCGTCCCACCAAACATGCTCGCCCTTTCAGCCGTAGGGGCATTATAATGGGACAGTGAATCCCACTATTTGTTGGTGAAAGAGTAGCGGTGGATGGTGTTGACTAGCTGCATTCCCTCTAGTCTATCACTGCTAAATTGGGAACGGCTAGCGCAAGTAGCCCTCGTGTAGCTTTGCACGAAATTCTAAACAAATCCAAACCAAAAACAAATTATTTTATAACAACTAACGTTCTTATTCATGTTATCACCTAGTTCGTAGTTTACTAAAAGGTATCAAAGCTAAATATTTCGTGCCACATCCTTCTTTAAGATTTAAATTTTAGAGGATGCGAGATACACTCCTCTTGGTTTTGTTGTAATTGAAATCCAACAATTTCCTAAACATTGTATCTTGCGATTATCAATTGGTCAAGTAATGAAATCACATCTGAAGTAAAGCACTAACATTTGTTAGTAGTGTATTCCATATTGAAAACTGACATGTTATAATCGAAACTACTGTGCGCTGGAGTTACATACTTTGTTCAATTGAAGAGTACATAAATCGATGTGGTCGTACTTATGCGTGACGTAATATTTCAAGACAGCGGCAAATATCCATGACTTTTAAAAAGAGAGATATATTGAAAACAGTTTATTGGCACATTAACAGCTTTTTTCCCCATTTAAAAACGCCTTGTTGGCTAAGATAAACTATGCTTTCTTACAGCTATGATAAGTTTCCTTACATAACATATTTATATAATTAAAAGTATGCTTATGTACGTATGTTTTTTTGAGGGCTATCTCCTGTGTCCATCGCGTGAAATCAAATGTTGGATTTTTGCATTGTAAACCCCTAGGGTAACGTGTGTAACTGCGTACATGAACTATAAATGAAGTTATGAGTAGTGAAGTACAAACAACATAACCATATGCATGAGAGAGGGGAGGGTGTAGATAGTACTATGCATTACAAAGGGAAAAATATTTGGAGAATAGATCTGTCATTCCTCACAGCCCCATCTTAGATAGCAGTGTTTATGTGTTGAGGTTTTGTGTGTGAGTTTCTTCATTTGTTTCTAAACACTTAGATTACTGGTACAATTACTCTGTTGTGTTTTAATACTTTCCTCGCGAAAACTAGGTTTGGAAAGCGTCGACAGATATGGAGTCTCTTACCAGATAAGTGAGTTGATGGTTTTGCCATTTTTTATCATGTCATTCAACTCAAAGTGTCTTTTGAATTATAAGCGTCTGGTGAATATCACGTTTTCTGAAATAGGTTGGTATGTATCTAGCTACATTTGTGCATTTAAATACAAAATACAACAACAATGTCTCCCATACTATATATATAAGTGTATATATGTATATATATAAATAGGAAAAAAATTAACGGAAAGTAGGGATCATTGGTGATTCGTATACTTGCTATAAGAAGTATCCAAAAAACAAAATATATGCTGCAATAAAAAGTACACAAACAAATAAAATGATACTAGCTGGATAAATTTTAAAACGATTTTCAATTCCTACTTTGGTTGGCATTGTGATCCATATAGTTAAATGAAGCAGTTTAAATTTGCCAACCAAAATAGGGATTGAAAACCATTTTAAAATCTATCCAACTAGTATAATTTCACCTGTTAGAATACTTTTTATTGCAGCAGCTATTTTGTTTTGGGTACTTCTTATAGCAGTTCTACAAATAACCAACAATCCCTACTTTCCATTAAAATTATATTTTTTCCTATTTATTTGTTCTGCTTTTATATGTCCATGGAATAGATACAGCATATATAAACTTTCAGTATAGCCATATCCTTCATAGCTATAGCTTTTACAAGAATTAAAACAACAAGCACACATTTATAAAATGTAATCCTTACTTTGGCCTACAGACAAGTGTATAAAGCTGCCAAATTATGGATTAAATTTTATAAATTTGTGATATTGATTCTAATTCTAGTTTCATTACCTTTTGTAGCAGGATCCCTACTTTATTTTAAAATTCATATTTTCTAATACTTTTGTTTGTTTACTTTTTATTTTATACCTGTGTAATGTATATACTTTACCTTTAGAAATGTCGCGTGTCTATCCATTGATTTGTAGCGCCATCTGTAAGGCTGAAAATATGTTTTAGTACGTGCATGATATGTTTCCACTTATAAAAAAAATCAGAATATATTTATCGGAACATCAAAAGTGGATACCCAAAGATTAGTCAAGCGATAGTCCTAGCCGTCTAGAGGCTAGCCCCGCTGACGTGATCACGTAAATAAGTAGGTAGGTAGTAGACGAAATAGTTGCTGCTTTAGAAATTTTTGAATTGTTATACCGGAAATGTTTTAGACGTATTATTAGTATATATGCGCATAATATATCGTAACCAATACTTTGAATGGTCGGTTTCTCGCTTAGGAATTCAATAGGGTAGTTTTTCGGCGCGTGAATTATTTGGAATCCTTGTCGGTCCCTACTGTTAAGTACTACCGTATTTAATAATATATATATGTGTTTGTGTGTGTGTGAAACATTAACTGAGTCAGTCCCTTAATCATGATGAATACTTTGTAAAATTCATATTTTAGTTATGCAATTAAAATATTGTTCTTTCTATGTAAAAGTCCCTCAGAGGGTAACCTTTAACTTTGTGGATTTACAATGCTAAAACCCGTGATTTGATTTTCTGTGAGGGACAGAGCGCAGATGGCCAACACATGAAACCACAACATTTCTTTTTAAATTAATCAAAAGGCAGACATTTGCTTTATTCTATAAATGTTTCAAGCCGTCGATACTTTCACATGGTAGGTTATAAACAGAATCGTCAACTCCAGAAATAAAACACTGAATAAACCAGTCATTGTCTTTTACATTTCTTTCCTCTGATCCTTCTTTACATGAAAAATGAAAGAAAACATTAAGATATTATTCACACAAATACATATATGTTCTCTATTAATACTCGAAGATGCTATTATTAAAAACACTGCAGTTTCCTGGTGTAAGTTGCATGCTAAGGTCCTAAGTAAGCCATGTTTTATCATTTGATGGTCTTGACCAACGTTTTACGAAAAGTAGTTTACTCATAACTATATAGGTACCGCCTTTTTTATTTCAAAAGTATATTTGAATTATGTACGTATAACACATACAGTAACATAAGTTACTGTGTTACTAAAATAGGAGAGAACCTCAGAGATTACAGCAACTGATACATTTAACTGTCATGTAAAAATACTTGAAAGTAAAATGATCAATAATGAATAGTTCGTTTGGTTTGTTTTAAATTTCGCGCAAAGTTACATGAGGCTATTTGCGCTATCCGTCCCTAATTTTGCAGTGAAAGACTAGAGAGAAGGCAGCTAGTCGTCACCACCCACTGCAAACTCTTTGACTATTCGTTTACTAACGAATAGTTGGATTGATCATTGCATTATAACGACCCCAAGGCTGAAAGGGCGAGCATGTTTGGTGGGACGGAGATTCAAACCCGCGACCCGCAGATTGCGAGTCGAGCACCTTAACCACCTGGCCATAACGAATATAAGGAAAGGGTTTAAGATATCTTTGAATCTGGAGTACAAGAAAAGTGTCCTTAAAAATCACAAAAAAATAATATGCAATGTGAACCTCATAAACGTGTGAATATATATCGAGTAGAAAGTTAGAAAACATAGTTTGTAAAGAAAACAAAACATCCACATAATCAGAGGTTAAGCAAAGAATCTGTAATAAGTGTCTATATACTGTATTGCCCATACATAGAATCTTAAATACTTAGTTTGATTTATACGTAACACTTAAACACCTGACCTCTTCCCACAAACAATGTTATCCCATTACCGAAGCAACGATCGTGACAAAAACCAAGATTAAGCCTAAATTACTGCGGTCTTTCATAGAAATAAACCAGAGAGTTCCTTGATAAAGGAGCTATCGTTAAGAAAATGATACCTTAGTTTTTTGTAGATAATAGCATTACTGTTTTAACAAAATCACAGCGACCAGTAAAATTTATTTATGTTATTTTACTTTGTGATACTTAAACATTCTTTTTTTTTCTTTTTCACTATATTGGTGTATTGAGTTTAACTGTAAATATACGTTTTCAAGTCTCGTGAAATACTATCTGCAAAAGAATAATGAATGAGATACCTTTCAGATTTCAATGTTGATAATATAATATTTTATTAAACTTGTGAAATTATTATGCAGATAATCTTTTTTTTTTTTAGGATTAATCGCTTCAAAACATAGTTCAGAACTAAGAAATTAAAATTAAAGTAATTTTGTTTTTATATTGTAATCAATGAGAAAAAAGGTGCACATATATACTTTACAGCGTACATGACTTAATATAAAATTTACGAAACACATGCCTATGTTATAGAACTATTGTGGTATGTCAGATTGTGATGTTAGACATAATAATTCCCCTTTTTATACAACATGATCTGCATTCATATATTTTCTTTTTTAGTAAATAAATGTGCATTTACCAAAGTAAATTAATGCCCAAAACACCAATATAAACTGCTATTTTAAAATGAAGACCCAACTTATTTAGATTTTACCAGTTCTCCTAATCACGAATACGACAACGAACGAACGAACTTAGCAGTTATTTTCGTTTTGTTGTCTCCCAGAGGGCGCTCAGAAACTTCCTTAAATAAGCTAGATTATATGACAAATTACACAGTAGGTGACGCCAATTACTAAACATATTTAAAAAAATGATAAATAAAGAATGGCCTAATGATTTGCGCAATGCACTGTGAGATTGAGGGTTCGAACCCGCCAAATTTAGCTGAATACGGCACGAACGTTTTAGCTTTCGACCCTGCGGAGGGTGATGCCTGTTGCCCTTAGTTTTGTCAACAATGAAAATTAGGAACAGCTATACTTGAACCTTGGGGAGTCACTATTCTGACTGCTTAGCTTGTATGTGTGTTTGTGTGTGTATGTGTTGCATCGTGCCTTTCATTTGAAAATACCACTAAACATTTATAAATGACAATGGAAATAGTATATAACATATATACATATATTTGTGGCTTTTGGAAATGTTTTTTTTTTATAAATATTTTAAATTCTATTGAGAAAAATAGGTATTATCAAACAACTGTAAATACCTTCGACTTCTACCAGTCTTCAAAAAAAAATTGATACAACTTATGTTGTAAAGACAAAGCAAAATAAGTAAAGTCTTGCAACATTTTTCAAATTGTTCGTTTCGGGAAATGGAGAGTTAATATATATATATATCATTATGCAAATGATATCCATACATGCCGTCTTTAAAGAAAATTTGTATCTAAACCTACCTATCTCAGTAATAGATTTTAAAAAACGTTGCGAGCATTTTTATCTATACTTTTTAGCTCTACGAATTTTGTTTGTTTTAATCTGCGCTCTGTCCACCATGGGTAATCGAACCCTGGATTTTAGCATTGTAATTCCGTTAACTTACCGATGAACAACTGAGGACCAAATATTATACAGTAATGCTACTTATAAAATAAAGACCATATCTTAATATCGTTTGACAACTAAATTTCAAGATTTTGCAATTACTTGCATATATAATGAACATTTATTTTTCAAATTAAAGAAAGTCCTTGTTTTTTGTATTGTTTTTTTCAACATCTAAATAATTTTCCAAAATCTTACAAACAGCTTTGTTTAATCTTTTAAGTACCCTTATTCTGAAATAACTATTTCTGAAAAAGAAAAAAATCATGTTGTTTATACTTCATTTCAATTTTGTCACAAGACGTTTTTGGGAGATCGTGTAAGGTTTTAAGTGTATTGATGTTAAGTTTTTCAAGTAATATGAAGTCTAAGAAAGCGCATGAAGCAAAACGCTAGTGTTTATATTTCTGTAAAGAAGGTATTCCCCATTCTTCTTTGAATGCTGCTTTTATTAAATGCATTGATTAGAATGTTTAATAAAAATATTTTTTTATTAGTGATATATTTCTATTATAAAGATTATTTTGTACTGTTGGACTAGTATATAGATTTAGGAATAACGTAAATATCCTAAGTTCACTGAACCTTCTGACTTATTATTGGGATTATGGCTGAAAATATCTTTAACAACGATGGAACCCAAGTGGTGAAACAATGCATTCTAATCTTTATAAGTAAGAACAGTACATTTAACGATATACATTCATTTCTGGCTGATTTATAGTTCTGGACTTCTTTGATCAAAACCTATTACTAGCATACCAGAATATGTATTTTCTATAAAGTAAATATAACATTGGATTTAGAGATTATTATTATTTTTGCACAGAAGGGTTTATTCATTTTTTAAAAACAAAACTTAAACAAATGATTAGATTATTTCTCGAGATTGGGAGGGAAATGATCCTTTTGTAATTTCATAGATTCATAAAGAAAACAAAAAACTCATAGTGTTTATCTTAAAATCCTTTAAGAAATCCAGTTCAAGCATGACTATCTTGTAAAAATATTACTTCAAAATATGAGATTATCACTTTTATATTTATAACGCCAATTTATCCAAAGTGGCATAAACAATACCCGCCAACACAAAATCCTCTTTCTCTTCCGAAAGCATTTTTTTTAAACCACTTTGTTGAATCACAGGATACTCTTCGATATAAAATCAATAAAAGAAAACAAGGAAATAACTAATACTTTTGAAAAAATAAAATTTAAGTTTCAAGTTAATAATTTAAATAAACATAAAGTTTAAAATATAAGAGTTTATTTTTCAAATTTTAATTTTAAAAAATAGGTATAATCTAAATTACGTTATTACTCTTAATTTAAAGTCGAAAACTCATTTAAATTTAAATCAACATGCAAATATTTTAACTTTGACGATAGATTTTCTACAATACAATACACAAATGCTAAAGCGTATATATATATATATATATTATTTGAAAATTATTGACTTTCTTTGTCCTGAACAATCCATGTAATTATCAAAATAAAACTAGATTATTATTAATCTGAACTAATTTGAAATATTTGGATACAAAGTAACAGCATTAAATGATGATGAGAGATTATTTGGTCCCACCTTTTCATGTAACTGATTTATAAAATATTTACATCTTTTGACGTAATTTTTTACATTCGAAATAAAAAATTAAAAACAACATCCAATAAATTACTCAATAGTTCAATAATTATAATTTTGCCTCTTACAATAGGGCGGCTTGACATATTTAAAAGGTTCATTTGTTTGTTGATAAGCACGAAGGCTGAAAATAGGATATCTGACTGTGCCCATCACAGGTATCGAAACTTGAGTTTTAGCGTGATAAGCTCTCAAGCGTATCAATGAGTCACCGGGGCATATAAAAGATTTTTTCTCTAAGTATTCTTTAAGCTTCAGCATTTCACGTTTATGAAATACCGGAAACGCTTAAAACTTGAAGTAATCAACATATATATTAGGTCGTCAAGAAATTCATGTCGCGTTCTGGAACATTTTCATTAACCA
>NW_013665612.1:183362-227625 GCF_000517525.1 Limulus polyphemus
ATGGAACACGACGAGACACACATTCGGTATGTAATGCTGTTTGAATACAAAAAAGGAAATAACGCCTCTGTAGCCACAAATAATATCAAAAAGTTTATGGAAATGTTTTGAACGTTCGTAAATTTCGTTCAGCTAACTTTAGCTTTAAATATTGTGATGGCAGGGGCCAACATATTGGTATTGATATTGATGCTCTGAAGACGCTTGTTGAGTCAAACCTATGGCAACAAACTCGTGAAATGGCAGAGAAATTGCATATCTCTCATGATACAATACGTAAACATCTAAGCAATATGGGAAAACTCCATAAAGACGGTTTTTGGGTGCCTCAATGAACTTTCCGATGATCATGTTTCTAACGTGTGAACGCTGCTTCATAATGCGCGTGAACCATTTTTGGACAGAATTGTCACGTGTGATGAAAAATGGATTATCTTTGCGAATATTAAACGCCAAAAACAATAGCTTAGTCCTAGACAAAAACATCTTCCAACCCATAATCCTGGACTCCATCCGCAGAAAATGATGCTTTGCGTTTGGTGGGACATCAAAAGAGAAATTCATTTCGAACTTCTCAATCCACAGCGCACTGTCAATACAGAGATCTATAGTCAGCAACTGGAACGTTTAAATCAAGACCTTCATCAGAAACGCCCTTCACTCATCAATCGAAAAGGTGTTCTTCTTCTCCATGACAGTGCATGTCCACATGTGGCAAGTTTGACGCAACACAAGATTATGGAGTTCGGTTGGGAAGTTCTCCCCCACCCACCATATTCTCCAGATATAGCACCATCAGATTACCATCTTTTTCGTTCGCTGCAATACCATCTTAATGGGAAAACATATGCAAATGTGGAAGGTGTTAAAGAAGACATCGACATGTTTTATTGCTTCAAATCCAAGTGATTTCTTCAATCAGAGCATTAACAACTTGATTGTAAGATGGAAAGCATCTATTTCACTTAATAAATGTTTCGTTTTATGTATAAGTTGTTCGGGTTTTTTTCATCTAAAAAAAAGACGTCATTAATCTCTTAACGACCTAATCTATTAAATGATGTGTTACTTCAAATAACATTGAATGGATTAAATGAAGCATAAACAGTTAATATCAAATGGCAAAAATAAAATTTCCCATATCATTGAAAAAAGTATTTCAATTATTCTTTGAAACTGAGTTAATCAACTGAGCAAAGTCATTGATATAAATCTAGTAAGGTAAACAAAAATGTGATATAATGTTTCTCAAAAAATACAAATTCGAAACATTTCCAAAATAAAATTGTTTTCAATTTTTTTTATCTTCTTGGACTGACATTGAGACAAACATCAAATTTAAAAAAGCGCAAATAAAGATTTTCATAAGCATGAAAAATAAGTTAAAAATCATAAGTAATAACCAAGTCAATATATAATTCATAAAACACAATTTTTAAAATATTAGAGATTATAAATGTATTAGTCTATATAAAGTGACAGACAAATTTCCTAAAATAGTTTTGGTAACGCTAAAGATTTGGATTTCATTACGAGTTATAGAATATTTTAACGCTTGATAAACATTTTAATGTTTTATAGATACTAGTAAAACAGACATATAAAATTTATTAATTTTGTAGAACGTTTTACGATGCTATGGCTCAAGAAATGAAAACTCGTTTTTCAAAAGACGATACCTGCAGCTGATTAAAAATTTGTGAACTAATGGATGGTTATTAATGTTTTGAAAAAAGAAATAAATATGATATTCAGCACTACAACTTGAGTAGTGAGATATCATGCATGGGGACTGATTTTGAAAACTTATATCAGACTTGTAAAATTTATCTTCACTAATCACCCCGAGATATGGGGTTCAATTTTACTTCCTAAATGTGTCCTCAAAGAAGCCTAAAACCTTTCATGTATTACATGATATTTTAATGTAAAAAATGTTAAGTATTAATCTAATGTCAAATATGTATTTATATTATTTGTTTACTTTGGAATATTAGTTTAAATAACCAAAAATTGTTAATGCAGACCAGTTATTAAGAATACCTTAACTATTGCTACAAAAACATACAAATTCTCCTTTTTTTTCTGTTTTCGTAATGGTAAGCGTTATTTTACCCAACTTAGTACATAGGTTATTTTACTAGTAGTATTACATAATCGTGTTTATTTTGATACGTGAAAACAATACCCTAATTAGGAATCAGAAACAGTTGCTTTACGCAACAGATATATCTCATTTTCTTTGAATACAAAAGAAAATATATGTTTGAACTACTAATTCCCATGACTATCTTACTGAAAGAAAAACACCTTTCGTTTATTTTCAACAAAAGTAACGTGTACTTTCATTTGTATCGAGTAAGAAAATAGTCCATTTGGACGTTTTCATTATATTAAATCTTTACACAAAAAATTAGCATAATATTTTTCTAAGCATTTTGACGAGCCAGTAATATAAAGTATTGAAAATTATTGTAGAAAATATGAAAAAAAAGCGAATAACAGGCAAATACTATGAGGTTGTCTACACTTTAGAATCTGAAAATGAATAATTCCAAAATAAAGTCAAATGTTGCTAGTTTACAATGTGATCGCTTTTACATCCAGCTAATAAGAAAGTGCCACACCAGTATAAAGCCTATAAAGAACAAGCAGTCATTCAATGCACAGTATTAGTAATGTGATTCCAGTCATGGTTTCAGAACGGAAATACAGTACAACAAGTGCGTAGAAATCAGTTTTGGCAAGATCTTGTTATAAATACACGTGTGAATGTTACCTCGAGAACACTAGCACTAAGACATCTCAGTAGACGAGTAGCTACACGAAAACTGCTTCCGAAAAGCGATATCCAAACCAAAAGGGTGAAATGAACACTGAATCACAAACAGTGTTATAAGCAAAGGTGGAGATGTGTGCTTTTTTTCAGATCAATTCAAGTTCGAATTGTTCGGCAATAATCGATGACAGTTCACCTAAAGGTGGAGAGGAGAACAGTATCATAGTCAATGTACAACATTTACAGTTAAGCTGAGTGAGGGATGAGTACACGTTTGGGGCTGTATCTCAGCCAACGATGTAGTTGATCTAAACAAAATTGATTACTGGTAAATACAGGAAGATTCTTATCCATCATTCCATTCCCTCAGGAACACACCTCATCAGTAGGAGATTCGTCTTTTAGCAATATAATTATTCCAAGCCTACAGCAAATGTTTTAAAAACATTTCTTGTCAGTAAAGAAGCCAATGGAACGCTCACAACCATGTTTTAGGCACCACAAGATCCCATTATGTCAATTTCTGAGGATGTTTGGGCTTACGTAAAAATTGATAAGGTCAAAAGACGACCAAACAACTTAATTGAATAATGGGAAGTAATATAAGACAGTTGGTAAAATATTACAAAATCATACGATGATAAGTTGCATGTTAGCGTGAAAACAAGGCATAATATTCTGTGTAAAGAAATTGGCTAACATGCAAAATATTGATGAATTGTACAACTCATTCGCTCCCCTTTTGTGTTTTTCATAATAATGTTTAGTGTCGTTAATAAACTCGATATATATAGTTGTAATTAATCATTGTATGTTTATCATCAGTGTTTTACTAATCATTTCCATTTCAGTATATCATATTTTATTAATAATTTCGTTTGTAATTGGTCACAGACTACATTTGTTTAATGTTTTAAAATAAAGATTAACACTGTGATTTCGTAAGCTTTCAAGATTGAACGTAAAGTATGAAAATTGTATTGAAGCGGCTTACATATTAACATTTTTGTAAAGTTATGTTTTCTTATTGTGAAAATTTATGAAGTTTGAAGTTTTAAAGCTTTTGGGGTATTTTATTACGGTTTCTACTATAGTTACAATCGTGTATTATTATAAGATCTTAAATACTTAAGAAATCATGCATAATTCTACTTTGAGCAAATTCTCAAAAAAATCAATCATATGTTTTCTATTTTAAATAAATCAAGTATAGTTGGGAAGTGTTCAAATGACACAACTTTGTGACATTTATATTACATCTTACATAATATGAGCTGACGGTATAAAAATACAATATGTTTTAACTCATTATGTAACCTAAAGTTTCAAATGAGAAATATTTGTAAATATAGAGCTAACCTTCAAAACAGTAGCTAATAAACAGGCCGGGTTTCTTTTGTACACGTTAAAGTTGTCTACATATATCTTAATATGATCTGAATTAGTTAAGAGTTAAGTAAAATATAAAGCTACAAGCTTTAAATTTAGACAACGTTATGCAATGCTTACATTTATATATATAAACAGACCAAACCTTGCTTCGGATGTATAGGTGCATACTACTGAATAAAGTGGAAAATATATGTTTTACGATTTAAAACATTGTTTTTACATTTATGTAATTAAAATACGTATTACAATTCAAAAGCATCAGATATTTGGTTTTAGCTTGAAAAGTAACATGTTATAATATTTATCTTGTGTGATGAATACTCTTAGTGTACGATAAGCCAAAGTATTTCGTAAGTAATTGTTTTTCCGTTATAATATATGTAAATATATACATGTAACTAATACTGACAAAAACAAAAACAAAAAAACAAAGGCAAAGACATAGAATATAAGACAACAATACAATCTCATCTACTTACCAATAATATCTAGCCAGATACAGATATTCTCTGTTGGATCATGCTTATAATCAACACGACATCTATACCTTCCCCCGTCTTCCTCAGTAACGTCTTTAATTCTCAGGACGGAAGGAATGACATCAACATCAAAAAATGCTCTGTCTCCCAGGATATCGCTTGGAAAATGTTTTGGCTGGTTGGTAAGGCCGTTTCTCGCATCAAGGATATAAATTGGAGTTGAAGAATTACCTCTATACCACAAAATTAACGCGATCCCTTCTTCTGAGATCATGGTAAAGTTGCAAGGAATTTCTGCAACATTACCTTGGAGAGCTTCATATGATGGCAAACCTTTTTTTACAAAGATAAGAATGAACATTTTAGAGGTTATAAAAGAGCTTACTATTACACAAAATAAAATAATCATATATTCTATTTTAATTCTGTAAATTGTCTTTTTTTTATTATCTAGATAGGCATTTTTAACTAAAATCTCACAAGTTACTTATTACTGTAAGGAAAGTTCCAGTCTGAATATTCTATATTTTGCTCATATTAATAATTTTTCTGGAAAAAAAACAAAAACGTTTCTGTTCAGAAACAAGAACTGAAGGGTTAAGACTATATCATGTGCACAAAAAGTGTAAATGAAAAGATATATAATAATATAGCTCACTCATTTACAAAATACATCAATAGTAAGTAGCTTGGATGTAATATTAATTTATGTTTATTTACTTTGTTATAAACGTCTTTATGCCTAAATAATACTGACGGATATTTTTAAAGTAATAATACCAGGAAAAAAAGGTGTTGATGTTTGAAAAGTAAACATTTTTATCCAATGTAATGTGCAATTAAATTACATGCAGAAGAACAACATTAAAGTCAAACAATTAAAAATAAACTGTAATTTGTAAAGCAGAATATTCTAGTTTCGACTACTATCTTACTAAATAATACTTACCAAGTTGAACCAGTTTTACAAGTTTTAACCTCAATACAATACTATCTCTTCATCCCTTGCATAATTTTATTTCCAACGAATAAACCGAAAAGAAAACAACAACACAAAAAACATCGCTCTTACTGCTGTTTCTTTGACACACTATACACCTCTCACGCAATATTAATATTTATGTTTTCATAAAACAAAAAGAACATATACATGATTATGGTGATTTCGGACAAGCTGCGTAACTGATATTTTTTCTTTTGAATAATAAGTTACTTACGGAAGGCCTGAACTGCAAAGTAGAAAATAATAATAATTAAGGTCTCATTTCGTACGTACGAAATATTATCATGTACTACATTATTGAATATATATACATCATAAAGTACACAAATTATAACTTTGTTGTATTTTGCGTTCGTTACTAAAATAAAACTATAATTTAGAATAATAATGGTAATACTTACCTCAAATTTTTCCATATGGGAATGATAGATGTTACACACTGTCGAGTAGTAACGCTAAAGGGGTGCGCTATCACTGTGTTTTTATCTCGTAAGTACGACTTACTATCTCGTACATACGAGAAGAGACCTTCAATTTTTATTTTACTTTTTCACTTTGCGGTTTAGGACTTCCGTAGTTACCCAGATATGAAAATAATGTTTTAACGCTTCTGGAGATTTTGTTAAGGAATGTCTACAACGTTAATACACTAATCAATTTTCATTATAAAAGTACTGAATTGTAGAAACAATGACCTAAGAAATGTAAGAATACCATGTTTTGGCAAAATTATAATTTTAGAATCTTGTCCTTTAAAGCATAGTAAATTTTCCTTTATTCTAAATAACATGTGCCTCGGTGGTTCAGGAATGGGCTAAAGGACTTATAACACTCAAACTCAGGTTCGATCCATATGGTAAGCACAGCTTAGTTAATCCATTGAGGAACTTCTCCCTTCAAAAACATTTAAGTCACTTTTTTAAGTTCTTTTGCTTTTTTTCTCAAATTATCACGTCTTTATTTATCCGAGAAGAATATGCTGCAAAGCGTTCAGTACATGACAGCTAAAAAATATATTTATGTTCTTAAAAGAAGAAAAAAAAGCACAGCATTGATCCATGTTTTCATTAAACATGTGAAACTGGCGTACAGTATTCGACATTATATTATCCGAGTAGCTATTAGTAAGATAACTCTGCAATAGTAACATATCCATATATATATACATGTATATCTGTGTTTAAAGAAAGTGACATTGTTGTTAATTGACAATCTGCCGTTACAGATTATACGATATATATATATATATATATAGAACTAAGTATTATTTCAGTCTTATTCTAAGGGTCTTTATTGTTCAGCAAAGGTCTATTATTTTTATAAACACTCGATTATACCCACAGTTAGATTGGTTAATTTTGTTTATTTACCAAATAACACCAAAAAAGAAAGTCATTTAGATTGTCCCACAAAAATTGAATTAATTTGAATTATTCTACCTTAATTTTAAATTATTTAGACAGCAATTTGAATTCTAATTTTAATAAAAATACTGCTGTAAATACGGTTTCAAACTGTAGTTAAACATACCACCTAGTTTTCTGGTAGTCAGTGGTAAATTTACGGACTTACAATGCTAAAATCAAGGGTTCGATACCTCGTGGTGAATGAAGCATTGCGCTGAAAACAAAAAAAAATCTATCGAGTATCATATATTTATTTTAAGAATTTCTCGTGTGTTACGTACATAATTATTTTAAGAAATTGTCATACAAAGAAAGCCAAACACAACGCATCTTATAGTTAAACCACAGAACTACACTTCTTGCAATGTTTCACTAATTACTTGTAATTTTCCACAATCAATAATTCTTTATTTTTCATTTTAACCATTCTTCTGAAATATCATCATTATCGGTTTCCCTAAGAAATAATGATTTTGAAGCAATTTATTTATAAACCACTTTAATCATTTATATATATATATATAATATAACATTGACTATATTTTGTAAAAACCACTACATATAACCGACGTATGAAATCTCGAAAACACTAACTAGGCTGATATTTAAGATGTTATAGCTGTATTATATGGTGGAATCAAAAATAATTATGAATGATCAGATTATAACATGTTTTACTATAAATTGGTTAAAGATATATAACTTGTTTGTTATATACTGTTTTTACAAATCTAAAATATACTTTCTATCGTCTTATCTTGTGAAGAGTCTCCTGAGTCTCCCAGTTCGTTACTTCACGTAAAATTGTGTGAATTTAATATGACAGTAATACCTACTTATGGTTATGAACTTCCACAATGTAAGTATAAGTATTTTCAACAACTGTTCACGGAAATGAGACTCAAGTTCTCGACATTCAATCTTAATGATAGTAATTTTTTTACAGTAAATGAACACTAATAAAGGAACTGAGATATTATATACATTATACTCGAAGTACGAGGAAGCAAAGTCACTGTGTTAACTAATGAAAATTACATTTCGAGTTCGTTATAGTGCGTGGAATGCTAATAAGTATAGAGCCTCACTATTCTCATATTAACTGTAATGTGTTTAGTAGCCTGGTTACAAGTGGTAATTACTATCTTGCTTCTGTGCTTTAAAGATGGGCACTTCATAAGTTGAACGCTCCTTTAATGATAATTTAAGCAAAAGAAAAAAATTGAAAGATATAACCCTATATATATATATAGAGAGAGAGAGAGAGGGAGAGAGATGAATGTTCGAAATAACTCCAAGTTGAAAATTGAATTTTGGTACTGATATAACTAATAACGTCTACGATGAAATACACAATAATGGAGATAAATTTCAGATACAAATAACAACTAAAATTTAAATAAAGGATTTCTTGTAGGTAATGAATGAGAGAAATTGCTAATATTAAAGTTTTAATGTTTCGTGATAGTATGATATACTAGATGGAAATAAATTTCAGGTACGCAGATAATAAATCATAAGCAAATCTGAGTAAACACTAATCAAAAGTAAAATTGAAATGATAAAATAGTACTACGTAATGAAATGGAGCTGTCAAAAGTATTTTATTTAAACCTGAGTAATTTCACTCTAGGGTTCCATAAATATGCTTGTTTTTGCTAAATAAAATGATTTTCATATTATATCGAGTATTAACCTGATCTCCGTTATAGGTTTCAGCCTCCCGGGTGAAATGCTAAAAATATTTTCAAAACATCTTCTGATATTAGATAAAAACATAATTCACCTAACTTTTCTAATAAGCTTTTACAAGCCTTTCTCTCTTTCGCTTGTATGAATTATACGCTGTTTGCTGTTGTTCGAATGTTTATTTAATTACATAGGTTTAAAAGCAATTAACAAATCCTACATATTCGAAATTTACTTAAGATCGATATGTACACAGGAATTGTATGGTTAAGTTTTCATTATCTACAACGAAAAGCTATAATACCCAAAACTACACACACAGGTTATTCTTGAATATATAAACTTAAGATAATTACTAGATAAAAATATACATTTAATAATACGAGACTAGATCTGACAAAACACACATACATACAATATAAGGACAACAAGTTGTGATCTCTCTCTCAACTGTTTTCTTTAACTAATACATATGTTAAATTAACCAGTTAGTTTTGATGATTTTAACTTTAGACAGCTTAATTTGGTCCCAATCCATTTAGATATATAAAAATCAACTTTGTTCTTCTTTCCCAGAAAAGACCAAGATTATTAAATTTATTTATAGTTGCTGTAGGTTTCAGACACCATTTTGTTATGATCTTACTACACTTGCATTTCAATTTTAGTAAGGTTGTATTTATGCTATTAGGAATTATTGGCTCATGTCAAATTGAATCATAATAAGTTTCTGTTTTTTACTATGTCAATGATACATAGATATAAGCCCCCAGTGGCACAGCGGTATGTCTGCGGAATTACACCGCTAAAAACTAGGTTTCGATACTTGTGGTGGGCAGAGCACAGATAGCCCTTTGTGTAGCTTTGTGCTTAATAACAAACAAACATAGATGTAAATTAGGTTTGTTTCTTACTGGCAACATAAATTTCTTCCTTCCCTCTTTCGGTTTATATTTTCGTTCTTACATCTCCGGATCTCCTTCTTCTCTGCTAAACATCTGTCTTTTATATCTCTTTCTAAACCACTCTAACAGGTTTCTTTCTTTGCGACCATGCATACCGGTTTTCCGTAATTAAAATCATAACGTTCATAATCATAGGGGGTTCCGTAAGGCCAATAGCGACTAAACAAGAAAGGTGGCCGATCCCTCCCATAATTCACTAACAAATTAGTGCTGTAAATCCATAATCCCTTAGTAACTGACCAAAAATCGACCGCTTTCTCACTTCTCCTAATCCTAGCCGATTCTTACGTCCAAATTCAAACCAATAGTTATGTAGTTGTCTTTATTTTACTTATTTCTAATATTCATGAGGCAGCTGGCTCAGTGGCTTCGTGTTTTAAACTCATAGTAAGATGATTGCAAATTCGAGGCTGGCTCGAGTCAAACTGTTGTGACCATGAGCAAAACACATTATCTCACTTGTTCCAGTCTACCCAACTCTAAGATGGATAACTAGCTGTTAGCTTGGAGTTAACCTGCGATGGCCAGCCATTCCGTCTAGGAGAAATGGGTTACCAATTTTGACCGCTTGCGCAATTGTAACTAGAGTGCGAAAGCAACAGCCTTATGTGCCTTTTAAAGGCAAAACAAGGATTTAACTTTTAACTTACAATATTAATGAAAAACCCTACCTCCGGTGGTTCGAAAATATGTCTGAAAGATGATAACGTTAATAATTGGGTTTCAATTGTCGCTCTTTTTGTTCGTTTGTTATCAAGCACAAAACTACATCATGAGCTATATGTGCTTTTCCTACTGCGACTATCAAGACCACAGTGACTCAACGGTAAGTCTAAAGGCTTATAACGCTAAAAACTGGGTGGTTTTGATACCCATAGTGGGCATAACACAGATAAGTTATTGTGTGGCTTTGCGCTTAACAAGAAACAAACAAAGGATTATTCAAATCAACTAAAGAATAATAAATTGGAAAGAGAAATTGAATGTTCGATAAAGAAAATTACAGTTGTTTGTTAAGTATATAGAGTTACTAAATCAGAGAAGCATAATTAAATTATAAACATGGGTAAGGTGCGATGCTACACGCATTTGGCTTCAATTGGGAAGGATGGAAGTAGTGTGAACGAAGGGTTACACGATGTCAAATTCGTGCAGCTTTCGGTGATGGTCATCAATCTACCTAAGTCGAACATGGTAAGCAACTCGCCAACACTGTTCATTGCACCTCTGACACCGTTCCTTCTCACATTCCTCTTTTCGTCATTTGGTACGTTTATGTTGTTCTCCATTTCGGACGATTATTTGCATCTTCACTTTTGTTAGAGATAAATCTTCTTTTTCGGTCGCTGTTATCACGTCGTTATTGCATTCCGAGCAATTTGCGACCTTGTGCTTGTAAGTCAGCTTCGAAAGTGGCTTTATAGGGACTTCATATTTTCGGAAGCGTTTTTTTTTTCTTTAAGAAAAACATGTGTTTTTCGTGAAATTGCATTAGAATAACTGATGGACAGAAGCCAAACTTCAGCGACAAATCGCAAAAACTTATCTTACAAAAGTTATTATATCTTTATAAATAATGCTGTCTTTCAAGATTGTCCTACATTTTTAGATTCGAAATAAAATAAGCCAGCAGTATTCTGACAGATTTCCAGGAAATGCAGAACAAAAAAAAAATCCTGGCCAATTGTGGTTTAGAAAACGCGCTCTAAATAACTCAGAGATCGATTATTAAAAAAAAAAGAGATAAAGTAAGCTACTTCGGAAGACTTTAATACATTCTATTATGTTGTACAATTCTAATTTTCATAAAGGTTTGTTCCACTTAACTATGTGAAACATGCCCTGTGGCTTATTTGCTTTTACATCAATGTATGAACAAAAGACAAATTGAGAAACATCTCTTGATTAAACCACGTAAAAATAGAAAAAAATGTTTACTTTTAAAAACTACTAATCTCTGTGGTAAAAAAACAAGAACTCATTAAAGCTTATATTTAACGACCGAACTGTTCTTCTCATCAGTTCATTTGATCTTACGTTAATATTCAAAGAAATGGTATGTTAGAAATAAATTACTCTATCATAGATATGCATATTTTTTTACTGATGCTCTCAACGTGAAAAATGAAATTTATTAAAGAAGTTGATTATCCATTCCACTATTCTTTTTTTTTTCTGAGAAAGTTTGTTTGTTTGTAGTTAAGCACAAAGCTACACAATGGGCTATCCGTACTCTGCACACCACGGGTATCGAAACCCGGTTTCTAGCGTTGTAAGTCAGCAGACATAACGCTGTGCCACTGGTGGGCTTCTGAGAAAGAAACCGGTATTAAGAAATAATACTCACCAGAGTCTAAGGAATTCTGATGGTTTTTACACAGAACTGCTGTCATCATATATCATTCTTGTTGGATATAACTTTAATACGAATAACTTCAGAAGACGCAAACCAAAACTGTAAACAAAACTAATATAGATACAATAAATACTTTTGTGAAGTGGACAGTATTATAAGTGGACAATTTCTGAAAGGTTATGTCGAAGTCGATTACTATAATATAGTATAAAATCCTATTCACAAAACATAAAATTGAAATGAGCTTTGACCACAAGTTAAGGTATTAATCGCATATACACAGAGGTTGAATACGTTATATTAACACTGCCACACGAGCCAGCCCAGTATCATTCAGTATGGAGCCTAGGATGGTCAACAGGGGGGGTCATTCAGGAAACCGGTGATTTAGGATTATTTCAATAAATCTTGATGAATGAAGCTTGGCACAACTAAAACGAAAGAAAAAAGCTAAATATTACTGAAAATATGACATGATGAAATATATATGGATCATACTATGGTGGTACCATACTGAACATTATACCATCCTTCTTATTTGTACTCTTCATTGCATAAATGAAATTTTATATTTGGTAATATCTAGGTAAATCATCTTGTAATGAATCATGCATCTGCTTCAACTTCAATAATGCGTTTTAGGACTTTACTCTGCCGTTAGTTTCACACAATATTGAAACTAATATATGATTCCAATCCCACTTTTTGAATTGTGCCCGTTGATTTTTGTTTTGCTGTCAATGCAGTACTTAATTTGTCGAACTTCCGATTCAGCTGGTATGTCAAATCGATTGGGGTATCTCTGAATACGTTCTTCCTTCATACGACCTTTACCTACATCTAGAACATTTCAAGTCGTTTTATTTTAGATTTAAAAAATTAACTTCTCCGTGTTCTCTCACATAGTCTCGGATCAGGTCACGGTCTAGTCGAGCGACTTACATCTCGAAAATACTGCCAAACATATTTTTGTCTAATCAAAACAACCCAAACCTTTCTGGAATGACTTATGTTTTAGGATTCACATCAAGATGACGGGTTGGCTCGTGTGACAGGTGTTAAACTGATTTTGGAGCCTCACAACTTCGTTACAGTACAGTTCATGTCGCCATGTTATGTCATGCTCCAACAAACAACTGTTCATCTAGACATTAGCCCTGCAACGTAGTTTCCATTGCAAAAGGCTTCGTCGTAAGACTGAGGTGTGAAAAGCACAGCAACCATCTCTGCTGCTTTCCATAACCTATCTAATGATGAACGACGACAATTTCCAAGCAACTGTTTCAACAGTTCAATCGCACAAAAACCAAAGGCTTTGCGTATCGACACATGACCGCTGTGTCTTTGTATAGAATAGCATGAATGCCAATTTCATTTTCTAGCTGCTTGTATTAAGTGATGGTTGAGCGAATATGTCGTGGAAGTAGCTTGTGTGCACGAGATTTGTGTCACTTTTCGAGACCGACAACATTTTTGTTATTTTGCATACTGTTTCCTGGGGCACATGGACAGCGTTTGTCAATGATCTTTGTGTTCATGGATTCTAACTTATTAATACAGTTTGGAATCTGCATTTTGCTGGTCTCTTTCTGGATAGTCTTGGTTTGCCAAGTTGATCCATATGCTTTTGTTTTTCAATGACATTAAGTTCAAAGCTGATTTATTTATGAAAATAATTTATTGCAACAATATTTGGATTTAAATTAGCATGTAAAATAAAATTATTAACATGATTAAGTGAATCAGGATAGGTAATTAAAGAAAAAGTTTTAAACTCAATTATGTTCTAACCATTGAAATGTACAGACATTTTAAGTTACGCTGTTGACATTTTTTAAGTGCAATATGCAGCGCCAGTTGAAAACAGAGCACGTTTACATTTGTGAAGCACACTATTACAACTTTTGTTTGGCTATCATACTTTCATAAATTAAGTTATAATGTTACACCTTACTTTTCACGCATTCTAGAAATATGTTTGAGCATTTCATTCTCAGAGGACTCATAATGCTTCCCAGGTTTTCTATGTGAGTAATTCACCAACTTCATTATTTTGTCCAAATTTATTATTATCTTTGAACTAACTTTGGACATATGAATTCGTCTTTTATTTATGACTCATAATGCTTCCCAGGTTTTCTGTGTGAGTAATTCATCAACTTTATCATTTTGTCCACATTTACTATTATCTTCGAACTAACTTTGGACATATGAATTCATCTTTTTTTTATTATATATTAAAACCAAGGACAACCAATATATAGTCACGGTGGAACAGAGTGCATCAGAACAAAATTTTGATCTTGTTTGACAACATGTAGATAATATACTTACACCACAAACTGACCATCTAACATCCCTTACCAAAGTAAAATATTGTTAAATTTAGATCATTTAGATATCCCCTGTACTTAATGACATTGAAAAACAAAGGAATGTCGATCAACTTGAGGAATCAGAACTACCCAGAAAGAGACATACAACTAGTTGTAGTGCAGGCATGGTAAGCAAAATGTCATGTTTCAGGAACATATTATGTAACAGAATAAAGAAGGGCAGATGTCCATCTGGAAAAGCTACACAAGTTACGTATACAGAACTTGCTACTACATAATATCTGTTCAATGTGACATACCTCAAGCAGCTGAAGAGTGAAATGGGTATTCATGCTATTCCATATGAAGATATACAAATCAAGTCGCCAAATACAGCGCATATGACCAGACTATTAAAGTAGGAATTGGAAAACCACCATAATCCTAGATTACATGTATTATGGAAAGCCTGCATGATAAGAGGTGTAATTTTGTCATGAACCTTTTTGTAATTGGAAACTATGATGCAGGGCTATTGTCAAGATGCGTTGTTATTATATTTTGGGAAGCTTGAATAATCCACCAGCCTTATGAAGAATGTTGTTGCTTTGTAAGATGATGAATTCTGAACCAGTGCTTTTGCTATCTATGGTGTAGGATTCATCTGTGGCTATGAAGACAAGTAACTTTCTATGATTGTCTTTAACTAGATGTAACTAGGCTTTTTTCCAATTGTCATCTTCCCAGTTTGTGGGTCAGTGATGAAAGGTATGGTCGTTAGTGTATAAAGTAATAGTGAGAATTTACTTTCTTTTTTTTTTGCTTGTTAGCACTACTGGTGTTATGTGATACTAGTGAGACTTGTTAGGTATAATGGGGCCCTTGATGGAGTGGATGAAGTACATTCTGGGAGCAATCTTAAACAGGTGTTTTAAATATTTTTAATCTTTTGTGTAACATTCAGAATAATGATCAGAAGTATATAATCCATTATGGAGCATATAAGACTTTGGTATAGTATAAGAAGGTGACGTTCTTCAGCCCTGATGTATTGATGGCTTCATTGGCTCTGGTTATCATGGTATGTAGCTGAGGAAATCCAGTTGTCTATCAAAGGTTATCTCCAGGTGCTTCAGTGTATCTTCCAGAGGGATGACAATAGTTTTCCTCTTTTATTGATTGCATGGAACATGACTATGGCTTTGCATATCACTTTCAATTTCAGCTTTGCAAGAGTCTCTGCTGCACATCTGAATACCATCGTGGAGTATCAACCATGGTGCATATGTTCAAGTGGACTGGCCATATTGGTTATTCTTGAGGTAGACTGGTGTTGATGGTGACTCAATCTCATTGTCAGCTTCCATGGTTCATGATGTACCTACTGATACTTAGTGGAGCTGTGGCCCATCTTACACATGTTACATTGATGCATATTCAGAGCATTTTTTCAGCATAACCAACAGCTGGACTCCATTGTAAGCATCTTCCCAAGTCTACTGCCAACCCACCTGAGCCTAGTTGTGTGCATAATTAGGATTGATGAAGAAAAATTATGATTCAATTTCAAGTACAAAGTTAATTTGTATTTCATTCTGTTACACACAGTGTTACCATATGTTCAGTTATAGATATAGCATCAATGTTGCCATGTGTTAGTTATAGATCTAGTTTAGGGTTAATTAGAATTAGAATTAGTTGAGCTGAATTGTCAGTATTGCAAATGTACAAAAAACGAACATTTTTATATATAGCTACATATCACCAGACAACATTTTTTTCTCTACAAAATAACTCTTCTTTTCCCAATTTGCTGGTGAATGTGGTACTAGAGACTATCCCCATGAAGTACTGGTTTCATTGTGGAAGCAATATCTGGATATTTAATGTATTATTTAGTTCTGCCTGAATATCCAGAAACACTAACAGTCAGTTAGATGATATTTGGGCTCATGCTATATCATGGGAACTGCAAATGGCAACTTGCTCCCTTGTTATTTAGCCTCTCTGTCAAGCAGGTTGTGCAAACTATACAACACAAATGTGGAGCCCAATGTTTTTACACTCAAAATAGAGGCAGTGAGCTACCTTCACCTTATGTGTAATGTTTTTCCTTCGCGAATCTGTAATATATTTTCCACAAACGTAGAAGAAACGGTCTGGGTGATTTTTGCACTTTTAGTCTTTACTTGAACTGGAGGCAGCCAGAAATTCATAAAATTTTATAAAAACATAAAATAATTTATGTTTATAGAACTAGAGTTAAAAAAAAACAACAACAAATTTTCCAGAATTTGAATATATCACTAGTATGATGAGAAGAAGAAGATCGAACTTTGTTTTTACTGTGCACGGAGTGAAGCAAAGTGACCAACTGAGTGAATGAGAGGCAACTGAGTGAGAAACGTTTGATTCTGTTCCTTTTGTGCTCAGTCGAGGAACTTCTCGAATGTTCTAGTAAGCTGACCACGTGAGGGTTTCGTGATTCCCGGGCGGAGCATGTGAGCATGGAAATGCAGCAAAAGTGATGCAATTCGCTACGATTTTATCGAGAACAAATAGCATATATGAACAATATATTTGAAAGTTTACTCCAATACAATACAGTCAATGTTTGAAGTTATCAAAAATGTATGCCTTTTATGCATTAAACTGGCCAAGTAAACTTATTTTCACAGCATAAATATATTCTAATGAGTTGACTGCATGGTATTTCACATAGTTCTGATAAAATATTGAGATATTACAATCACTAAATATCTAGAGGCGATGAACAAATTCTGACTACATTTTTGAAACCCGCACCATCAAATTACTCCGAATCACTTGAGTTTTCTGCAGTATAATTTTTTTTGTTGTCTAGTGTAATCCCCAAAACTTATAAATTAAGCGTTTAAATTTTTCCTTTGAGAAGTAGAAGTTTTACTTCGAGAGCGTTTAAATAGACGAGAAACTAGCATCGCGTTAACTACGCAATTTCTCAATAGCTCGATACAGTATGCAAACGAGACTTGGTTAGGTTGGTATGGTGATGTGTTTTGTGATGTGCAGCCAATCACGTAAAATTTGACTCACTGACTTTAATGGTACGTGTTCCAATAGAGACAATTCAATTCTGCACTTCGTACCTTAACTACCTATTCGATAACATAGTTGAGTGAGAGATCAGTTGCACGCGGCGTCATGTTGTTTAGGTAACGTGATGCACCTTGGAGCATGTAGCATTGACAAACAAGGAGAAAACCGTCTTGACCAAATTAGTTACATATAGTTTATGTATATTTTATGTTTCTTAAAAATGCTTTATAATATTTTTTAACAGTTCTTGGGCATGCAATATGTGCATTGCATATATAAACGAACCGCCATTCCTAACTGCAATGTTGCTAAATACATGACACATTGTAGGAGTACCTATAACTAAGTAATCTCTAACTGCGTAATTAAAATTATATATAATCATTTGTCATTATTACATATTAATACAGATATATATATTAAAATTAATCACACAACAACTTGTACACTATTATAAAATGTGTATATTTTATTATTTTATTTCCCTCCTCTTTCCTTTCATTTTTCTCTCCCTTGATTCCTACTTTTCTTTCTCTTCCTTTTTACATTATATATTTATCTCGTATCATAATCTATTCCAATTTACTTATAGTTTAGTATCTATTCTAGAACAGGACTAGGTCTAATTTGAATTTTAAAAAGGTGGACCTAACGAACGTTGTGTGTAAAGTACAATATACAATCTGTTTTAAGAAAGTATAAACCACTATAAAGGAACACAGTCATTTCTTTCCTTTTTTATGTAAAAAAGAAGAGGTTGTATCTTCAATAAAAATAAGTAGAGTAAAGACCTCTTCCCACTACACGACATTAAAAGTGACAGACATTAAGAATAACAGTCTAGCTGTTACCATTACTGTACAAACAATCGTCTGGCCTAGAAGTAGGCAGATATAACATATGAAAATTTAAAAGTTATCAATTATAAGAAAATTTGTCTGAGATTAAAATATAAAAAGATATAGGGCTTATCTTGTACTTGTCTTTTGATCTCCAGCTCCCCCCCCCCCACAAATATACAATTTAAACGTTTTATTTTTCAAAGTGGATGTCTGGAAGATCGTGTACACGAAATATCCAATATTTACATCCAATATTAAATTTCTGTGATGTATTCTTCATATATTCGCTAAAGTAATGTCGAGGATGGCTGTCAGCAAAATTAATTAAAGGATTTTTCTTCTGAGTATTTGTGCTATAATATATATTCAGTCAAATAAAATTTCCTAGCAAGTTGTATGACTGAGATATTTATAAATGTTTAGTTTCAACTAAAATACCATATTACGTTATTTTACACAAAACATTATATTCCCAGGAGCACATACTCAGATGAGTCAAAATGAAAACATGTTGCGTCGTTATCAGTAATGAAATGTCAGTAAGTAGAGGGTTAGATCATAGATGAAAAATTGGCGAGTATTAGTTCTTTTTCTAGAAAAGTTCACTTTCTTATCACCAAACGATTTTACTTGTTCCTATGTGAGCTGGCAATACGAAAAGTTTTAAGTTCCGTCGACGTGTTCATCCGTGAAAAATGAGTTGATTAAAATGTCTGATTAGTTTGCTGCTTGTAAAAAAGTAAGAAAAAACCAAAGATAACGTAGTTGTTGTAAAATCCATTTCTATTCTGAGTTAAAACTTGATCTTCATTCTCCGATTACAAAGACGAAGGTATTAGTCGTTTCTCCATCAGGTTCTCGTCTCACATTAGAATAGAATATATCACTGTGAGTAATTTTAGTTTATATCATCTTTAACTTTGGCTTCTAGCAAACTTGATATTTATTTCAAATGCCTACCATATTTATCTGTTTAAAAAATGTTGAAGTTTAGAATAGGTTTGTCAGATAGAGATAGTTGTTATATTTAGGCCTTGTTATTTTTTCTATAACAACAAAAATATAAAATAATGTCGAAAATCAGTCACTTTTTTAAACCTACAGTGTGAGAAGCATATAATAAAGTAACTAAAAACGCTTTATGCTCCTTTAAGTAGTATATATATATATATATAGGTAAGCTTTTTGTAATAAAGTGTTTTATACATAGTGGGTTTTGTTGTTATGTTTGAAGTTTATTAGGTGTAATTAGGTCTAACAGTCATGTTTTCGGCATCAATTAAGCAGTTACCGTATATATAGGAAGGAACGAACAATGTTACCTCATAGTGCTCAATACGTAGCAAGCAATGCCTTTCAAGGAGTTATCTTGATCATATGAACACACCTTTTCAAACTGCTAATTTCGGTTGTAATCTATGAATCTTACTCTTTTAAATAATAATGGAACGATCACAGTTAGCTTTTCATTGAAGAACAATACTACAAATAACATTACAATTAAATATTCCTTACATCTCTTCCTCTGTAGTTTTCCGTATTTACAACTGCGCCTTTTTAAATACTTTGAAAGATATTTTAAGCAGAGAAATTCTTGGTTCCAACAACATAAGATGGCGAGCATATTCATACCTTGAATCAGATTCTGCCTTGGGTTCTGTCATACAATATGTCATGAATATGATACTCGATTTGGTTGTGTGACTGAATTCATTTACACGAGGATACATATCACATTAATGACTTTATACTATTGTTACGACAGTGGGGGTCACGTGACGCTAGTAACACGTCATATTCTCGAACGTTCACGTCACTTCCTGAAGTTTCGAGTGGTTACTAGATATGCGGTATTCCTGTATATATAAGACCGGTAAGAAGTGACGGCAACAATGTAATGTAATGTGTAATTGAACTGCAGACAGAGATAGATACGGACAGTTGAGTCGAGCACGAGAGGTGTTCGTTGTGAATTATAGCGTTTGTTATAGCGCGACTGTGGAAATTAAGTGTATTGCAAAGTTGTATTCAGAAAGAATAAACCAGTTTTATTTAAGAAAGGACTTGTATCGCTAAAGTTTTTTCGGAAAAAATTATACGGAAAATTAACTAACGAACGGAGGTGTAACAATATGATAAAATGTTTCTCTTTTACGCAGCAGTTATAAATACTTGCTTGTTTTATATTAGATGATTGTAAGTATAGTCAGGAAAAAATATATATATATATTAACTTAACCTTAAAGTGCATCCATCTGCTGATTTTTTTAGGCTTTTGTTATGAAATATTTAAGCATTTTATCACCTGGAATAATATAAAAATGATTTAAATTATTCTACATACAAGACTTGTGGTCAAAGTCTCGGTTGAATTATCTTTATCGGGTTGACTGTGGTCTAATAAAGGTCATACGTGAAATATTTGCCCATACTTATTTTCCATAACAAAAACTTTAATGATTCATTCGTGGTTTTAGATATTATTATGTTATAGTTGTCTTTATTTGATAATTATAATGTTGTGATGTGGTTTAAATTTATGAATAACATTCAGGTGCCTTTATCTATGACTCAGATAATTCTGTATTACAGAAAATACTTTTGTTTTTAGCCACATTAGGTGTCGGAAATGTCATTTTCAACTTATGATAAAATTACACATTGTAATGAATTTTGATATATTTATACAGTTACATATATATAGCATCAGAATAGGTGTTATATTAGTTAGAGATACACTTATATATCATTCCCATCATCTATAATTACACAGAGGCTATTTTTGTTATTAAATTGAGTATGTGTACATAATTATTTACATATTTGTATGAATTATGTTCTAATGAATGACTTAGTTCGCCAATGCCTAAAATGAAATGAGCAAATTATTTAATTTTGCTTGGTGAGCCAAAGGCCTATGTTTGTGTAAATTTTTATCTTTTGTGATGATATCTATATATAAAACTCAAAATATCTCTGCTTGCTTGCTTGTTTGTCCGTTTCGTTCACTGCGCAGATCACATTTCCCACACATGAAGGTACGCAAAACGACAATTTTTCGTTGATATACGCATCTATCATCTGCTTGCCGAACCAGTGATTTTATCGTTAACAAATACATTACAAGAATAAATTCTACGCAGACTTGACATTTTTGGTAAGTTTGAGTTAACATTTAATTTAGAATATAGCATTATAAGGATATTTATTCATAAATAATTGCTAATACATCATATATTTAACCTCACAAACAAAAGAAATGTATGCAGAATTAGAATGCAATGTGTGAAAAAGCAAACAGTAGGCCTAGCCTATAAAATAGAATTATGGCGTCTGCCATAAAATAGACTACGTGAAAACAGTAAGGCTTAATATATAATACTTATTATGTACAATGAAATTAAATTGGCAAATCTCTTGTATGAGGTGGAAGGTGGGTCGAACCTGGAAATTTTATTTTCTTATATATTTTTATTGCTATTAGAATACACAGGCCTATTTAGTTATAGTTTATTAAGTATACATCTACTAATAAGTCGTATATTTAACCTCAAACACAAAGGAAATTTATGCAGAATTAGCATGGTGTGTGTTGAAAAGCAAACAGTAGGTCTAGCTTGTAAAATATAATTATGCTGTCTTCCATAAAATAGACTATGTGAAACGAGTATGGCTTACATTATAATATTTATTGTGTAAAATGAGAATAAAGTCAAACCAGCGAATGTATTTTATTCTACTTTTTTTTTTCTCCCGGTGGTTTGATACCTGGAAGTGTTTTTTTTTTTCTCATTTGATACATTATATTGTACAATATTGCATTTTGTTCATATTATATTTCATACACCAATGTCATATTGTGAATACGGTACAACATTCATAAAAATATAATAAATTTACATTAGAGCAAATGCAACACAATATTACATATATATTTACGTTTGCAATTTTAATGGTTGAGGAGGGATGACGGGGGATGAGTGAATAAAGCTAGGCTTATCCTGTTCGCCAGAACGGGTACTTATTCATGTATAAGATAATCTAAATATTCTCCATAAGGGTCTATTTATCCTTGCCAGTATAAACATCGTTCATAAAGAAGCCCTGATTGAAAACAGGTTCGTAGTTTATTTTCAAACATCAAACCTGAGGCTGTTTTTTCTTTTTCATAAATTCACAATATGGAACGGGGAAACAGAGAGAGCAGGAAATGCCGGGTAACGCTGCTAATTCATAACAATTTATAAATAGATATAATCGTGCAAAATCCACGACAATTTAAGCTACCTAGAAAAAACAAAATCAATATATATATATATATATATATTTGGTTCAATCACATCGAATATGTAAAGTATCGGTATCAAAAATAGTGTTTTTAATTTATATTACAAAATATTAAAAGTAAGACGAACAATTACATTATTTTCATGGATTTAGACGCCTCTCCTAATTCTGGATTTTCTTCACTGATTATACATTATACTTTCATAATTATGTTTATGCTAATAAAAGTAACTATATATGATTTGTGAAGCCTTATGAGAGGCTTAGCACTGATAAAATGCGATAGTCAAGATGCTATGGAAACATAATATTAATGTTCGGAAATTGAAATGAAAGCTGATATACAGAGAGAATAAATCATGCACACTCTCGGCTATTATTCAACAGTGATACACTATTCATCTTAGCGACGAATGAATACTTTACAGCTATTTACTTATGTTATTTCTGTGCTCCACTGTGTAATAATGTAGACTTATTGTCTAAGCCAGTTTTATATATATATACATACAGTTGTATATATGTATATTCAGTTATATATGCACAACGGAAAAATACACATGGCTAAAAAAATAAAAGGAGAACAGAAAAATACGGTTTAACACATTTACTATTTCAGTTTTCAGGGAAAGATTATCATAAAAATAAGTTTCCCACATCTTATGAGTTGTTTGCATAAAATATTTTTTACCACTGTCGTACCAAGAAATTAGACTGCAGACATTAAATATAAAGCTCAACTAAGGTTTTGTAATGTTAAGTAATAGTATTGATTGTTTATAAAACAACCAATATTATTTTTAATCGATTTGTCCAATTTTGTGAAGTAGGGCTAATTTTCACTTTGTAGCTTGTTTTTTTTTATGTGAAAACAATGAGATGAACAGTGCAACTTATTTCACATAAAAACTTCGTTGTGTCTCTCTCATAGGGAGGGAGACATGTTATATTTTCCATGTTTCTTTTCTCCTTCATTCCAACAATTACAATTCAGCATCACGCTTATATTTATTAGTTGGTTGTTTTGAGTTTTTGAGGCCTAATACCTTGAACCACTATGTCCAGCGGAACTTCTTTGTTCTTGGCTACCGTTTCGATTTCAGGTGGATAAAGACAAAACAATATAAAACACATATTTTGGGCTGCAGTTCCATTTTTCCTCTCAATCCAAATGAAACGTTGCACATAGATATATTGCGACAACTCCGACAGACTAAACAGACAGATTTCATATTTGTTTCTTGTTTTTAACTTTCAAGGGATCAAAGATAAAAAAAACAAAATCGCAATATTAAGGTTTTTGGCTTTGTATTTCTTTATATTTCAACCAATCCAGATGAGATTTTGCACAAAGATACCTTACGACAACCCTATAGGCGAAAACATTCATATTTGGGATATCTCTCTTTCTTTTGAAAACCTTGCAATGCTTGTAATAAGGATCTCTGAACATAAAAACATTAGTCGCGTAGCTAAACGGTAAAAAGGATTGTTATTAATAGTGTTTTGATTCACACAATACCTGAAAATGCATATACGGTGTCGAATAATAGGTCTTACGTGTCCAAATATCACTAATAAAATTTCTGTCACTGTGAATGAATATACTTACTTAGAAACTAACTGCCTTATATATAATAAGATCACAATTTGTTATGCCCCAGTACATCCTGCGGAAGGGGGAGACAAATTATATTCACTTGCCTTTCTAATTGTACTTTAATTTTACCATAATCGGATGTAGAACTTTGAAATCCAATTGATTTTACTTTACTATACGTTTATTGTATTTAAATTTTGCAATTGATGAATAACAAAAATCCCGATAAGGGAAGCTATTCACTTTCTACAAGTCCATGAGTTTTAACGTTGGATGTTTAAGTTTGTTTAATCAATAATACACAAATCGCTGTAAGTTTTATTCGGTTAGTGATGCTTTACGATATTTGAAACAAAAGTTGAAAATTATAACTAGTAAATATGACTACAACAAAAAGATTGGAATATTAAATAACTCAAGATGTTTTGCATCCTAACTCTTAAAAGTCTATTACTTTTCACTATCGGGGGAGAAAAAAACAATCGAACATTATTTAGGCTACAAAGTATAATATCTTAGGTATTGTTATAACAGCAACGAGCCTTTAAGGAAATAATCTGAACTACTAGACCCCCACAAACTATAAAATTGTTCTAAATGTATTTTCAAAGTAATTTAAGAAAATCGTATGATTCCAATTTACGGTTATGTTTAGATTTAATTTCGTTTATAAATTTAGATGTTGAATTGTTCTAATATATTGCGGAGTCATTATAAAGAGACTACTAAATGGTGAGGTCATTTATTCGTTTTTAGGTATTACTTTGGCTTTCTAATCATAGGAACAAATATACATAACATTTAAATGCATACATTTTCTAGAAAGTTTAATGATTTAGTTCAAATATTTTTTAAATCCTTTGATATTTTTTTCTTTGAAATAATTTTTTTCGACGCTTTTATTTTTTATAGCTCAATCAAGTTTTATTTTTACCTAACATTTTAAGACGCTTATGACCTATTCTTATTCTCTGAGCCTTTTGTGGAAAAAAGTTTGAGGATATCAAAGAGATGATTAAGATCCTTTATCATGTAGATTTTATCTAAAACGTTTCTCATAGTCGATCTGGAAACAACTAGGTTCTGTTAACCTGTTCTCTTTTCATTAGAGGTAGTGCAAAAAGCGTTGTAGCGTCGAATTATGTACAGATTTACTGATTCAAAAAGTTTAGTTGGTATAGCGATGTACCGATCTTTCTGTGATAGGTTTCAAGACCAAGCGTCACTCTACCTATGTTTTGATTCGTATTGTTGGATACATCATTCTAAGTTTGCAATTTGTTTATTGTTTAAAACAGGGTTTCCCAAAGTGAGAGTTGCGGCCCCTCTGAACCTTTTCTGAGGGACCGCCAAAAACTGGACCGAAAACAAAGATGTTGAAGTAATTTTAATTCTAAATAAACAATAAGCCGATAAATGTATATTGACTTAATTAAATGATACGGTATCTCGTTTGTTTGTTTGTTTGTTATGAATTTCGCGCAGAGCTGCACGAGGGCTATCTGCGCTAGCCGTCCCTAATTTAGCAGTGTAAGACTAGAGGAAAGACAGTTAGTCATCACCACTCACCGCCAACTCTTGGGCTACTCTTTTACCAACGAATAGTGGGATTGACCGTCACATAATAACACCCCCACGGCTGAAAGGGCGAGCATGTTTAGTGTGACGGGGATTCGAACCCGCGACCCACATATTACGAGTCGAGCGCCCTAACCACCTGGCCATGCCGAGCCTACAGTATCTCGAAAGGGGATGTTATTGTTTTTCCTATGGCGCTGTTTTTCAATCATCATGCTAAAGTTATAGGTTGGGGGGAGGCTCAAACCTTTTTATTCACATCACGAGAGCCGCAGACTAAAAGAGTTTGGGAACCATTGGTCAAAAACATTTGTTTGTTCATGTTATGTTTAGAAAGAAGAAGTGATTAGTTGATGAATTAGACGTTGTCTACTTTAATATTATTTGTAACTCAACTCATAAAAGTATGATTTAGATAATTATTTTATTAATGATTTTAGAGTATTTGATCATACTTCTCGCCCTCCTGTGGTTCAGCTGAAGATTTATAAAGCTAAAAACTCGCATTTGATAACGTGGTGGGTGCAGCACAGATAACCCATTGTGCAGATTAAGTTAATTAATCTCCTTTTTTTTTAATGAAAGACACATGAATTATTATTTTTATTTATTAGGTTGTGAAGCAACCGTTTCTGCAATTGGAATTTTGATGTATTTTAGTTGTTGTAGAAGTCATTATTACGATGACAAGCGTTGGAAAACTATTCAAATGTAGATAAAACATATTAATTCATTTAAGAAAACGGCCTCAACCTAATAAGGTGTTGTAGCTTTGCATGAATGAGTGCATACTTCATAAATTTCAAAATATATCTATAAGCACGATTGCTTTCAAATTTTCACATCGCAAAACACTTTTTATAACAGTGCATCACTACAATGACCTTCTATTAGGAAAAATGTGTATCATAAATCTATTATTTGGCTTGTTAGAATTTTTACTCTTGTAAATGCTTTCGTAAAATCATTATATCTAAAACGTAAGGATTATAGTAAAGCTCCTCTCTTTACCTTTCAAAATCATAGAGTATCTGTACCGTGCATATACTCTGTACATTGACACATCACATTTATTTCCTTTAATGATAGGAACGAGAAAAATAACAATGAACAACATCCCATGTTACACTCATTGCCAGAAAAAGGACAAGAACTCAAACTGCATTACAATAATAATTAATAAAGTATATTGTGAATATTTGCAAGTCTTCATTTTTTTGTGCATGTGAAAATTATTCTCTATAAAAGTCAATGAAAACGTGTTTCGGGTCAGGCAAACAAATTCTAACTATCTTCAATTACATTATTTTAAAGATACTTTTCCTCAAAAAGTTTCTGTGACCTGCTTGCTAATAAAGCATGTATCACTCATTTGTCGCTACTAAAATTTTGATGACTACAAAAATATTGCATAAGTTGTTGTAAGGGTTCTTTGCCTGGATCTCTCTTTAGTGAACAAATGTCGATTTCTCATCGGTAGGCAGCAGCAGCATAATGCACCAAAATGGAAAACAAAAATAAACAGTATAGTTACTATTATCCATCACCAGATTTGTCATATTGCCATTCAGTTTTGACAATCGATATTAGAATGACAAACTGTATCTAAAACTATATGATTTAATCACATATCTAAATCAAATTGGGCCCAGTATAATATAATGGTTAGCGTGGCGGACTGTATATCCTCATGTAGTTTTGCACGAATATCCAAAAACAAACTAACTAACTAAATTGAATCATCCATACAAATATTTAATTTTTTAAGGTTGATTTATTTCCGTTACTTCAGAAAGAGGCTGCTGAGATAATCATTTGGTGACAAAAGAAAAAGAATTTTTCAGAAAGCAAAACAACAACAATCGACTAAGAAACAGTGTAACATTTTTATAATTATATTTGTAATAAGACATTAGTGTTAGGTTTATTACGTTTTTAAGCATTGCGTTCTTAATCTAGTCCCTTGGAGATTTTCAAGGCGTGTACACCATAACAATTGTTATTGTATCAAATGGTTCATATAAATAGTGTTCCGATCATTGCTGTGTTTGTTGTATCACAGACGGCCTGAAGAGCTCTGGATTGTACAAAAGGCGTCGTCAGCAATGGATATGACAAATATAGTATGATTGGAATACTGTTATTATACACTCTTCTAATTCTTGATATTCCCTAAAGGTATATATTAAGAATGTAGTGTTTAAAAATACAATAGGCCTAATACAAATATTACAAGTATTATTCTAATCATTCTTCAACGGCTTGTAAAAATCGTACACACCATAACAATTGTGAGTATAACGGTTCCATCCATATTTTCCCTACTTAGTAACATCGAAGATCGCTTTCTACATTAGGAGATGTAGTGTGGAAGATTTCTATATCTTTTCAGTATTTCAACGAACCTCTTAAAGTACTGTGACACCAAAATCTTTTTATAACCACATTTTACCATTACAGGTTAGTTAGATTTGTTATATAAACGTAACTTTGTTGTGTGTAACTGGTATAAAGGTTGTAGTCATTTGAGTGTCTATTTTGGAGTTTTTTCATTATCTTTAAGCGCAAATATTTTATTGCGATTAATTCTAAAACTGATAAGTAACTGTTGCACATTTAGAAGAAAGCAACAATTGCTAATGTCCAATCGAATAATATTGTTGATTACTTCTGATCACGGAACTTTAATGCTATTTCTGAAGAAATGTTTTAGAAAAATTTCATTATTTCAAACCTTGTATAATTCGTTCTAGAACTAAGACTGATCTGGCATTTATAAAGTATGTACTTTTTAAGTAGGAGTGCAGGACTCCTATTGTAGATTTCTAATATTCTGTAATTAGTTCTATTGTATTCTATACGTATTTGTGATATACATATATATTAACATTGACATTTTCACGTAATTAAAATGTGTATTCAGCATAACATTTCACCATGATTTAAAAGTATCTCACCATAACGTTTAAAAAGTGCATATGTTAAATTTGGAAATATTTTCAGGAGGTTTGCTTACTTCATCGTGTAGTTTCGTGCTTAACTACAAGCAAATACTTCATCGTCGAAACTTAGTACACCAGCAACCTTTGAAGTAGTCCATAATTATTTATTTTGACAATCATGACTTTTAAGCTGCTGTACCTTTCATACACCACAACTTTAACTATTAACAATCATTCAATAATCAAGAATAAAAGTTAACTTTATCAAAATATTGGTATTATCCAATAAAAATCAAACATAGAATATACTTTGTATAAATATATTTTTGTCTTGAAGCTCTGAGTGTTACCTTTCCATTTACAAATAATTTAATCTGTCTAATTCTGTGACCAATTTACTAAGGTACGTTATGACTTATTCAAATAATCTAGATTTTATTGAATTGAGTCTATTGGATTTTGATTCTTTCGTATGCACGAAAAACTAATCTTTAAGATTAAATTGAAATATTTTAATGTAGAGGGAGTTAATATAATTATTAAATCGAGAAATCATATCTATAAGCAGTGTTGAACTATATTTTTACTGTGTATGCATATCCTTCTTACTTAAATGTGCAGATTAGCAAATGTGTATATGAGCTTTACTATTTATTTCCAATTTTGTATCCAAAAATCAGTTAACACCCTTTTATAAAATTGTTAAATAAAATTAAAAAGTAGCATATCAAGTCTGTAAAGATGCAATATTCTATTTGGTTCGTCAAATACGGAGCATATGAAAACGTTGAATTTATATGAAGTTAAATTATTGAATTCTAACATTCTTAAAAAAAAACTAAAATATATTTGCAATATTTTTTCTTATTATTGACAGACAGTGTAAAATTATATGACAAAGCGATGTAGTCACATAGCATTTTTATATTAAAAAAATAAAAAAAATAACGAAAATTGGCAATTCGCCAAACCAACAGAATAGAGGACTGTAGGTATTTTCATGTGTTAAGCAGTTGTTGAAAACGGTTCTGGAGGCAGGTGGCATGATAAAGCACATTTCAAAATCCATTGTTTCGTTAATCAAAAAAGAAGGGAGTAATAAAATGACAACAATGCAGATTTATGTATGAGGGGCATGTTCATTCATTGAGGTCTATTTCTTAGCATAGGTTAAGATATTTTTGGAAGTTGCGATATGCTACTACTAAGAGTTTCTATACTACGCAAGCGTGTCGTTTATAACTAAAAATGGTTAGAACTTAAATAAATATCAGCATTCACTAAATGAATGAGTATGCAAATATAAAGTACACGGAATATTAAAAAACAGGTGGAAGGATATATTGTCCAATAAATACACGCATTAACATCAAACCACCACTAAATACGAAATAAAACATACGTGGGGTGGTAGAAACAAATTCAACTGCTGTAATATGGTAAACAAGCTGCGTATCGAGTGAAAGTTTATTTATAGAAATTTGAATATATTGTTGTATCAATTAGTAGCCTTGCTTGTAACGATATTTTCGGCCCTAACCGAGATTTACATCAGCATTAAATGCATATACTTAGCAAACAATCTTTATAACGAAAGTATGATAAGTTGTTGTTGTTTGAATTTAAGCACAAAACTGCACAATAGGCTATTTGTGCTCTGTCCACCACAGGTATGGAAACCTGGTTTCTAGCGTTGTAAGTCCGCAGACATACTGCTGTGCCACTGAGGGGCGAGAATATTATAATAAAAATAAAACTAGATGTATTAAGCATTCCAACAAATCTCTCTGTTGATAGAAACAACAACAAAGAAAGTATATGTTTGCTAGGGAACACAAATGTATACTAAAAGATGCTTAGTTATCAAATGATAATCAGCATTTATAATCGTCTCATAGGTTATAAAGAATATACAGTTTCTTCTACTTGTTTTCATTTGACTAGCGAATTATATTTTATTATGTGTTCCTATCCTCTAGGTCTCCTTTCACATTTCAAAAACAGATCTATAAAGTATGTTTAATTTGAAAAAAAAACACAAAAACATGTTTGTTTTGCTAAGCATCACTGATGTGATTTCGACCCCAGGAAGAAAAAATGTCAGGGATGTGAATGCAAACTGTGTAGCCAATTTCATTTCAGGAACAACACAGGAATTTAGATAATGGCCGAATGAGTAATTTATCAGTTACAATTGAAACAAAGAATGATTAAATTGAAAGAACGCATTACCCAATACTGACGATCTGTTTGTGTAACAAAGAGTTACACATTCTCAAGATTTTATTGCCCACAGAAAGTCGTTGAACCATGTAATTATTTCGATGGCCTTGATGGAGAGCGGCTTTCGATTGAAACTATACGATAGATTGCCTTTATGCAGAAAAAGGAAACAAGTTGTTTAAGGAAATAGTGTCTAATATTTCAATACAGCAAATCTAAGAAATTTTATTTAAAAAATCTTTCAAACCTTAAAAATTTAGTACGATATTTCCTATAAAAACCAATAATTTGTATTAATTCTTTCACATTATATCATAATCATTAAAGGAACATATTTTATTCCTATGTGATTGGAGATCTATGTTCAAAAATAGTTTTACGAAATGTACATCTATTACCACAAAGAAAAACTAGGTTAAATTGTTAGTTTTGTATGAGATAGAAAATAAAGTGACATATAGCAAAATTCTTTGTTTAATGAAGATACAAATATTATTATTCACAGTAAGTCCATGAAAACATTAATAATACAAATTAGAATTTTTTTTCGGTAAGCTAGAAACCACTGAGTTTGTATTACTAAGGTAATGTGATGTTCTTGTTCATTGTTCATAAAAGAGAGTATATACGTACAATGAACATGTTCGTATATTAAAGCCTTAGAATATTCATTTGTTTCAAATTCAATTCAATACTGAAAATATGGTCTAAGTTAATCTGTTCATTATTATGTAGGAAATAGTTTTTTGTATTCAAAAGTTTTACTTCTAAACTATTCGGGGGTGGATATTTTTCTTCCTATTAAACTACATATGAACTGCTGCGCTTGAATAGTTAAAGAAAGATAAAACTTTCATGACAATCTTATTCTTACAAGGGAGAGTCTATAACTTTCTATTTCTTTCCTGTCATTTAACATACACAAAGTATTATCATATTATTGTATTGCAGACCTATTGCAGTCCGATATGTATATTACCACTTAACATTGAACCGAATTCTTGGGCAGGTGGTTAAGAGTTGTGGGTTCGAATCCCCGTCTCACCAATCATGCTCACTCTTTCAGCGGTTGAAGCGTTATAATGTACGGTCAATTTGTTGGTAAAAGAGTAGTCCAAAAGTTGGCGGTGGGTGGTGATGATAACTTGCTGCTTTCCCTCTAGTCTTTTATTCCTAAATTAGGATCGAGTGGCGCCGATAGTCATGTGTGTAGCTTTGCCAAAAAATCCAACCAAACCAACTAAATCATGTGACAAATTTTCTTATAGTTTCTATTCTTGGATTGTAGTAAACTGAGGAAAACTACAATAAAAGTAATTTTAAATTAATAAACATTTGTTAATGATTGTATGGAGTATAACTGACATAAAACAACAACAAATAATAAGCATAACTGATAGTTATAAAATCTGAAATACCCTCAGTCGGCATTTCGGCTGCTCAGCATAGTTCATATACTTGCATAGAATCAAATGGCCTAATGTTGTATTTTTAACAACGTATTTATTGCTCATAGATAAGAGGTTGAAACTGACATGATAGATCATTACTGATGTATTTGATGGTGTTTCGTTGTTGTTTGCATGACAACAACATACTATTCTGTCCGCATATTGGTTTGCAGAATAGATATATGTATATCTTTATCTTTATTGGAAATACTTCAGTATATTTTGTATCTTCATAAGAATTGCATTTTGTGTTAGTGAGTTAAAAGTTGTTTCAGGTTTTTCAATATATAGTAACACCTTCTATTATTGTAACAGTCAAAATCGAAAATAGGTTTCAGTAAATAAACATATATTTTAATTATCTGTAGGAAACTATCTTTAACTTTTAAAATAAAACATTACAATTTGATTTCTTTGTTGCGTCCACCAATGTTAAGTCATCGCTATGACCAAAGTTATTAAAACTTACTGTTAGCATAGTTGATCAGTCAGCTACAAGAAATATTTCCATTTTAATTTGATACTTAGCCTGATGTAATCATTTTTTTTTCTGTGTTATTTGGTCAAAGATAATCAGACGTGTGATATATTATTAACGCTCAATATATTCACTAGTTTCACCTAGCATATGTAATTTCCTAAAATTAATAAAAATGTTTTCTCCTGTATCGCACTAATACGAAATTCAGAATAAAAGTAATACAAATTTCGCTGAAGAAGTTGTAGATTTTTTTGTTTATAGCTCTCTTACGGAGTTATATAATAACAAATAAAATTTTTATAAGCTTGTAAGTTTTGCTAAGCTCACTAAGATGGCGTTTTTTTCATAAAATAGCTCATATATTGAACGATATTTCATAAAACTTACTGTATACACTAAATAAACACTTTTAGAGAATGAATCACCTTGAGAGTCATAAAAACTATTTGTATAATACAGTTTCCTTGTTCATGTATGATTCTCTTTCAAGCTAGTAAAGGACGCGTTATTGTTTGGTTAATGCAAAGCACTAACCGAACTTTCTTATCTGTTTTACACTTCTAGTAGACAGTCTAGGAGGTTAATCGTATCTCCCAGTAACTTCTTCAATAACACGTACATTTTACTGTACGTCATTTTATAACGACATACAAAGTTAAGACTTAAGAACGATTATTGCATATATTTCGGTATTACAGATACAGGCTTTTATCCATATACAGCAGTTTTCATGTTGAAATATTTTATGGTACGTGCTATGTTCAGTACTTAAGTATTTTCTAACTGTAATAAAAACACAAAACCTAATAAGACATTAGTTGATTCAATCATGTTAAAATAGTTTTTCGATTCTTTACTTAAGAAGTTACTATTACCATTTCTAGAAAAAATTATAAACTTATTTAGTAAATAACCAACAGACTGATTTTGCACATATAAGAGTGTTAAATAAACATATTAGTAAAATATCCGACGATTTTTTTTTGTCTCATGGGATAAATCTTTCCAGCCTATGGTCATCCAGAGATTTTATTTCATAATTTTCGGCTATTAAAATAATATGATAAATTCACTGTAATATTAATTCGATAGATACATTATGTAACATTTGAATTAGTGACCTTCCGCTTTTCAGAAAGGAAAAAAAAAGAGAACTAACTGTCTTCACGTGGACAATAAATTCCTTTACCTATTTAATATAACCCATTTAATCACCAGTTTGTTTTGAATATAGCTTTATTTACTTAGAGTATACCTTTTATGATCAATTGGTTACTTCGGCAAAGTTTAGTGTACTGTTCTATTTGTAATCTATAGATGGAATTTCATAGAGACAGTAACTGCTCTCATTTACAGGGTAAATTTACTGAAATAGAAATGACGTTCAGCTTAGTCACTTAATGTTTTTATTAGATTTTTAAAAACATCTTTTAGGGTACAGTATGACCCATGACATTTAATATGCTATGCATGTATTCACAAACATATGCAAGTTAAAAAACCTATGCATACTTATTTTAAGAGTAAAGCTAACCAATGCTAGAAATCCTCGATGTATTATTTAACCTTACCAATAAGTATCTAGTAAATATGTATTAAGTGGTAAATTGGGCAAAATGCTTTTAAATGATTTTTTTTCTAAATCGTGTAAATTCAAATATTTTGATGAAACTCCAAAACTAGATTGGGATCCCATGATCTGATTCACACGTTCAAGATTGCTTTACTCTACTTTCTTATTTTATACATTAAACATTCTGTGCTTTTCTCTAATTAATGGTGAATAATTTTTATAATGTGCCATAGAGGTGCTTTCCAAACTTCTTTGTCTCGTATTTGTTGTTAGTATAACTTGACTTATCAGTGGAAAAATTTACATTTCTTGAACATATCCTTTGAGTTGCTCTCAGGTGGCACAGCGGTATGTCTTCAGACTTACAACGCTAGAAACCGGGTTTCAATACTCGTGGTGGGCAGAGCACAAATAGCCCATTGTGTCGCTTTGTGCTTACCTTCAAAGAAACAGACAAACCTTTTGAGCTCTTTCAATTGTTGGTTTGTACTACATGTTCTTACTTAGCTCTTATATCAAGTGTTTTTTTTTCAGCGAAATCTACTTAAAACGTAAAATCTCAGGAAACATTTTCCGTCATCGACAAGCACATTCTAATCGGATCCGAAGTATTAATGAGTTTATTGCAGTAATTCAGTCTCCCCAATTTGAATTACATTTTCCATGCTCCTAAACTTTTTAATTTTCAAAACTACAAATCTAAAACATTAATAGACGTCGCTGATCTTGATATCTATTTTATCTAAGATGGAATAATTATACATTCTCAGTGATCATTTAAAAGAGCTATACGATATCTGCTAGCACATGTTAACATTACCACACTAAACAACATTGTACAAACTTGTCCGTAAACCTATTTTCACATAATTCATTAGTTATAATGGAATATAAACTGTAGATAAACTTAGCCCATTCATGAAAACAATACTGTTATGAACCCTTCTTGTTTTTGTTGACATTTATTTGCGATATCAGAGACAAAAGTGGTCTGTTCTGTATTTTGTTGAATTTAGTATTTTGAAATATCCTTGCTCCTATATCTTTCGCAAACATTTCATTCAGTAATTATATATGCCTCCATACATTGTTGCGATGATTTGATTGTGCTCGTACTAAACAGAGTACTTAGATTTGTTTAATGAAAATGAATACTAGTACTGATACTCTTTGGTAGCAAAGTCTAACGATTTACAGGAAAGATTTTTATATCACAAAATTATTTCAGTCTGAATACAATTGAAAAAAGTTAATAGGTTGAGTAAATGCTAAGCCTTTAGCAAATTAAGGAAATCTAAAAGCAGTTTTATCTGTATATTGATCTTCAAGCAAGTCATCAAGAAATGAAACGAAACACAAAGGCAATATTCATGATTAAATACATTAATATCGAAAAGATTCAGCCTAACTGAGAAATGGTTTAATTTCGGTAACCATAAACGATTTAGTAATCTGAACGAAAAAGTCTAATACCATTATCAAAATGTTCACGAATAATGTCACACGTGGATTTAATTATAAAAATACATTAATATTTTTCTGTCTTTCAAGTAAAATGTCGTATTATTTCTTATATTTACTTCCATAATATATCTTTATGCTTAAAGATAATATAAGTAATATAATATAAAATAGCAACCTAGTACCCTTATGAGGCTTCAGAATCACAATATCATTATTATTATATATTTTTAAAATTTCATTCAACTCTTTGCCTATATCAAATTGATTTCAATAATGTAAAAATATCGTTTAGGGAGCACGACAAAAAATATCCTAAAGTCACAACAACTAGTTGATTTAAAAAGCAATATATTTTTCAGACTAAAAAACATCAAAGTCTTCAAATATAATTTCGTCAGAACTTGTAATCGTTAATTTCTTTTCTGAAACAGATTCCAACTTAGTTTTCTCCTTTAAACGCGATTTGGGATTTTTTTATCCACCTAAAATGTATTAAAGCTAGTTCTTTGATAATTGTCAGAATAATAAATTTCACACAAATTATTGCGTGCTAATATAATATTTAAATCGCTTTAATAACTTACTCGAAAGAGAAAGCTGGATTTCTTTCATACTTCTTTATACAATAAATAACAAAAATAGTTTAATTTTTCCACTAGATGAAAACAGATTTATTAATACAATATTTGGAAGAAAAATATGTGTGTGTTTGCTTGTTTAAGCGAAACGCTATGCAATAGGCTATTTGCGCTCTGTCGTCAGAAAAATATATTTAGAATTTGTTGAGTTTGTTTGTAGTTAAGCACAAAGCTACACAATGGGCTATTTGTACTCTGCCCGCCACGAGTATCGAATCCCGTTTTTTTAGTGTTGTAAGTCCGCAAACACAGCGCTGTGCCACTAGGGGACCAATTTGTTGAGAACTGAGTATTTTACACATTACAAAATGAAAGTTCCCATTATAGAAACAGTGCATACACTTCTTTAAAATAGACTTTAAACTGTGTATGAACTCACCTGTAGTGGATAATGTGTATTATGTGGACTTCTGTTCCAATTTCATTATTAGTGAATATTTTTTCTTCGATGAAATTTAAACGTTTTTGGTCTTTTTGTTTTGCATGGCGAAGAAATTAATAAAAAAATAAAAACTTCCAAAATTTCTTTCGACATAAATTTCCTTATTTTTCGGAGGACAAAAAAACATACATTTGGACAAGTACTACTGCACTGTGGAGTTACATATCCAAAACGGAGGTTTTCATCGAAATACTTTGTACGTTACTTATATTGAGATTTCAGTCAGTTAAGATATTTCCCGTCACATTGAAATGTTTTGTGTCGTCATAAACTGCAAAATATTTGCAGAATTTTGAGTTTCTTTAATTGGTTAACGGTTTTAGTAGTTTAATCAACATTATAGAAGCACTTTGCATTGAGTTTTTTGTCTCCTACAAAGGGAGGGATCTTGCAAGTAAGTAATAGAATGATACAAAACCAACAGACTGAGAACACTTTAAATTGAAAAATTATCCACAGTAACACATATACTGTTAAGAAAGTGTGAGAAAGAACAAAGGTATGGGCGTAATTTAAATGCTTAACATTAAAACTTCTGTCAGGCACTGTTGAAAATATTTTGATTTTAAATTCGAGAAAGTAAGTGATATTTGATCCCCGAGTCCTTAAATTACGGATTTTGTGAATCAAAAAGCTAATTTACAGCTTCTCTATTTTTTTTACAAAATAGCTTTAGGGAATTTATAAGATTGCTTGCTTCACAGTGATAGAACCGATAAATATAGAAATAATTATATCTATTCCATGGCAAAGTTATTACATGTTAGGTAGAAGGCTTAGCCAGATGCTTTATTTGTGTAAGTCAAAGTAGGATGAAAATCATTTTGAAGAGTGGGATTATATCCAGCTTTACTTAACAAAAATAGAAAGCAAAGTTAGATGCTTCCAAATGTTAGTAATCACATTTTCAAGGAATATGTTTTAAACACTATCTCAACTAGAAATTCTTTTATACTTATATAATTGCAATTCTCATTTTTGAAACAGTAAAAGATATGCATCATTGATACCTATTTGACATTTCAAGGTTTGATATATATTGGGAACATGTTTAAATTATTTATGACAATATGACAAGCAAAAGTACCCGTCCCCAGTGATGTGAAAGTTTATGTTAATCTATAAATTTAAATTATTTTATGGACTTTTAAGAGGTTAATTGTGTTCCATTCTTGGTTTCACTCAGTTTTGTTTGTTTGTTTTGTCTGTTTGTAGTTAAGCCCAAACCTATACTATGGGTTATCTGTGCTCTGCCCACCACGGGTATCGAAACCCGGTTTTTAGCGTTGTAAGTCCGCAGGCATACCGCTGTGCCACTGAGGGGGCAGGTTTCACTCAGAGCCAAAGCTCTGAGCTACTTATACCGCCCACCTCGAAAAGTAATTATTGATCATTTTAGTCATGCTAAGAGCCGCCCACCAATAACATACGGTAAATTTACATTTTTATTCTATAAATTACGTCATATTTTCAAATGTGAATGATTGTGTGAGTAATTCCTAACAATGTATGGAAGAATATCCTACTTGCGAGATATAATTCGGCATAAATATTATTCATGCCTGTTCTCACGTCAAGTAGTTATCGCTAATAATAGATACTCAAGATGTTATTTTAATGTTTTAGTAATTGACATGGCTAAATTATGTTTTGTACCAAAATTACTCTCGTTATATATCACAAACTTTGATCATGTGATGAGATAAATATATTTGTAGAATTATTGAGCATATTATATTTATGTATATTTGTTTGGTACTTTTACAGATAGGAATTGCTTTCGATTTGACAGGGTTATATATAAGATCTAGTTTGTAACTTTAGTTACCTTGAAATGATGCTTGTCTGATGAGTGATGCTATGCAAGTTGAAACGTGATTCCATTATTTCTTTTCGTCACTGTTGAACCTTTTGCAATTAAATGAGTGGTGTTTGTTACAGCAGAAACATTTATTGTTAAGAGTAGGCTTCAGCAACATTTATGTAAGTTATTAGGAGCACACAACACATTCTGTTCTGGTTTATTTCTAACCTAACATACATAACATTGATAAGCATTATCCATGTCGGTACCTCTTTACTTATATTATTATTACATTTATCCCCAAAAGTACCTACTCTATTGCCTTTTCTGTACATTCACACAGTTAATCCGATTTACAAGGATATCGGTACCTTTCTACGTTGAGTAGGTAATCAACAGACCTAATAGATCAATCTGGACGTGATTATTTGTGGACTTCTGAGCCGACAAAGTCACCAACAGCTTTTGTGGAAAATGCATTAAATACATCGAAATTGATCCAGTAAAGAAACACGTTATCTCCTTTCCAATCAAAGTTACCGAAAAATGTTTACAATAAACAGGCAAAATGAGTACCCCAATATATTTTATCATTATTGAACGTTAAATGAACGTGAAGCTCAACTAACCAATACATGATTTTGTGCTATGGATTTCAAGAGAATTAGTGATATGGTGTGTGTGTCTAGATGACTGAGATGAATTTCTAATGGAGTTGAAAAATGTTACGTGTATTTTTTCTATTAATTTTATAGTAGAACATTTGATTGTACTCAGCTACGTATGGTGCATTAATTCTTGATCTCGTTTTAATATAAAATGTCAAAATTACAGAAAAACCTATGGTTTTAGGAGGTTTGCTTAAGACTCTTTATTCCCCTGGAGTAAGTGTGTATGTTTCTAAGATATTAAGTAAAGCTTTGTAATAACCAACTTTTTTTGTGATAAACATACAAAGTATATCTTCAGGTTATAATTCTAACAAATTGAAAATAAAAAATTGTCAACGCTTATTAATTTATCTGGTGCTGTACTCTTGTAATTTATCTTCGCTACTACATATTTAAGGTTTAAAAATGTATATATATGTGTGTGTGTGTTTTAGCAAAATGACTAAATTTATCGAGCCAGCTTACAGAACGTTTTTTCTTTTTCTGTCACTTTACTAAAAGAAACAGCTATGTGAAAAAGTAATTTTTTTCTTAGTTTATACCAGGATTATTTTCGTAATTCATTTATTAGGTTTACCAGAATTATTTTTAGAATAGAAAAATGCTTTAAATAATTTATAATAACTTCCTCATAAAACCGTTGTAAATGGTTTTAAAATATACCCGCCCCCCAGTGGCACAGCGGTATGTCTGCGGAGTTACAACGCTAGAATCCGGGTTTCGATACCAGTGGAGGGCAGAGCACAGATAGCCCATTGTGTAGCTTTGTGCTTACAAACAAAATATAAAATATCCCCACTAAAAATAGTTTTAGTACTAGAAAGTTTTTTCAGTGTACCAGAAGTCTGTGTAAATCTCATTTATCATTTGTTAATCTGGTGAGCCAATAGATTAACGAGAATTTTAACAAAGAAAAGATAATAACTGATGATGGTGTATCATTCACTCTGCTCGAGTCAGTTGAATCAGTTTTCTCCTCAATAAGCTAAAGCATTTTGTAAGTAAATATACTTGATGCAAAACAAGTTATTTATTTTAATACTTATTTACAAGGACCATATTTGAAGAAGAGAAAAAATGGTAAAGTTTATATCATACATATAAACTGTAATTCATGCACTAATTGTCATCACTTAAACTGAAACATTTCCATAAGCACATTTTCTGAAGAAGAAAGATTTGCATGCATGTCTAAAGCAAATTAACCTTAATAAAGCGATAGTATCGCTTTATTCGCAGCCATTTAAATAGGTGAAAACATAATTATAAACATATAATTACTACTCTGGATATTTCCTTGTCATAATAATTATATAAAATACTGTTGCACTATCGAGAACCTGCTCCTGTCTAACACTGATTCAAATAGTGACAACATTTGCCTACAGATGTGAAGCTTAAAGTAATAATTTTTGTTACATACTCAAACTAAGGTCTCCAGACACGAACAAGAAATGTACTGCCACAACTCTCCTGCACAGTTTGAATAAGCCAGACAACAAAGGCAGCGCCTTCATCGTTTGGCGATAGTATCCATCCCTTGAAGAAGAGAAAAGACAACTAGCTAGCCCATATTTCTATATAGCGTCGGAAGAAAATTCAATCCGCTTTTATTAGAAGTGAGTACCACAAGGTATTCAAGAATTTCAAAACAACAACAACAACAAAAATACATTTTTTTCAATCTTCTGCGAATGCTACCTACTACATTCTACGAACTATGTCGTATTTTATCTATAGCACTTTCGAAAGCACACTAACTGAGTTACAACGCTAAAAATCGGGTTTAGGTATCCGAGCACAAACAACCCATTGTGTAGCTTTTTGCTTAATGAACAACCAACCAACCACAAACTGAAGAGCATTGACCATCCTAAAGTTTCAGTAAACTTATAACATAATAGACCGAGTTCAAACTATCTTTTTACCATCATACAGCCACCAGTTAATGAACTCTCTCATGCTTTGTTTTTTTTAAACATCATGTTGTTTTATACAATTCACACCTAATTCTTATCCGATTAGTAAGATATTTAAATCTTGATCTTGAACATTCACTCTCGGTGTAATATGATTCTCCTGGATATTTATACTGAACAAGATGTTATATCCTGGTATACCAGCTACTGAAACTTGAAGACAAAAATTTAACAACAAAACACTTGCGAATTTGATGAGCTATTTTATTGTAAACAACTGGAGTAGCCGCGGTCACAAAAAAGAGTGCCGCTTTTTTCTTGTCTTTTTGTTGACCACAGATAAGAAGAAATGTATATATATATATATATATTACTGTTATTTTTTCGCTTTCGATGATAGGTTTATTGACAATATTTTAGATTTAGCAAACTGTAACAAATACATTCTTGAACAATATATTCCATATATTACATCCGTTTTTCCTCAGCCTCCAAAAATGACTTATATATCACATTTAATAACATTAACACAAAAACATTTCGGGAAAGGTTTTTGGAACTACACCATATTTCAAACACACAGACAACCTATATTACACTGGCTTATCTCAAACATAATTATGTAGCTAAAATCTGTGCTGTAGTTTCTAAAGAAAAAAAAGTTTTAAAACTTATACAATTCTGCTTTATATGACAGAATAAACAATATTTTAAAAACGGAGTTGAAGTTTCATTGAACATACAAAGTTCCCAGTTAGTAGTTAGTATCTAGTAGTGAAAAAATAATAATTAATAATGAGACTTAGGTTGGATGTATCAGGCATTTAATAAATCTTTGCTTTATATAGATACTCATATTCTATGATCATTTTTACAATTCTGAAGAACAGTTATATTAAAATTAATAAAGTACCCGCGCACATGATGCTTTAGTTGCCTATGATAAAATGTTATTGAGCTAAATATATTTACAGTTAACAACTCTTTAACATAAAAAGAAAGGTCACTGAAGAATGGATAAATTAATCATGTTGAATGTTTTGATACCATATAATCCCTTTTTATTTTATGGCATATCATTGGTTCTAAATTTTATAATGCTCAAAAATATTTTGTAGCAACTCTATTCATAGGACATGCGTTTTGAGCGATAATAATACAAAACATCGGTATATCAATTATGTTAAAAAAATTATTTTCTAGATTTAATCATGATTGAATATTAGTTAAGTTTATTAAGAGTTATTAGAGAGATCACTAAACAGATATGGCAAACACAAATCTGTATACCATGCCATTTACAGTTTATATTTGTAGAGCCTGGATTAAAATCCTCAAGAACCAGGTTTTTACATGGCAACGAACCAAGGAAGTAGCATTTCATACCTAATTCCAGACTTACAACGTCTATGCTACCTAGAAGTCTAATGAAACTTTATTTTGATATTATGTATTCATCTAAATCTACCTTGAAACGGTATCAAAGCTTAAAAGTCCTTCTTTAATATAATACAGAACTGTTTGAGAACTTTAAAAATATTAGTTGCAAATTTATTAAGACTGAAAATTGTGTATTTGTTTATATAAATGTTATTATAGGTAAAACATTTAAAATTGTAAAAAAACCGACAAATGTATTTTTACTTCATTTCAAAAATTTATCTACGGTTTGAACTATTTTAAGAACATGTTAAGAAATAACTGTAATTTTTGTTTTCACATAGATTTCAATATATGTATTTAAAGAAGTTTATCTTATTCTAATCATTCTAGTATGTCCAAGATGGTTTGTTTGTTTGTAATTAAGCACAAAGCTACACAATGGGCTATCTATGCTCTGCCCACCACGGGTATCGAAACCCGGATTTTAACGTTGTAAATCCGCAGATGTACTGCTGTGCCACGGGAGGGGGACATCTAAGATACTACGTCAAATTGTAAATATCACATTCAGACTCGTTAATTTTACAAAGTCGAGAAAAAAAGAAAAACTTAAGAAAACTCCTTTTCCAAGAAGCGAATGTATTGAAAATGTGTTTTTTATTTTAATTGAAAAGTATTTTAATGTGTGTTTGACAAATGTAATAAAATAAGGAAATATGTTGTACTACTCCAACCAACGAAATCGCTTTTCATTATTAGATTTTATCATGACATACTTTTATTAATATTTTATATAACCTTTCATTAGTGTAATAGTAAAAACATAATTAATGATTTTCTATTCAATACAATTATTCAATAATAAAGGATAATTAAACAGTTGCTGTAAATATAGAATGGAGATTCACGAATGTAATTGTAGAATGTTAAAAGAGTAAATAAGAGAGCTCTCTGTTAATATAAACATTACAACTGAGTAAAATATTCATGATAAATTCATATTCATATACTAGAAGAGATATACCCATGTGTGAATATGCTATACATGTCGTCAACTAGTGTAACGACTTCCATTGAAATTACGGCGCTATTTATTAAAGTAATTCGATGAAATAATAGCAGTAAACGATTGTCGTCCTTCAACGCAGAATTTCTCCTTTAGATATTAACAGCTAGCTTGTAAAAAAAAATAATAATTTTGCCTCAACAATAAAATGTTATTGATATATATATGTATATATATATGTGTGTGTATGTATGTATGTATATATGTATGTGTATATATACATATATATATATATGTATATATATATATATTGGGCTATCACAATTACATCTCTCTGCACCAATTGCTAAAAACATATACTATAACCCCCCGAGGGGTTGGCGGTAAGTTTATGGGCCTACAACGCAAGGGATTCCAGCAGATAGAGCGCATATAGTCTTTTGCGTAGCTTTGTGATTTATTCCGGGATTCGATTGTTTGTTTGTTTTTGACTTTCG
>NW_013665612.1:228200-236763 GCF_000517525.1 Limulus polyphemus
ATGACCAGACGTGGCGACATGAGTGGGTAGGATCGCAAATCGTTTTTATATAACGTACCCCAACCTTCTTTATATTGCGGTAAAAACGTAATTGATATAAAACTATCACAGAGTGTGGTAAATATTTTAGCCGCATGACACACCCACAGAAATATATATATATATATATATATATAACAATATTTTTTGTATGCTAATTGCATTTACGATTCTTTTATTAATTGTATGTTGGTTTTAGAAAAGTGCTACGCTAATATTTCAAATTCGTGACGAGTAGAATTTAGTTCTCTAAAACTATGCCCATCATGATAATTACTTTTCGATAACATTATCTTTATTTTCTGACGTATTTTGTGTTCATATCTCATATGCTGACATAGTGTGCTGATCATATATTGATGTGATTGAAGAAGGTTTTGTACTCATTTTAAGTAACACTTCATTTTTTGAATCATTGTAAGAATACATTGTTTTAGATGTGTATATGCACAGAAAAAGTTTTTATATTTTAATAGCTTCGATGTGAAGAAATTCTAGAGTAAATAATTTCGAGTAAACTTCTCAAAATCTAATTAAAATGCTGAATAATTTTCACATCATAACTTGTCCGCATTCGTTTAATAAGTTCGTAAAATGTAGTATAACTATTTTTTGGAAAAAACACGATTTGTGGTAATGAAAATACGTTGCCTTCTTGTATGAAAAATAAGTATTTCGGGAATCTTTCATTAGTACAATAGTTTACTAAAGTCTTCGTATATGCTATACATGCTAAAGAACAATTCAAGAAAGGAATATACCAATAATAAATATTTACTTTGGAATAATAAATAAACAAAACAAAACAGTTTTTATAAACTAAAATAACTACAATTCTGTTCAGAACAATATTTTTTTAAACAAAAACTTTATGTACATTTTCGGAACAGTGGTTAGCAGGCGGACTTAGAATTCTATAATCGGGGGTTAGTTCCCCGCGGTGAATATCGCAAGTAGCCCAATGTGGTTTTGCTTTAAAACAAAACTGTATTTCCTGTAACTGCTTCTCCATGCCTTGAGAGGGAAATACATTTAAAATATTGCAGCTATAAATGAGGAAAGCATTATACTTTACTGAAATCGACATTTTTGGAAACTGTGAAACCGGTGATATATCATACATATACAAGTATGTTTTTGTAGTGTGTATATATGAATGTATAAGTGTATGTATATATCTACGTATTACCCAAAGATAAATTTGGTAATGAAGCTATAGTCGAAATTGTTAAGACGAAAAAAAAGTGAATGTAAAGATAAAAATTTATATTCCATATATATATATATATCTTTTGTGAGCTCATTCTCTTGAAAGATCCAACTGTTTATCTCATAAAACTGAAACACTCACTAAGCTTCAATTAATTGCGTCAATTAGAACTGCTTAATAGCGTAGATGAAAGCTTTCTTTGTTTTGAAATTCCAATACAGAATACCATAAAACGTCGATACAGCGTATGTAAAGTTATGTTAAAATTCTGACAACATAAGATATTTGAATCTCGTTAGCAGGGTTCAATTCCAATAATTCCTTTGTGTGAAGAAAGATCAAGCATGAACTGGTTAATAAAGAAGAACGACGAACAATTTATTGTCTTTTACAATAATACTTGTCACTAGATTATGTAAAAGTAGATAGTGTGACTTCCTTCGTTGTTCCTAAATTTGTTTTTAGTTCGCGTATAAAAATCGTATAAATTGATCACTCAAATTTTTCTGTATGAAAAAAGACGATCTCTTTTTTTTTAATTACACAGTAATATATATATATTTCTATCTAAAAAAGTTGATGTTTTTTTTAGTGTTGTAGGTTAGTTTTTGTTTGAAGTTAAGCATAAAGCTATACAATGAGATATCTGTGCTCTGCCCACCACGGGTATCGAAACCCGGTTTCTAGCGTTGTAAGTCCACAGACATGCCGCTTGGTGGGTATGTTGTGGGTAATATTTATATAACAATGAAAATTAAGTAAATTAAGTTAGCTAGTAGACACTGTAGTCTTATGAAGGATAAAAAAGGGTAATTAAACACTGGTAGGCCTTTCTTTAGTTTAGTGATTTTTGGAAAAACAATTCAAATGACAACTTTCAAATTGATAAATAAAATAATATTTTCTTTTATCTGTGGTGGAAGTTGAAATAAAGTTGAGCTGATTATGAATTATTTGCATATAATGTGAAAAAAGTGAGTGATAAAAGTGTGGCAAAAGAAAGTCCGGCAAAAAAAAAAGATTTATATAATATATTTGTGTTAATTTATTATTGTTTGTTTTAGACCATGTCTATACAATAGGCTATCTGTGCTCTGTCTACGATGCGGAATTGACTCTTGGATTTTAGCTAGTTAAGTTCATGAATTTGCAGCTGACCCACTGGGGGACTACTATGGTGAAATACGGGATTTTTTTAATGATTTTGAGTTGAAATAGCATCAGTAACTTTCTACGTATTTTGTACATTACTTTTTTCTAGAAAAGGTACATGAAAGAAATATTACGTGCATTATTGTGTGATATGAAAATGTTACGTTCTCCGAAAAACACATGTTACCTGTGTCTATGTAATTATTCCTAAATAAATTGCACTTATTGTAAACATTGTAAAATTGTGCGTGAATACAATGTCTTAGAAAAATAATAATCTTTACTAATTCAAAGACAAAATTTATGCTAAAGTCTGATTCAAACGATTGGCACTCGACTTGTAATCTGCGTGTCGCCCGTTCGAACCACATCACTGAACATGCTCGCTTTTTCAGCTGTGGAGACGTTATAATGTGACGGTAAATCACACTATTCGTTAGTAAAGAAACGTTGGTGGTGAGTGGTGTTGACAACCTGCCTTCCCTCTAGTCTATCACTCCAAAATAAAGAAGGGTTATCGTAGGCACCCCTCGAGTAGCTTTGCGCAAAATTCAACAAAGAAACAAACAAATTGATCCAAACCTAGGTAGAAATAACTGAGCTATGCTGAAAGGTGGCATTGTCAAAATAGTTAAACATGATTGAAAATTTGAGTTAAATATTTTTTACCATTGCTGAATAGCTTGTTTACGCTTATAACGTATGTATATGTTATAAATATGCTGTGAATTTCACATATTATAGATATTCTTTACTTTAAACACCAAAATATTGTTTTTATAACTAATATCTGAAAGCTACATCCTTTTTATTTCATTTGCATAAATCGTATAAATAACTTAGGCTATTGAATGGGACGAGGATACATGTACAGATACATCGAACCCTCCATAGATACGATTTATAATTTTGATGAAATATTACAATAAAATTGTACACCTTTCAAATTTCAAGATACTGTATATATATATATATAAGGTGAGTTTAATCAATGATTAAAAGAAAAAAAAAGGAAAATAAAAAGGAACCTCCAATTTTCTCCATGGAATCGAAAACTTTGTTCAATAGAACCAGTGTCTTCAGTCCCAAAATGAAGGTTATGGTTATGAAAGATATCCCATCAGCCAAAAGAAATTTACGAACAATCTAGGCATATTGTATTTTATGGTATCATTAATTTGTTTGTTTGTTTCATAATTTTCCATCGGAGCTACATAATGGCCTATCTTTGCATAGTCTTTTGTAATTTTAAACGGGTAGACTTGTGGAAAAGCAATTAGTTAATAGAACCCTCCACCAACTGTCGGACTACATTTGTCTAGCCGAACTAGACTTGACAGACACTGTTATAGGGTACACATAGCCACAAAGTTCGGAGAGCGTTTGGGAGGCAATGGGCCGCGAAACAAGAACCTTTAGTTTCATAGTCCGAGAATTCGAACAACTAGGCCCAGCATGGAGCATTTACCTTAAACAAAATATAAAACAAGGATTTTATGTAAAAGAAGACTCAAAACTTTAAGCAGCATTCTTAAATCAGCGGTTGTTTTCTTGAGAAAGGTGGCCAAAAGAAAAAATGGAATCACACCGATCTCATTTGACCACATACCTCTAATGTCCCTAGGTGTAACTCCAATGGACGTTTTTGGACATAGTTTCAGAAATAATCGTTCACGTGCAGTGTAGGTTTGTGAAACGTTTATTAGAATTTATGGTCAAAGAGTACCTCTTCATCTTTCACAGAAGCTTGTTACAGAGGAGACTATGGTATCTTGCATCTCTGGGTTATTCTTTTCTGATCGAATAGTGGGATTTGCCTTCAATATTATAACGCAACTATGGCCCCAAAGTTTTATCATGGGTTTTCGGTAACGAGACCCAAATCTTGAATCTGCGGATTCACAATCCGGGCTTACTAACCACTAAACCAATGGTCCCCAACTCTTAACTAGCTGAGAATAAGCTAGATTCAATCCTAAAATTTCATGGACTGTTTTGTGTAATACTAACTTTTAAAGTGTTTTTAAAACAATATACTCCATTAGCTATGTTTTTTGAACACATTTTTTTCAACCGTATTGCGAACCAGCTAGTATCTTCCTGTGGACAGGCGACTGGGAATCATTGCACTAGACCACTTCTGCAGCTACAGTTGTAATATTACTTGTTATGCTTGTAAAATATACTTATTTTAACTCATTTAAGAAAAAATACTATATACACATGTTCATGATTCAAAAATTAGGGTGTTAAGTGACATAAGTCCATGTTAAGACATTTACATAAACAGTAATGACACTTATAATGGCGTTTTTGTTATTGTAAATTGAACATTATTAAATAAGTATAATAGCTGGAACTTAGCATAAATGTATTTAATTTTTCAAATATAAATTTGAGCATAATCAAGTCGGAATCAATAGGAGGAACAGTATAATTTTTCTGCTACCGTAGAGTTAACCACTAATAATGCCTATAAAATGAAGAACCTACGATATTAATAAACATATAGACTTGGTTATTCAACTGATCACTGTTTCGGAGGTAAGTGTTGAGCATATGCGTTGTGCACAGCTTCGTAAAGTGTCATACTTACTTTCTAAAGAAAGCTAAATATGTTACATTACCCCGTTGTAGAACTTACATGTTGTAATATACCTGCACGAAAACATATCATAGAAAATTGCAATATTTACGAAAACAAGCACAGAATAAAATTAGATAATTTACGGGTTATTACACAAACATTTAACCATATTGAATATATCCGTGAAAAATTAAAATTATAATAAACTTGGAAATAAAACAAATTAAACATACTAGATATAAATTATATGATAGCTTATTGGTTATACACAATGAGCTAAACGGTGAGATTAGAAAATCAATGATCGCATAACTGATCCTAATTGTGAACTACAGACCAGAAGGAAAGCTATTCTTAACCGAATGGTCATTGACTGTCATTCATATAACGCACTCTTAGCTGAAATTGAGAAGAGTGTTTGGTATCATCACGTCTCGAGCTCCAGGTCTGTACAATAATCACTAGGCATCCCTTGGTCTTTAGTTAAATTGAAACAATAACGTATTTTAATTGCAACGGCGTATAAACTTGGAGGAACTGTTTGTAGTTATCAAGCAGTAATCAACATGATTAAAAGAAATTGGGAGAGATATCTGTAGCCAAACATGACTTCCATCACGATCATTAATCATTCTGGTTCTGAATGATTCACCAGAGTTTTGTCGTTCAACACTGTAGCATTGAAGTTTTCATACATCATATATAAATAGTGTTTCAGACAAACTATTGACCGTTATGGTTCAGCCCAACTGACGAGTTCTGGTACTGAAGAAAGGTTTCTTGGACAGTGACATATGAGAAATAAAAGGCAAGTCTGATTTGAAATCCTTACTGAAAAAACTAAAAAAGAATGTCGAAAAAAAATGTGTGCAATCAACAGTAATCCTAATCACAAAAAATATGTATATTGGTTTCCAATGTTTCGCTTGTTTTCAGGTTCAGCACAGTAATATAACAAATATATTTTATGTCTTTATTTCATGTTTAAAACACATATTATCAACTTCTTGAAGCGTATTTTACATTACCGGTATGAAAAACCATGATTCTAGTTTAGAAATATATATATAACTCTGATTTATACCTATAAAACACTAAACTGTCAATACTAAGAACAGACAGAGTGCAAAGGTTTTCAAACAAAACAACTTTATTGTAGATTAATCACCATTTTTTCGCAATGCAACAAATCCTGAATGCACATTTTCAGTGTAAAGAGATAGAAAGTGCATTGTACATAAGTGTGATTACATATGTATCTTTCTCATTATGAAAAATATATTGTTATGATCATAATGTTAACGGATTTTTCTTTCCTCCTTAGATAAATTGTGTTTCAATGTTTGAAATCCTTTTGTTACCTTACGCAAACAACTGAAGCAAGTTATGAAACTTATTCCCAGATTTACGTTTTAGTTTCACGATTTCAAGCACACCATAAAAAAATTAGACTATCGAAATATTTAAAAAATTAAAACACTTTTAATGAGTATACTTATAAGTCGTACTTTATCGTGTTCCTCCTTTTAATTTCACACGACCGTTAAGCAGCCATTAGAAGACAGTATAGGACAGCTATGTTGCGCAAATTAATTTCAAGTATAATATAATCATTGAGTTTGCAGTTTAGTGCTTATAGCAATGATACGGTCTCCTTGAACAAAACTGCCTCTTAATAAGACAAGTTTACTTTACCTCTTCCCTATTGAGATGTTGCGAGTAAAATTTCAAATTGAAGCTTACTGGGATAAAGATACATTAAATAAAGTTTTCTACATAACCATACTATTCTGGTTAATGTCTTTCGTTACTTAAATGAACTCGGAAGCTTTGTTATCTTGATTTAACCTCTCTCTCTTTAAATAAACTTTTTTTACTAGCTATTCTGCTGAATTTAGTATTAGTGCGCAGTTGTACAGTCACTGTTCAAGTAAGGTGAATGATGTACATTGTCCTGAATGAGGAGAGTTCTTTCCACGTCTCTTTTTTATGTAATAAATCAGTAGACCATAAATAAAGCTTGATATACCATCGTGCATGGTTCAGTAATAATATATACGTACATCACATTGGAACTGCCAATAATATTTTAAAAGGGAAAGTCTACGTGGTGAGGCATCACGTTCAAGAGGAAATAGACTTATCCATGCGTGTGATGGAAAACAGGTAATATGAGGTTCTGTATGAAAGTGCATATTTGCTTTTACTCCCGTTATTTAAAGAAATCACATTTCTGGCGTACTTTGACAACGTCCAGAATTAAGCAGTCTCCGATTGTTTTTTTGAGGTATGCGTTTTAATTATGTCGTCATTGCTGTGAGTTTGGATCTCCGATTGTTTTTTTGAGGTATGCGTTTTAATTATGTTCGTCATTGCTGTGAGTTTGGATTCACCTTATTCGAGATTGCTGCGTTAAATATTATTAGTTGTGTCATTCTAAAACTCCTTTCTTTTAAAAGAAAAAAGCTTACTTGCTTTCCGAGAAAGTTACTCTAAAGCTGAAAAGTGCTATAAATGATAAGAAGGAAACTTGTTTTCAGTACGCTCAACTTGGTAGACATGTTGACCTTTAGAGAAAAGTAAGATGACATAAAAATTCAAGAGGTACATTACACTCTCTATCTAGAACAAAAAGTGGTAACTCACGGACAGTATTTTATGGAACTTTATAAAAAGAGCTTTCAGAGGGTTTGTAGTGAAGCTGAATATTGAAACAATCTAGCATTTCTTTGCCGATATGTAATGTTTAATTTTTGAACACAATATTACACGGGAATTTTCTGCTTGACAAAATTGAATGACTATCTGAAACTGAAAAACATATATGCATAATTTTATTGAGAGCATGTGCGTCTCACATAACGGTCCTGTACTCCAAGAAATATTTCCACGATTATCATGAACTTTCATTACATATTTATGGTTCTTGTAAAAATATTTTTGTTTTCTCTTTGCAGAAAGTTATGGAAAAGAATATTTCCAGCAATGTTTTCTCTTTGTATTTATCAACAATGAATATCTGTACAAGTCTGCGCAACTATGTAATTTTTAGTAACGTCCAGAAAAGTTGAAATAAACTCTGGGGACTTGTAAGGATTCATTTTAGGAGTCGTTTGTTGTAGATTTTTATATGAATATATGATCGTAGTGGTTTTATGTCTCGCCAAAGATGACCACTCTCACCACTCTGTCCGTGGTCATCTATGCTTTCTGACGATTCCGTGAACATATTCAGTCGGTAGGTAGACGTGCTCCTTTTCAGTATTATGGCGTTCTAATTAGCATCAACAGAAATTCTTCTCTTGCGTCTTCTACGGCTTACTTTCTCTGCAGTTGGTCCAAGTGTGCTGCACTGTGCTACCTTACAATTGTAAGTAGACTTTAAATTTGATGTTTGTGGCATATGTTTTCTAAGATATGTGCAATCTTGAATGAAAATTTTACAGTTCCCGGTGATTACTTGTTTCGCGAAAATCTCTACAGATATTGTATTACTATAACCCAGACTAAGTTTGATAAAAAATTCTCCATCTACAAAAAAAAAGAAGAAAATCATAGTCGTAGCTTTTGGGTTG
>NW_013665612.1:237331-239902 GCF_000517525.1 Limulus polyphemus
CTCTTTTTGTGGATTAAAAACGTATTGATAAATAAACCTCCGGAAGACTGAATTTCTTGACCCTGAAATAGCTCTGGCCATTAAGCCCTCTTTGAAAAATATGGAGTAGAATTTTGGATTAAAATATGGGCTTAATGGCCGGGACCTACGGTAGCAGATGCGTTCCTCCCGAAGGTGGAATACCGTTCGTGCTCTGGTTGATTGAAAAATTGGTTGTTAAGTATAGTTAAATAATTGTAACATCATGCTTGTTATTATGTTTTTTTCGTCTTCGGCTAGACAGAGGCCGAGTACGTTATTTTAAAACTATTTTAGAGCCTCATTACACCGTTACAATTTATGTTACCACGTTTACTCATGCTCAACCTGACGACTTTGCATCTTAACAATAGTCCTGCAGTGTATAGTTTCCATGGCAAAAGGTCCCGAAATGAGTCTATGATATCTAAAGGACATTTCTCCTCCGTGATGGTATTTCATGTTCCATCTAGTGTACAAGGGCGACCGTTTCTCAGCGTTAATTCCGACAACAGAAAAATCCGAAGGCACTGTAGCCGGTGACTTGACAGGTGTATTTTCATATGGGATAGCATGAATACTTGTTTTATTCTTCAACTGCCTGAGGTGTGCAATGGTTGAACCAATATGTCATGTAAAAAATTTGTGTTGCTTTTCCATATGAAGAGACTTCTTGATTATGTTGAATAATGTGGGGTACGTGGACGGCTTTTCTCACCTATTACAACAAGCCGCAATTTGCTAACCACATCCTGGGCACGACTTGTCGCAGGTCTCTTTATGAATGGTCCTGTTGATTCAAGTTTCTACGTTTTTCTATGTCATTAAGTACAAGGGATATTCTTGTCGTGGAGATTCTAAGCCCCTTTTCGATGTGAGCGTATGAGTTTATTGATTCGGAAAGGACTGTGACATACCTTTCCCAATAGCGATATTTTTTCGGAGGCATCAAAAAATACAAAATATAGTTTCGATACAGGCTATGTCATCGCGACTTAATATTGACTATGGTTGTCACTTGTCATACTACTTGCATATCCAAAATAATTTTATATAACGTTCTCAACGTATTATAACAGTTTATACAATGTGCATCCCCTTCTGTCAGCCCCCCCAGTGGCACAGCGGTATGTCTGCGGACTTACAACGCTAGAAACCGGGTTTCGATACCCGTGGTGGGCAGAGCACAGATAGCCCTTGTGTAGCTTTGTGCATAATTAAAAACAAACAAACAAACCCTTCTGTCATGATAAAATAATATAACATTTTCAGTGTTTTTATGCTTTTATTCTCAGCTTCTTTACGAACGACTAGATTTTATCAATGTTGTTAACTTTAACAGCAAAGCAGCTAAGAACCTTGGCTAATACTTCAAAAAATACGACAAACTATATTGTCATATTAAAGCAAATCTGCAAGCATTTGAAAGTTTCTCGCACAATCTATATCATAATAACCGTTATGCACTTCTTAGTAACGTTTTCCATAAAAAATTTGGTATTTTGATATTTAATTTGAATTTCGCGCAAAGCTACACGAGAGCTATCTGTGATAGCCGTCCCTTATCTAGCAATGAAAGACTAGGGGGAAAGCAGCTAGTCATCACCACCCACCGCCAACTCTTGGGCTACTCTTTTACCAACGAATATATGGATTAACCGTCTCATTATAACCCCCCCCCCCACGGCTGAAAGGGGCGAACATGTTTAGTGGGACGGGGATTTGAACCAGCAACTCACAGATGGCGAGTCGAGCGCCCTACCCACCTGACCATGTCAGGCCTTTTCCATAAAAAGCATCTGCCCGTGTTGATTATTTTAGACTGCTTACTGATGAAGATGGTTAATTTCCAGTTTATGTTTCTAAAATCTAAATCCAAGCACATATAGGGAAACATTACAAACATTCAAATAATATAAGATCAGCTAGAAGCTATAAACGAATTTAATATATACTGTTAACTTTATAGAACAAAACTTGATTTATTTAATGTTATTTGAATGATAATCATATACCTTTAATTGATACAAACGACTTAGAAGTATGTGATACTGACGTATGCATGCTCCTTACTAATCCCAAAATGTGATTAGATGACAAGTACGGTAATATAATTTTATACGGTTGTTATCTCTCTTTAGTATTAGTAATGATACAGTCTGTTTGAAGGAGTTGCAGCAAAGTGCCTTCCGCCTCATGATGTGTTCCATCTATATACGCTGGTACTGACTCTGACTTTAGAAATACATATGCTTAATTTGGGTTATGTATAATAATGAAAATTAAATAAAACAATGAACGTTATACTGGACCACTAATTATCTTGAGGGGCCTATGGCTGTGTTAGTGTATAATATTTTAACCTTAAACAGTAGTAATGATGGGAATACAGTACATGCTTGAAAAAGAAAACAAATTTGTAATATGTATATTTTTAACCTTCATTTGAAATGTAATTTATAACCAAGATGTCTCACTTATCACATTCGTTAAGTTTGTTTGTTTTTTGGAATTTCGCGCAAAGCTACACGAGGGCTATCTGCGCTAGCCGTC
>NW_013665612.1:240633-242606 GCF_000517525.1 Limulus polyphemus
ATTCAATGTAAAAGCAACTACTTAAGATATAAATTTTTATTTCAGCGTTTCTTCAAAATTCATTCAAATAAAAAAAGGCTTAAAATCACATTAATTGCAATGCACATGGCTATTATAAAAGTGTTAGGAAAAAAATCACTAAACCAAAACCTATGTAAGCTAGCTACTGAACTTAAAAAAAAGAAACCAAACAAGATAGAGATGGAAGTGGACATATCACTTGACTGGCTGATGATCACATAGGAGACTAAGCCGTCTCGACTTTATTTGGAGAATAAAATACCTACATTACTGGCTTCCACTTTGTCTATCGAAAGCTTAACGTTTGAATAAATCCTCAGCTTTCAGTATTATACCTTTTCTTAAGTTAACTTTAGAATACTACTTTTATGACAATCTTACATTAGAGTAACATTTTACGCTTGGAAATTCTGGTTCTATTTATTTTGCCATGTAAAGTCGAGACAGTTTAGTGATTATGTGATCATTAGCCGGATTAAGCGATATGTCCACTTCCATCTCTATCTTGTTTGGTTCATTCTTTCACATTCAGTAGCCAGCTTTACATACTATTTTTATTTAGCGATAATTTTTTTCTTAATACTTATATTTTCATAAGATGGCGTACGTGGGTTACCAGGCTATAGAGTGTATTCTACAGCTATATAAATTTTGCATAGAATAATAACAAAATAGGTAGTCAAAGATAGTAAAGACTGTTTTGCTCTATCAAACAAAGATAAATTATAGTTACTGCTAGAACTAGATAGACGTTAGGCCTGTTGAAGAAAGATGACGATGAAGGAAAATAAGAAATCTCGGTTTTGGCCATTCGCTGGCTTTCGATTTTGTGACGCTCTGGATAGCTGAAAAGCGGCATAAACACCGGAAATAGAGCGGCTATGCCAGGTAGCTCTTTATATGACCTGTAGAGAAGAAAATCTAGATTATTTTTGTATTGCTTTAATACGGGCGCCCAAGCCAACCCATATAGAAAGTGCTAGCGTATTCTCCGATTATGGATAATTTAATAGAAAATTTTTGAAGGAGAATAACAAACATAACGTATTGTATTATATTAGTCAATTAGCCTCATATTTTATATGCTTAGATGCATGAATTGATGTAAAGTATGGGTCGAGTTAAATGGTATAGAAATTTTAGTACACTACTAATTTTTATAATACAACACAACGTTCGAGAATAACTTTTGAAGCGTAAAAAAACAGAAACTGGTAATTTTCCAAACTGCAGATAAAATATTATGGCTCTAAGAAGAAATTATGAAACTATCGGGTAACTAAATATTGAGTATAAGAGATATAAATGTTTTTCTTGAAGAGTTTAAAAACTGTTCGATAATGTTCGCTAAATGACAACGAAACTAATCAGATATATTACAGAGAAATTAAACGTTCAGTTTTGTTTAAAGTTATTGGCGGCCTTGATTATTTGCTTAACTTGCTGGATGCTTTCTGTTAATCGTAATAGACTATTTAGTTGAAACTTGAACGAATTTAAAATTGTAGTATGAAACATTACAAGAAAATTTAATTTTAACATGATCAGTAGAAACAGTTGATACGAAATACGTGTACAGAGTTCGATTACTTTTCTGGAAAATATTTATAATTATGGTCAGTAGGGGATTAATATGTAGATTAATAACAGAGAAAAGCTTAAAATAAGGCAAGTACTATTGGAACATCATTTTAATATGGGAAAGTTTTAAATTAACATTTTATAGAATTCGTATTTGAAGAAAAATAAAACTCAACAACTATACGATGTAATTTTTCATAAAAACACATATAATCAAACATAAACCCATAGAGGATCAACTTTGAAGTCCATCTTACACAAACAAACAATAGAAACAACTAGATAGAGAAGAGGCCCGGCATGGCCAGGTGGTTAGGGCACTCGACTAGCAATCTGCGGGTCGATGGTTCGATTCCCAGTCCCACCAAACA
>NW_013665612.1:243602-276959 GCF_000517525.1 Limulus polyphemus
AAACAAACAAACAAGTAAGTTGTTGCAAAACACGGTCATTTCGGACAGTAGTTTTTTGGCGTCTACCAGTAGACTTTCTTTTGAACAACATTTCCAAGTGCCATTTCAGGGTTCTGGATACAGTACACTGGAGATACTTTACTGTTCTAGCAATTTCCATTTTCTTCATACAATTTCTGAAAAATCGAACAATTTGATGCCTTATAACTTCTGGCACGTGACGAGGCATGACTCTACATCAAGAACAGGGAGATTGTTTGAACAAAGCGTTGATCTCTTTCGAAAAAGATTATACCCAAAGCACACTCATTTATACAAAACATGTGAGTATGTGTGTTTTGATGAACAAATACTCAAAACAATGTATACAGACCAGAATAACAACTCTTACATGTTTGTCCATCATACACTTCCTTCTCTGTTATTACCCAATAACTAAATCATGCATGTAACAATACCATCAATATAGATTTTGTGTGTTTGTTTGAAGTTAAGCACAAAGCTAAACAATGGGCTATCTGCGCTATACCCACCACAGGTATCAAAACCCGGTTTCTAGCGTTGTAAGTCCGCAGACTTGCCTCTTTGCCAGTGGGGGACATCAATATAGTACAGTATGCAAATATTTTGGCCAAGACTGTATGTTACAAAATATTAAGTTCATAATTTGCCATGGTTTGACACAATGATGACGTACTATACCTACTAAACATTTAGAGAATGTTTAATAACTGTATTTTTTTTTTACTTGCAGATTAAATAATTAATAAATTATAAAGTGGTGCTTGAAAATGAACATTTTATTTTCATATCTTAAATAATCATTTTTTGTTATATCTAATGACGCTCAAATAAATGAAGTTTTTTAATGAAAGTACACAACAAACATACACACAGATAGAGAAGAATAATCTAATTAAATAATGATTACACTGGTTGATATTTGTGATGAAAGTAGTAACATTTTTCTTTTATAACCTGGATTACCAAATTAATGAATAAAGAAGAATTAACCTGAAGTATAACTGTATGATATTGGAGAAAATAGTAGTTATTGCGATCTTTTCATGTACCGAATAAAAACGTAAAACAGTGACATAGTTTTATGGCTTATATTGAAAACTTTATATTATGTTTAGCAGTATTATAACAATATTATAATGTAAATAATTTTCGTATGAAATATTATGCAAATGTTTTATCTATTAATTGATATTATAAGTTAATTTTCGATTCATATGTGGACAAAATGCTATGTTCTTAGTAAGTTGCCTACAAGTATTTCTTAGTATTCCTTCTTAAGTCAAAAAAAAAAAGAGGAAACAATATACACTGGCAAGTTAGAACCGCTCAGAAATGAAACATATTGATCATATTTATTGAAAACCACAATGGACTGTTTCATGTCGAGAAAGGTGTTTGGCGAAGTATAGATAATAGTTTTCTTTTTATTACTAAAAATAGATAGTGTTGTATTTCATTCCTTTTACTGTACAGACAGAAATTTAAAACTTACAGTTCTAATATGGAAATAGGAAAAAATGTCAATGTCCGTTAAAGAAAGGTGCATTATTAATTCACTCATATGTGATAATTTTGTCTTCTGAACACGATTATTTAGCAATAGATACGTAAAAAATATACTCAAGAATAAGCAATCTTTAACGAAAATTAATATAAATCTCATGCACCCTATACCTAAGCTACAGGCTCCCCAGTGGCACAGTGATGTTCACATAATTCTGTATAACAAAATATTTGTCATATAGTAATGAAAATAATGAAGAAAAAATAGTGGATAATTTCTTTATTTCAATTGTTATCCTTAGAATTCAGAAGCTTAATCTAGAAATTAGGTGTTTATTTGACTTTTTTGTCTAAGAGAATTCTATGTTTGTTTACCGTATGGTATATTTCAACCACATTTTTGAACAATAATAAATATTTATTAACCCTGGATGTTTTGTAATTATCTCGGGAAGAAACAATAACTTCAACATATGTTACAATAAATAGAAGTTTCTAGGTGTTATGTTAAGGTACAGACATTTTCTTTCAAAGTGAAAAAAAAAAGGTTGAAAAGGAAAATAATAAATACACATGCCAACCTAACGATATATATCTAAAAGTATGCAAGTTATTTTATTGCCATTTTACTGGTCAAGCTTTCGATAAAGAATCAAACTGCTGTGCCTCAGGAATATGTTTTAATATTTAATTCAAGACGTTTCAACCGACAAAAGTAATCGATTATAACCTGATAATGACCCATTTCTGTGTATTAAAACGTTATTAATTAAATGTTAAAGCATATTCCTACTGCAAAGCTATTATTGTTATTGGTTTATTCTGTGAGGCTCTCTCACTATAATTATTTAAACTATTAGTACTTAGTCTAATGAATAAGATAAAAAAGAATATATTTTAAAATGGATGCAAAGCAATCTACAAACTTCTAACTAACCGTAGGAAAACTAATGCTCTCTCTGAAACTCATCTACCACCACTATTTATATAATGTACTTCTGTGTAAATTAATATCGGGATCAGCACACACGGGGGAGGGTGGTACAATAATTAGATGCAAGGGGTAAGAAGTTAATCAATTCTCTAGATTAAAGATAACTTAGTTTTGTGTTATTACAAGTATTGCAGACTTTCCATTGAATCAACACTTTCATAATAATTTAATAACATCTAAGCAGATCCTACATAAATCGATTAGAATGGTAAAATCTTTATTTTGCAGCGTTGCAATAGGATATAACTTATATCTAAACTGATTGATTTACTTGCTGAACGAGTATATGTTGTTAAGTTTATAATATACAGAAATGATTCATATATATAAATTGTAATATGCAGTGCTTACCACCGTTTCTTAAAAACCGTGCATTATTACATAACACATCATCTATCTCTCCCTTAAATACAGAAATTAATGATGACACACAGTGACTGAAATCTGTATTATATAAATCCAAAAATTTAATTACTATTATCCTTTCTCTATGCTTTGGTTAAAAAGAAAATGTTTTCAAGTAAAAAACAAAATAGTATTGAACATAGGGGTTTTAAAATATTCATGAACAACTAATTGTTAAACGTATTGCGAATTAGAACTGTGATGTAAAAAATTTTATATCAAATGTAAATAACCCAAAGTGACACTGTATTCTGTCTTTGTGAAATCACATGAAAAACCTAGTTTGTAAGTGCCTCAGAGACATGGAAGTAGGATAATTCATTTGGGCATTTTGCATGATTTACGATTACAAGAAAAAAAATTGTTTTCTAATTTATAAAAATCTTAATTTCTGCTCGTTTGTTTAGTACGTATTCTAAAGTAATCTTGAAAATTAAGCTTTTCCATGTACTCGGAGAAGACTGAGCATATTTGAAAACTCGAATTTAATTTTCAATCAAGAAAATAAAGATTACAGTCATTAATTCGACATGGTCAACAAGAAGCAAAAATTTCAATTTGCAAAGGATAACACGGTAATTAGATAAAAGTATGTTTTCAAGATTGTACAGTCGTTACCCCTTTTAAAGAATAACAGATTATTACTTTTTTTTCTGAAACACAACCTACTAGTTTCGACTTATTTTGGCAATAATAAAGGTGCAAGTAAAATTATATTTACCTGAATGGCATCATATGCACACATGGGTTAAACTAGATAGATCAGAGACAAATTGGGTTCTGTTATAATTGTTCCTAATATTGAGCTACTGACCACAAGATAACCAGAAAGCAACACTCATTGCGACAATGCCTTTGTCTGTCTCTTTGAACCGAATAATGGGATATACTGCCACTTTTATAACCATGACAGTGAAACTGCGAAATGTATTCAGCGAAATCTCGTCTCGAGTCTTAGACCTAATGATCTGCAGCACCAGATATTAACAATTAAACCACATCCAGTCCACAATTTTATAAATAACCCGAACTTCAATCGCACCATTATGTAGCTGTATAGTGCTTGCTACAAACGTATTACTAAAGTGAATTATGCTAAAGACCTGTAACATTTACAAGGGATCAAAGTGTGGTAATGGATATTTTCTATTGGAAAACGAGACAGTTTTCCAATGTTACAGCTTTTAAGCAATAGTTATTAAACTTTATCTTCAGAACATCACTGAAGATGAAGTAATAACTATATGGCAGAAATAATTGTAGTTTTCGGTTTCTTTTGTTGATGCATAAAGTCGTGTACACGTAGATGTAGGCATATTTACTGAAACCTGGTTTATTTTCGTTAAAAAAAAATCAGTGGTTTCTAGCTTAGGATGAACACGATTTATCGACACATTGTTTTTCTGATTTTGCTGACCAGCAGGTAGTCATTAAGTAGAGAGTTTCAGCAAATCACTTTATGTATAGACATTGTGATTCAAAAGCTTATGTGATCAAATTTATTAGCTTTTGATCCAAGAAGAAGCTATGAGCTTAAACGTATTAGCAGGGATGTGTTATAATACATCGATAATCCCGGTCCACTCATGTATACTCTTCTAATTACTCACATTGTAAACTCTGAAAACAACTAATAAAAAAAAATATTTACCCCGGGAAGTGTTATAGATAACGGCGTGTGTAAATCATATTTTGGGATTAAGTGAATAGACTTGTTAGTTACAGCGTGAATTCTTTATCCATAAATTAGCAGCAAAAAGAGATGTTGTTTATTACCGTTTCTAAAGCATTTTATCATCCTGTTTTATTCGTACAAATAATGTATTTAGAATGTAACTTAATATATTAATTTATTTATCCATCCTTATTGGCAAACATTACGTAAGTAATTTTATATCTAATGTATAAGATACGCTATATAAACTCAAATTGTAAATTTTATAAAATGTACTGTCGATTTGAAATTCAAGACAATAACTGCCATACATCGTTATCACTTTTCAGATAGGGGCAGATTTTATACTAATTTGAATAAATTATATGTAAATGAATTATTGTACAAAAACGTATTTCTAATTGTTAGTAATCTGAACACTTCTGAAATGTGACTTTTTAGTAAAAAAAATAGCAATTCAATCCACTTTCGAGTAAGTATTGTATTACATTGGTATTATATTGTGATTTTCATGTGCATCAACTGAGTTTGAGTTTGACTCTCAACTGGGTGTAACATATTTTGCTGCAGCCAATGACTAGAAACATGTTCATTTCAAACAAATATTTTACTTGGATCAATATTGCATAAACATTTACAAACTAAATATAAATAGTATGATGGTGACAGAAATGATGTAGCATAACAAACAGCGTGGATTTAAAACAAAAAGACCTAAAACTCAAGCACTTTCGGATAGTTGGCTATTTGGAAAAAAAAGGATAGTTAACTATTTGAAAGCGCTCGAGTTTTCGGTCTTTTTTGAAATTGATTGCACATTTTGTGTTTGATCCTGTGTGCTAATACTTTTACCAGAATTAACAAACAACATGTCATTAAACATTGAAACTTATCTGTTTTGCTTTTAATACATCAAGTTTACTCTTTGCGATAAATCCTGCAATAAAATAGACTTCAGAGTTTTCAATCTAATTTAACACTTTGAAGAAGTGTAATCTTTAAATTTATTCCCTCATCATTGTATTTCTTTAGGTTTTGTTTTATCTTAATTGTAATTTTATAATTTTCCGAAGCGTATCTTTTAAGCTATTTCCTATATAACAAGTAACATGACTGAAACTATGTTAGCCTGTGAAAAAGTGTAAAAAAGATAGTATTACAACAGTCAACTAGAAATGAAAGATAGTTATGAGAGAGATCAGTTTTAAAAGTATGTTGTAGAACTTCCACTACTTTAATATCGATATCTGTCAATGTAGTTTTTTATTTAAATAAATTAAATGTTGTTTTTCTTATATACACATAAGTAAATCACAACAAATTTCCAATTCTCTTACCTGAAATATTTGAAAGGGACATTAGCACAAATAAAAATCCACTGTACAGAGGTGCCAAATTTTGAAACAAAATAGTATGAAAACCCCAATGTTTAGTGGAGGACATGTTGTTATTAACATATCACTAATTATTAGTTCAGGTCATTGAAATTACTTTAGTTACAGCTATGTAGAGAAGATGATACAATGTTGAGAAGTTTCAAACTCCAGCAAAGCGGCTGTCCTGCGTCTCACTTCCCTGATTTTCAATCGCCCCAATGACTGCCAGGGACGTGAACGCCTTGTGGGCGCGTACAAGCACATAGGCCTGATCCATTGAACTACGGGGAGGCGATAGTGCGAAACTGAGTATTTATGTCTCAGTTTGTTGAAACACTCCTCTGAATGAAATGTTTTCATAAATTTAGTCGATAACATCTGTCGTTCCAGAAAGCTACTCACTCCAAACGAGTATGTCATCCTAAACATCACCACTATTTAGGTTTTTTAATGATTTTATTTTTGATATCATATTCCGACAACCATTTAAAGGTTTGAGTAGGTTCAGAAGACCAAGTATACTTTGAAAATTTTATTGGTTAATTATTTTCATTTACTTACTTCACTATTAGGTGTCCTTAGTTGTGAAATGCTTCAAATAATTTAATTACAGCAGTTGATAGGACAATCATTAAGCGAGTTCAGACAGGTCTTATGCATGGCAGTTGCTAATTAACTGTCAGTTACCTCAGAAGAAAGTCAAACGTATGACTATAATTTAAAGCATGTTGTTCTTCACTTGTACAGTTGAAGAGTTTGTTTGTTTGAAGTTAAGCACAAAGCTACACAAAGGGCTATCTGTGCTCTGCCCACCACGGGTATTAAAACCCGGTTTCTAGCGTTGTAAGCCCGCAGATATACCACTGTGCCACTGGGGGCACAATTGAAGAGAATATTTATAAAGTTTAAAACGTTTGAAATATAAATACACACACAACCACATATTTATAGACATACAAACATATTTATAGTGCACAATTTGTTTCATGAAGTAACTTAAATTAATCATTCTACTACTTAATTCTAAATACAGTTGGTGTCGATTAAATGCTTAGTTTTGGGAGCAAATAATAGTACTACATTAAAACTTACAAAGGAACCCCCCCCCCAGTGGCACAGCGGTATGTATGCGGACTTACAACACTATAAACCGAGTTTCGATACCCGTGGTGAGCAGAGCACAGATAACCCATTGTGTAGCTTTGTGCTTAACTTCAAACACACAAACCATAGGAGACGGAGAACATAAAAAGATAAAATAACAGAATTGGAGTAAAGGAAAGATCACATTGCACAAATAAACTTTTCGCTTAATATTATTCATTGAAGCTTAGTTGATATTAAGCGGGAAAGAAGCTTGAATAGTAACTAAGCATCCAATAAATCCAATGTTGCTTAAAGTACAAAATGAATCAGAAGGAAGAAAATGGGAAACACGTGATTGATCTTCTTCAAGAGCAAAGTTATAAAATATGCTACTGTGCGAAGTACTCACCGTAAGAATCGAGCCCCGAAGTTTAGCCTCAATCTAAACGCTGAGACATTGAGAGATTTCGAGATTGAAACCATAGAAAGAAATTGACAATGATTAAAATAAACATGCGTTGAAAATAGTCAAAGAACAAAATTGAAAGTTGTTTGTAAGGAAAAGAGGGAATGGAATAAAAAATGGCAACAAAAGTTAGGGTAAAAACGAATATATCTAACATGTGTAAAGAGGAGAGGTCGTTTGAAAATACAAAATTTTCACTACACAAGTAACAAGCAAAAAAAACAATTGTGAAAAGAGTGATAGAGAATCAAAAAAAGAAATTAAATGAAAGAAAAACTATGTGGAAAATTATGCAAGCGAATATTTTGGTCACTATAACCCATGATCAAGTATATATTAGAAAATCAAATAGGAAAAAAGAAAACTCGTTGATAATATTCCAAGGAGTTTTCTACGGAATGTCTTAGGTTAAAGACAATCCATGACAAAATATATTTCAAAAGCTATAAATCAGAATTCCACAGTCCTGGTGGGCACAGCACAGATAGCCTGTTGTGTATCTTGTGTATACTCAAATATAAACATCTTATTAAGATAATATATGTCACCTTGCACCGATTATTTTACCTACAGCAAGATAACGTTTTATGGTTAAAAGTTAAGATTATCAGCTTTTCTCTTTTACTGAATCTGGGATTGTACATATTGACTAATGATTTATTCCTCCAAGATTTATTGCAAGAACTTTAATTTTTATTTCGTGTTGAAACATCTTCTTCATTAAAATTTTTTATCAACATCACCATAATCTTTGATTCAGTGAGTGATCAAAATCGGGAAGAGATGAGAAATACTTTTAGGAAGTTTTATCAAACCTTAATATTATCTAGTTTTTGTTAATATTTTGAATAAATTAGGTATAATTGTAACTGATTAACGGATGCCTGTATTTGGAAGTAAATCTATTGATAATGGTTAAGATTTAAACCAAACTGCATTTGGTATAATGTATCTAAAAATCTTTAAAAGAAGCTATATATGTCTTAAATTCAATTAAACGTTCCTCAGTTTGTCATACCTATTTAACTACTTAAAGTATTAAAAAAGACGAATAACATTTGTAACCGAGTAGACATGTTTCAAATAATTTGAGATACTTTGATTAAAGTACTGGTTGTGTATTGTTAAAATAATACCTTTTATACCTCATTATAATTGCCAGAACCTTTCATAGTTTGATATCATTTTCTTGCACTTTACATTAAGTTTGTTTCCCCGTATTTTATACAGAAACAATTTCAAAGAAACGATGTATTGCTTATAATAGATAATATAGGATATTTAGAAATAGAAAGTAGGACATGAAGGACAGCTATTTAGAGGGTAGAAATTAAATAAAAACCACATTTTAATTGAAACTTCACAGTGAACAGATCGACAAATATTCAACCTATTTATTTTACATATAGTAGTCTGGCTCCAAATCATTAAATTTGCGAAAAAAGAAATTTTGTAATATATGTTTCCTCGAAATAATTTTATTCCCCCGCTTCTGCTAACATTAGTTCTATTTATAATATAGAATCAAAGTGGTATTTCAAAGTAAGCAATATAGTTTGGAACACCAGTAAAAAATAATGGACCAGAAAATAAGTGTCGTACTTTGCAAAGGGAAGAAAAATTCTCGTATTTTAGATTAATCAAATATCGTAGTGTACAGAACAAGGTTTCATCAAAATAGAAGAATCAATGAATCTTTTTTTTTTGTTCGCAGCAAATAAGAATCATTCATAAGCTTCGTTGTATTTCTTCTTTCTATCCACGAACTCCTTGTGTGACGCTCTTCTAATGGAACAAGGTAAATTTTCTTAATGAATAAATGATGCTGCTTATTTTATGTCATATCGCTTAGATTCGGTTTATTACACTGCATAAAAATAAAGATATTAACAAGGTAAGCTTTAATTATATCAATTTACACAATCAAAGGTAGAATATTGCAACTCAATACCCACAGAAATATTTTATCATCATAACTTGATCGATTCTTCCCGGGAATGGAGAATGACGTAGAAGAAATTGAAAGTTGGCATAATATCACATTTGTTAGACAGTGGCTGAAAACACTACTAGTGTTATAGGTTTTTACATTACAGTATTTATTTTTATTCGACTATAGAGCCTTCTAGTGGTTGGTGTAATATATCTACAGTTGATCCTCGGGCACGCGAACTTATATAACATTAGAAGGTATTCAATGGATATTATTGGTCTCCAATGTTGAATAACATATTTTTGTATTTTTCAAACAGACACATGGTGTCTCAACGCTAAGCTTGAGGGCTTATAACGTTAAGAATCGTGACTCGCTGTGGGAACAGTACTTATTACATATTGTGTACCATTACCTCAACTAAAAACAAACATGTTTTTAAAATAGTGTCTATTACTTTGTAATGATAATTTTTATTACTGAAAAATGATCTTTTGAAGTTAAAATGTTAAGAATAAAAATCCCTCTCTTTTACTTATGCACTATTTCATGTATTAAATAGGATATTAAGTAGGATACTGAACATGTAACATAACAACGGATGAAGTATTTAGATTTTCTGTTTTGGTGTGGATTATTTTATTTAGGAAATACAATGAAAAATAATATATTCTAAGTATTTGTTTAATGTTCTAAAGTTCTTCATAAAAAGGTTTTTATTTCCTGATATTGTAAATACTCTGTATAGCAAGGTTTTAACCAGATTTTCTTTAAAGATTAGAGTTGTGAATCTTTCAAAATGTTAGTAAAGTCCACTAAAACTTGGTTTATGATACGTTTTAATGATAATTATACCATAATCATTCAAGACATGAACATCTGAGAAAATTTGCCATTCGGTTGATTTTCAACAGTAAACTTTATATTGGACTGCTTAACATTTAGAAATTGGAGCAATTCGTTAACCGACTCAACATTCCTAAACACCATAAAAGTGTTATCAATATATCTTCTATAATACTCAGGCTTAGAAAAGTCAGAACTGGAGTGTAACCAAGCTTTGCATGGAAGCCCAGGAAAAGGTTAGCAAGGGTAGGAACAAGGCTGAAACCCATAATTACTCCACTTATCTGTTCATCGATAGAAAGTACAGATAGCCCACTTTGGAGTTTTGTGCTTTACAAACAAACCTGTCAGACTTGATCGAAATTAGTCATGTACAAACACATACAAATTTAATGTTAACACTTGTGTTAAATTTTTGAAACAAGCAGCGATCTCACTTTTTCACCGTATCTTGTATTTAAGATAAGTATTATTTACCAAATTTCTTTCATAGTACAAATATCAAATAATTTTAAGATTCCTTGTGAGATACTTTAGTTCCAACTATATTATGTGAGGCATTAAAACTTGACATGGTCATATTGAAGTAGACAAAAGTACTTCAGATGAAATATAATACTCTAGAAATAAAAAAAAGCTCTAAAGTTCTATAGAAGCGTATGAAATACTCCGGTATCTTAAAAGAAAATTATGAAATTTTAAACACACCTACCAAGATGATTTGTGTTTAGAAGTTCTTTAAATAACATTGTCAGTAAAAACATATATTCAGGAAGACGTTTAAATTATATTTGTAAAATATTTATAAGTATTGATTATTAATCGAGTGCAAGCGGATGAAATAAGAGAATCAATATTAATTAGAAAATGCCTACGTCTACTGAACTGGATATGATATATAAATAACACCTTACGAATATAAGAAATTCTTATAAATTCATGAATGAAATGTACTGTTACTTGGCAGGAACAAATAAGTTCAACAGTTAGGTTAAAATGTTTATCCTCCTGCACATCAGTGGTAAGTTTGCGGACTTATAAGGCTAAAACCCGAGGTTTAATCCCCGTTGTTGACAGACTTCAAATAACTTATTGTGTGGTTTTCGTTATAACAAACAAACTGAAAGTTATATTATTTATTTGAAATGAAAAACTGTTAAATGTGTGATAGAGGATATTCGTTAGTGAAGACTACACAAATAACTCTGCCTCCCAGTGTCTCAGTGATATGTCTGACAGTTTATAACGCTAAAACCCGGATTTTAATAGCCATGGTGGGCACAGCACAGATAGCTCATTGTATATCATTGTGCTTAGTTACAAAGAAATAAACAAATAACTTCCGGTATTTTAAAGGTAATTACCGAAACTTACTTGTTGCCCAATTTTCGACTGCCTGTTCATGGAAAATTCACTCTATTCCTACAATATGATTAGTTAAAAATCAAGAAAACACACACGCAGACACTATAAGAGACCTTTATGACTTTGGCATAAAATGATTATATCATTTCTAAGAACTTATGAATGAAAATAAAGAAGAATATGTCAACCGAATTACATCTGCGATCTCTACTGCCAACGAGGCATTTATGTTAAACTTTATAAATGCTGACTTTACAGCTCTTTTCAGATATATCTTGCAGAAATATTCGAATAAAACGAAAGTAATTCCTGTTCAGATTTTCAAAAGGCATTTTCAAATAGTAAACATAAGCATTAAAATACTTGCTCACCGTTTGAATCGTGATGAGTTTATTACAAATATAACAAATTTATCACCATTGATAAGGTATAGTTTCAGATTCGATGACGAGGAACCCACTTTGAGACTAATAATGGCTGGAGACGGCTTGAATGGGTAATGAAGAAAAACTTTAATATAAGTTTAACATAACAGCAAATGTACAACGTTTCGACAAGGTTTTGTCATCATCAGGTACAAGTAATTTACAGATTGATAATTTAATAAATTGCTAAAGAAGTCTATATTTATTATTATTATTTGGAACTAGTCTATCGTCACTTATTTAGAGCCTAGATTATTCGTTTTTTAATATTATGCTTTAGAATTAGATCTTCTGAAGCTCCATTACAATATTTATAGAATATTACAATTTTTTTCATTAAAAACAATGGGATAAGAAACTATTTTCTATACTATTTTGTGTTCTAAATTTTAAGTGAAAAATATAATATTTTTTTAGAATGCAATCTTATTTATTATTTATAATACGGTAATTTTTCGTAACTCGTATTGTTAAAAATTAAAAACAAACAAACAAGTAAGTTGTTGCAAAACACGGTCATTTCGGACAGTAGTTTTTGGCGTCTACCAGTAGACTTTCTTTTGAACAACATTTCCAGGTGCCATTTCAGGGTTCTGGATACAGTACACTGGAGGTACTTTACTGTTCTAGCAATTTCCATTTTCTTCATACAATTTCACGTGCGTTATAACTTCTGGCACGTGACGAGGCATGACTCTACACCAATAACAGGGAGATTGTTTGTACAAAGCGTTGATATCTTTCGAAAAAGATTATACCCAAAGCACACTCTTTTATACAAAACATGTGAGTATGTGTGTTTTGATGAACAAATACTCAAAACAATGTATACAGACCAGAATAACAACTCTTACATGTTTGTCCATCATACACTTCCTTCTCTGTTATTACCCTATAACTAAATCATGCATGTAACAATACCAATATAGATTTTGTGTGTTTGTTTGAAGTTAAGCACAAAGCTAAACAATGGGCTATCTGCGCTATACCCACCACAGGTATCGAAACCCGGTTTCTAGCGTTGTAAGTCCGCAGACTTGCCTCTTTGCCACTGGGGGGAATCAATATAGTACAGTATGCAAATATTTTGGCCATGACTGTATGTTACAAAATATTAAGTTCATAATTTGCCATGGTTTGACACAATGATGACGTACTGTACCTACTAAACATTTAGAGAATGTTTAATAACCGTATTTTTTTTTTACTTGCGGACTAAATAATTAATAAATTATAAAGTGGTGCTTGAAAATGAACAGTTTATTTTCATTTCTTAAATAATCATCTTTGTTATATCTAATGACGTTCAAATAAATGAAGATTTTTAATGAAAGTACACAACTTACTTTTTGTACAAATTATGTGTAACACATAAACGTTTAGTTTTGTAAGTAAAACATTATTTGGGTATTTATATGTTTGTTTATTTTGCAGTTTCCCACAAAGCTAAGCTACATAATGGCTCAAAAATAGAGGGAAAACAACTAGACAACATCGCCTATTGTAAACACTTGAGCTACATTATTCCAACAAACTAGTGGAATTGGACTGTCACTATTATAGCGCACCCGTAATTTGCGATAATTGGACACGAGTCATGCAATCACAAATTCATAGTCTAAACAACTAGTCCACTCCCAGCCTCAATGTTTATACTTGCTGTAATGCTACAAGTACTTGCAGTATTCTTTGAATTTCGCGCAAAGCTACACGAGGGCTATCTGCGCTAGCCGTCCCTAATTTAGCAGTGTAAGACTAGAGGGAAGGCAGCTAGTCATCACCACCCACCGCCAACTCTTGGGCTATTCTTTTACCAACGAATAGTGGGATTGACCGTCACATTATAACGCCCCCACGGCTGAAAGGGCGAGCATGTTTGGTGGGACTGGGAATCGAACCCGCGACCCGCAGATTGCGAGTCGAGTGCCCTAACCACCTGGCCATGCCGGGACCATTCGTTAACTCTTTAGCCACTCTTTACTGACATATAGTAGGATTTCCCATTGACCATCACATTACTAGGCCTCCATGGTGAAAGGGCGAGCATGTTTGATGACAGGATTTGAACTTATAACCCGTAGATTGTGAGTCGAGTGCCCTAACCATACCAAACCTATTTTATTTAGTTCCCTTTGTTATTGTATTTTAATTAATTTATGCTTGAAGTTTGAAGTGTTGCTTTATGTATTTTTTTCTTACTATAGCTTTAGATATTACCTATGTCTGTTTACTTGGTTGGTGTGTAAAGTTGTGGTTACGAATTCTAACATTTATGAGTTAACTTTGAGTATTGGTGCTATTTTTTTATTTAACTTCTGATCATATCTTGTTTTCAAGTTCAGCATATTTTAAACTTGTTTCAGATTACTTTATTATTGGTCTATTTTTTAACTATTTAATTATATAATGGTTTTGTATAGCTTGAGTTAGTTTGTCTATGTGCTTCTGTTTTATGTCTCCTGGTATATATATTTAACTTGTACTATATAATATGTTATTGTAAAGGAACTGATCTATGTATTGTATCACAATATATTGGATAATACTGTACTGCATTGTATAGTTAAAGATTCGTGATTCTCGGTTTTATATTGTTATGTATTCAGTTTTATAATGTTAGTTTGAAATATTCAGCATCGTATTATGACTAAAATTTCCCCAGTATAGTTGCTAATGCTTAAGGTTTGTCTGTTTGTTGTTAAGCACAAAGCTACATAATGAGCTAACTATGTCCTGTCCACCACAGTGAAACCCGATTTTTTCCGTTGTAAGCCCTCAGAATTACTGATTAGACCTGTTATCCCTGCTGAAACACACCACTGCTGAATGTCTTGACTCAGTCAGGTTAGATACTACCCTATAGATCTGTTATCCCTGCTAAATCACAGCACTGCTAGATGTTGTGACTCAGTCAGGTTAGATATTACCCATTCGACCTGTTGTCCCTGCTGAACCAAGCACTGCTAGATGTTGTGACTCAGTCAGGTTAGATATTACCCATTCGACCTGTTGTCCCTGCTGAACCAAGCACTGCTAGATGTTGTGACTCAGTCAGATTAGATACTACTCATTATACCAGTTATCCCTGCTGAACCACATCACTGCTAGATGTTTGACTCAGTCAGATTAACTACTACCTATTAGACCTCATAGTTTGTGAAGAAGCTTGAGATTCTTGTTTAATTTGCTTGTTTGTAGAATTTCGCGCAAAGTTACTCAAGGGTTATCTGCGCTAACCGCCCCTAACTTTTGAAACGATAGACAGCTAGTCAACACCTGATACAATCATGAAACGTCCATCTGGTATCAGGTGCATCAGTCTTTGAGGATCCTTACAAGTCAACAACTAGAGCCACCACCTGCCATAATTTTACAGGAAACTATCGGAAGTATTTTTTTTTCCTTTGTTTGTTATAATTTAATGCACAATTTTACTTAATAAACATTATTAGGGTTGGGCTAGTGTGGGGAGCAAAATGGTCTTGCCTCTGGACTTTCACAAGTCTATGCCATCGCATAATGCAATATTTGTGCTGATCATTAGTGTCGACTTTGATGGTCACGCTTTTCATGCTGAACATGACTAACTATTTTCATGAAACGTTTATTAATTCCAATTTTATAAAAAATGTAGTTTTCCATTCTCATTACTTGCTGAAAGTTTTGTGGTTAATGTACCCTTTCACTAAGATCATTCAAGCTTTCATTCATTTGTTGTTGAAGCTGCTCTGAGTCGCAATCGTAATTGTAAGCTGGCATTCCACACAATTCTGTTTATAATGTTTCTTTATCTATTTAGGGGCTGTTTGGTCGCCCAATAACCAACGAGGGTAGTCATACTGGCGCATATTGGCAAAAGTCATGCTCCTTTCAATTATGGGTTGGAAGGGACAATGGTGTTCTCGCAGACCGTTTACTCCACACTTTTAATTTAATACACATAATATATTAAATTTAGCCTCATATTATTGATATGAGACTTAATTGATATCATTACATAAATTTTGGAGCTCTAATATCCACAAACACATATAAACACAAGACTGAATCATCTAATAAAAACATCCCCAGTGGTTCAGTGGCAAGTTTGTGGACTTATAACGTTAAAAAATCGGGTTTTGATACCTTTAGTGGGTACAACACACAAAAAAAACGAATACAATGAAATTTCTAAAGCCTTTTCATGATGATTTTTTACTAGTTTGATGAGAAAAGGATCCCCTTAAATTAATGCTTCTTTTTCACAAACAAGTTAACTAACTCAACAACGTACGTTGAAGTACGTAGTGGCGTTTTAAGTAAGGTATTAAAACGCGTTTTAAGAAATGAATAGACGTTCATATCGCCAGAAACACTGCATCTGTTATTAATGGATGTCACTCGACTTTTAAGCCTACGAAAGTAACATTGTACGTTGATACAACTGGGAAATAGATTCTGCCTAAAAGAGAGTTTATTATCTCTTTATGAAATAAGGTCAAAGAAAACTTAAAACTTTCAGTAAACATCGCCTTATGAGTGGCTTTCCCAATACACTCAATCGTGTCATTTTTTATACAAGCCCATTCAATACACTCAATCGTGTCATTTTTTATACAAGCCCATTCAATACACTCAATCGTGTCATTTTTTTATACAAGCCCATTCAATACATTCAATCGTGTCATTTGTTATACAAGCCCATTCAATACACTCAATCGTGTCATTTTTTTATACAAGCCCATTCAATACACTCAATCGTGTCATTTTTTATACAAGCCCATTCAATACACTCAATCGGCATGCCCAGGTGGTTAAGGCACTCGACTCGCAATCTGAGGGTCGCGGGCTCGAATCCCCGTCACACCAAACATGCTCGCCCTTTCAGCCGTGGGGGCGTTATAATGTGATGGTCAATCCCACTATTTGTTGGTAAACGAGTAGCCCAAGAGTTGGCGGTGGGTGGTGATGACTAGCTGCCTTCCCTCTAGTCTTACACTGCTAAATTAGGGACGGCTAGCGCAGATAGCCCTCGTGTAGCTTTGCGCGAAATTCAAAAACAAACAATACACTCAGTCGTGTCATTTTTTATACAAGTCCATTCAATACACTCAATCGTGTCATTTTTTATACAAAACCCACTCAGTATTCTCAAACGTGTCATTTTCATACAAGCCCACTCAATACACTCAACTGTGTCATTTTTGTATACAAGCCTACTCATTACGTACAACCGTGTCATTATTTATAGAAGTTCATTCAATACATTCAACCATGTTATTTTATTTCATGCAAGATCACAGATAAAAAAATCATCTAGACGTATTTATAACTACTAAAATTTCTAAATATTGAAACGTCGAATATGAATAAATAAATATCTTAAATGTACTTTTATATTCTGAAATCACAGCCTTTCGAAAATGGGTGCATGAGTATTTCAAGTATCTTTAACTTCTGAAATCATATTTTTTCGAAGATGGATAAATAGGTATAAAAAAGTATATTTGAAAATTCTGAGATGGGTATATGAATATTCGAGTGTTTATCTAAATTCTGTAATCCTATTTTTCACTCATCTTGATTTCTCAAGTATTTTCCAAGAAATATTTCTTGAATTTAATAAATAATATCTAACTCTATTTAAACAGACGTGTTTAGATTACTTAGCTTATTATATTTCGTATTTTGTTGATATTACTCTCGTCTTCTCTTTCGATGCCTTGCGTCACAATTTAGACTATTTTAATTAAACGAAGTTATCTATGTTTACCATCTTGATGCTCCCTTAACCGATGTATTATAACGGAAGATCTAGATGGTGAGGTGGGATGGCAATTCAAAATGACGTCTTCAAACTGCCATAGGTGGATGGCAGATGAAACTCTTGCTTTATTGTCCACAAGCAATGGTTCTTTTTTCTTTTGCAGTCTCTCCTCCGGCGGCTCAGCAGTAAGCTTGAGCTAAAATGCAGGATTCGATTCCTTTGATGGACATTGTGCAGCTTTTGTCTTAAAACAAGCCTTTCTTTTGCCATTGAATTGAAATGACAACGATCTAAGAAATACTATCTCGATAAGAGCCTTTTGATAAAATACGTTACATACCTAAGAAGCCATCATACAGAATGAAAAACTACATAACTAATTTTGTCGAATTTTCGCATAGTTAATTGCATATACTGGAGTAAACATTCCGATTTAAATGAAAGTCTTTGTTTGAGCTCAAATCTCTGTACAATTTAAAGATTTAAGAAATGTTGTCTTACGTAGATACAAATAAAAAAGGCAAATATATTTACAGTGTAAAACTTATCAAGCAGATAAAAACGTGTTTTAAAGATTCTTGTGTTCATTGTGGTCTGCTATTTTATTAATAATAAAGTGACAAAGTTCGACATAATCTTAAACAAGTTTGTGTTAAAGTAAAAGGCATAGTATAAACACTATGCAAGTATTAATATTAACTGTTTATCAATACAGCATAACACTGATATTGTGAATACCATATATATACAAGTAGGATAATAAAGGACATTTATTACTACAACAATTTATGTGCATTTTTATACATTTAATACCAGATATTTAATTATAGAGCAGAATAGCACTATTTACACTTTGGATGTTATAGAAACATTGTGTCTCCGTATAGAACATTGGATTAGTCCAATAAGTCTCCTATAGCTAAAACGATGAAAGTATTCAATTTAGAGAACAGCGTTTGGCTAATATCCTCATTAGGTTTTCTAGCGTTCAGTAAGATGGATAACTTTCTTTTGTAAATTAAACATGGTGAGAAAGAATACATAACGGATATTGTGTGGTCTTTGAAGAAATTGATTTTTACTTCAGGTTAATGAGTGAAATGTAGAGAATTGTATTCTGTTTCACGAGATTAACAATTTGGATATTTGATGATGAGTAATCGTGACTTGTTTTAAAGCTAAAGGTGTAAAAGTGAAACTGAAAATACTACTGAAACAAAGTTCATAAAAAATAAAAACTCACTTAACTTCACATTAATGTACCTTTCAACTTTTCATGTCAATGCCCCATAAGAAGACTTCTGGTCTTTATTGCTTTTGTTTTTTTGAAACTGATGTATAATTGCTAAAGCAATGAAGTGATTTACAGTACGCAAGAAGACAGACAGATAAAATTAAAACAGACTGATTTTTGAGAAATTTTTCTTATTTATTGAAGAGTCTGTTGTCGTTAATTTACACATTTAGTTTTACATTAATCTAATATAAAAGTTTTCAGTTGTTTAAGTTTGTTTGTTTGAAGTTAATCACAAAGCTACACAATGGGCTATCTGTGCTCTGCCCACCACGGGTATCGAAACCCGGTTTCTAGCGTTGTAAGTCCGCAGGCATACCGCTGTGCCACTGGAGGGCAGTTGGTTAAGTTTCTTAATCGAGATGTTAATCTGTTAAGTAGAATAAAATACTTTAGTTTAAAACAAATCTTTATCTATCCACTAATTTTGTTAGCTGCTTTCGTGTGGTTAAGCACAAAGTCTGAGGGCTTATAACGTTAAAAATTGACTTTCGATACCCGTAGTGGGCAGAACACAGATAGCCCATTGTGTAGCTTTGCGCTTAACAACAACACATTCTTTCTAGCTTTCGTCTCCATGAAATTATCTGTACATGCGCCTACGATTTCCTCAACTTGATGATGTTACTTGGCTGAGACTAATACTAAAGTAATCTCCTTACTTCCTACAGATATTAAATCACTTTCATAAACATCACTGGCAGAATACTTTTTATTCGTCTGTGCTATTTCTTTTGTAAAAAACAAATCAACAAAAACATCCATTGTAAACATCTAAGAGTCAGACTCCATAAAGAATATTACTTTATTTGTTTTGAAGTAACGAAAAAAATCTGACAATAACAGTGATTTCATCAGAGCACGTGGTTTGCAGGCTGCTCTTGTGCTTAGTAATGAATGAAACATTTGCATATCATCATAAAAGTGAAATATGAACATGCTCTAGAACAGCGGTTGAACTATGTTTTAAAACGTACTGAATGTGAAATAACATACCTTTATTTTTGTTGGTGGAAGTGCATTTAGCATACCTTCCCAAGTTATAGAAATTATAAAAGACGATTAGAATTTTGAACTAAGTTGTAAAACGATTTTATTTCAGCTGAGTTAGTAAATTACTCATGTAAATTTAACAACTAGTTCTTTGCAATTTTTAACAAAATAATAGACTAAACACTTTTTGTGTGTCAGTTTTTATCGATTAAATAACATGTACAAATAAATTTAGACGTTATTTGGACCAAAGAACACTATTGTTGAAAATTGAAACAATGAGAGTTTGAAGCTTACCTCACCTATAATATTGCATACATATATATGAAGGGTTGATAACTAAGCAATGATAAATGGCGTGAAATAAATGTTGTTTAGCAAAGACCGTGCTTTTAAATCTTGTTCTAACTTCCTGAATGTGTTATTTCAGTAGCAGTAAGTCTTACACCTAACTGAGTAACTTAATCCTGCCAGCGTTTACTGTGCTATGATTGGTCAACTCTTCAGCAAACACTCCACGTAATGCGGCTGCGCATCTACACAAGTTACACATTTGAGATAGACGGAGTGCCGAGCAAGATTTAGCAGATTGGAACAGTAAAGGTCTGTGCTGTTACCTGCCGCTGTCAAGTTAAAATACACTGGCTATCAAGTTGGGTAACGTAAAGCAGAAACAACTATATTTGTTCCACTAGTAAGTTGGTATAATGTTTTTTATTTATTTATTGTCGATACAGAAGAAATATACTTTCCGCTACTTCTATATTTGTGCTCAAAGAATTCTGTGTTAGCTAGTGAAGAAATTAGTTAAGTTGAATTGGTTATTTTTGAATTTATAGCCTCATTTATTTTGTATATATATATATATATATGTGTGTGTATGTGTGTGTGTGTACATATAAACTATATGCTTTCATTCAGTTTTACCTCTTTTGGTGCATGTACAACAGTTGAAATTCAAGTAGATGCTTTTGTAAAAACTTGTGTGACTTAAAGTGACCCCGTCTGTATAGTTCTAGGATATATAATATGATATCCACTCCATGTTTTCATCCATAACATCTTGCTATACCTGTCACAGATTGAGACCTTCAGTTGTAATTCAGTTGGATGTCAAATCAATAAAACTATGAGTTAGTTGTCCCATTCTAGTTCTTCTGTGAGATTAAAACCAATTAAAAGGAAGTATAAGCAAAAACAAAAACAGCAAAAATAAGCCAGGCTTTATGCTGATATCTACTTTGAAAATAAAGCTACTCAAACGCAACTTTCCTTTGAAACTTTTTCAGTGAAGATTTGTAAGTAATACGAGAAAAAACAATAATAATTACAGTATATCTAAATCAGAATGATGTAGTAATTCTACAGTGAATAATGAGAAATTAAACAAACGTAAATTTTCAAACTTCATTTAACTACCAACAAAACCTATTAAAAGAAAAAATTAGAAACCGCAGAGGGAAATTAAATGCAGCTACTGCTACATAAATTGACACACTATTTACTAAAGTTATTACATAAACTGACACACTCTTTACTACAGTTATTACATAAACTGACGCACTCTTTACTACAGTTATTACATAAACTGACACACTCTTTACTAAAGTTATTACATAAATTGACGCACTCTTTACTAAAGTTATTACATAAACTGACACATTCTTTACTAAAGTTATTACATAAACTGACACATTCTTTACTAAAGTTACTACATAAACTGGCACACTATTTACTGAAGCTATTAGATAAACTGACACACTCTTTACTGAAGCTATTACATATGAATAGCTACATATGAAAACTTTCTGAAACAAAACATCAATCGCTATATAGAGACATTTGTCTATATTTTACTTTTCTCTTAGTTCAATTTCGATTAAAATAATAAAAAAAACTCTTAATCGGTTGTAGCAAACTTTATGGAACTAATGGTGAAAGCCTAGAACTTCAGTGAACAAAAAAAGCCAACAAGGTCATATAAAACGTTTTTGGGGTATTCTGTGCACATTAAACAAGCTGAAAATTCTCTGATAAGTTATTATCTACTAAATATGACTTGGAAGATATAGCCAGATCTCCTGGTCACGTAATACAAAGCACTTTTGAGCCCGCCCTTTTGCTGTTACCGACGAACTCGTACGACAGGCGGGTAGTCTACGGGGATTAGATTAGTAATTTAGGAAATGCGGGCACAGGGTGACTCCGTCGGTGCAGTTAAGTGAAAAGTTGGTGCGGGTCAGGAAGACATTATATTTAATTAAGAGCGAATTCGTGCACTAGTTATTATGGTAGCATTATTTCTAATACAGAACGTTTGTTTCTTACACAGAACACCCACTACATAAACTGATAAAACATGTTAAAATTACATTACGTATTCTCATTATGAAAGAGAGTTTGAGGCTGTAAATCTCCTCTAGGTGACAGTCTATATCATCGACCTAGCTGAGTTCATGAAAACTAACAGTGCTCGAAACTGCAGTTTTAAGTCGGTCGTAGTATCAGTTTGTCTGTTTGTTTGTTTAAGCGTATTCATTTCCATATTACAGCATAAAGATAATTAATAAGGATTCTCAATAGGAAAACCGTTCTCACTTCCTTTCAAGACTATCAAATCTTCTCGCAATCCTCCTCAACTCTCACCAGGGGTGTGGTTGCATTTTGTTGCGATTTCCTATCATAACTCGACTTCCTTATAATTAACAAGGTAAATGTGAACAAATGTTTAAAGTTTCTTGTTTTGTTTTTTCAGTTCATGAAAATGTCATGAGCGCAGATTCTTTGTTACAGAGATATGAAAAGCAAAATAAAGGTCGTACATTTCATGGTAATTCCAAATGAAAACTATTTCAAACACCGTCTAGGTCAGTCGTATAGAGCGGAATGCACTCTTTGACGGCTTCCCATACAATTGTCACAGGCGAGTGAGGAGATATATTCATTGCAAGATCTCCTTGGCACGATTTATTAATTTTGATGGTTGACTTGTATCTTCTAGTCAGTCTCGTTTTGGCTACCAAATTATAAAGTCCCGTAAACAGCAAAGTCATGTTTACATGTCTTCTTTAAATATTATAACAGCTGACCATAATGTTAAGTTCTTCACATTTGCTTTTATATTGCCATGTTAAGTTCGGATTTATTTTAGTTTAATTTCATTAGAACTTAATTAGTATTTAGATTATTTTTCAAGTATAATTATGCTAGTATGGTGAATTTTTGCCTGCCTCTTGAGTGTTAATAAAGATTAATTTGTGTTTACACTAATGTAAATTTCTTCATTTCGTCACTTATGCCTAATTTAATCCATACTGTTGGTTGACTTTCCTGATCCTTCTGCTATGTTATGAAGTTCATTTAACTTTTGAAAAATTATTATTTTGGTAAAGCTAACATACTGTTAGTTAGATACACATTTTTGGTGCTGCGACCAGAAAACAATCCAAGTAAGATTCTATATTTTAGATAAACTAGAGAATTATACCTCTATTATGTAGTTGGACACTTGTGGTGTTAAAAGAAAAACATGCTGATGTCAGTCCACGAACAGACGTTTCCCGATAAATACAGAGTATATCAATCTTGGGTATCGAGTGCTTGCCCGCACTCTGCCAGGTACTCCATGGATTAATCGTTTGGTTCCCCAATTAAAGCTCTGATTTCTGATCCGGGAGTTTCTTAGTTACTAGCAAGTTGCCCTTCCTGAATCTTCTAGCATGAAGCATAACATGCTGGGTGAAGAGCGAACATTTGGTCAAAACTGAGCCACAGCATGCTGAAACATTGTGAGGAGATGTCCTTATATGGTCATAGACTATCACTCTTTATCATACCTAATTCCCATTACTGGGCAGAAAAGTCTAAAGCTCATGCTGAAGAAATATGAGCAGTAGATGAGTTCTTCTTACCAGAGCATCATGGTGAAAAATGTTCATGATGTTAGAAAAACGAGTAGGTTCTAGAAGTCTTGATAGAAATGAATAAAAACCCTATAACCCGAGCCTTTTCCAAAGATTCATCTTTCGAAAGCGCTCGAGTTATAGAGTTTTATTAATTTCTATGGTGAAAAATGTAATTTCAAAACACAGGCGAACGAAGGTTCAGTAGTACATCTTCAACAATGCAGAGGGGGGGGGGGTGCTCATTCATAGACCTACAGAATTACGTGTATGCTCAACATTGTGCCATTTGGCCTTATTCTAAACATGCACCTCATATTTATCCGAACACAAAAGCTGTGCATTATGGTTCTGCACTTTTTTGTAATTTACTCTACAAGTTTATTCTGCAAGTAAACTATAAATAGTTACCCTTTTCACTCCAAGCATGGAGTTTTCTGTTGAAACATATAAGCCCATCATTTTGCAATGGAATAACTAATAAGTTTCTGAACCAATTTCTATGGAGCTTCCGAAAAGATTTCACATTGAATGCTCGGATGTAAGACCAATTGAAGCATCATATCCTGTTGGGTCTGGGTGTTCCTGTATATGATGATGTAGAGCACTTCAATGAAACTTATCTTTTAACTGGAATACCATCATAGAAGAGCTTAGATGGTGGTTTGACCCATTTGAAAGTTGAACTATACGCTGTGCTAAATTCAAAGCTTCATAACGATGTGGATTAAAATAATTTGGTTTCGTCCACTGATGATCGAGTTGTCTTCACAGTAAAACTTATCCAAGTATGGCTTAAGCAAACTGTTGGGATATCCTAGTAGAAAAAAAAATCATTAAAGGTCTAAAATTAACCTGTGCAGCCTCTCTTGGGTACAAGGAATAGTTCAACTATCACAGAAGCAGTTCAGTTGCAATGATATTGAAGTGGTAACTTTAAATAAGTTCCACAAGCAGAGAAGGCTAATAGTCACACCAATCTGCGCAGCTTCACAAAGCATTTTAACTGAAATTTTCTCAGATACAAGCACTGTTAGATCTTGTGACTCAGTCAGTTTAGGTGCTACCCATTAGACCTGTTATCCCTGCTGAAACACACCACTGCTGAATGTCTTGACTCAGTCAGGTTAGATACTACCCAGCAAAGACCAAACTTGCGAACAATTACCCATTCTGAAGACTAAATCATACCGATGTCACCTTAAGTGGTGATAAAATACTGATCGTAAAAGGAATTGTCCTGGTGTCAGAAATCGAAAACTAATTTACTAAGAAACGAAATAAACGTAAGGAACTCTACCAGAGAAACGACATTCTCATAAATAATTCATTGCTGACTCTCTTTAACATTAAAACATATTTACAGTTAAGATATATCTATATTAATGGGGTAATATAACACCCTCACAGCTGAAAAAGCGAGCACATGTATATCTATAGTGCGTTGAAATTAACAACATTGATGGAAAAAGCAACTTACCAAAAAAAATAATATCATCTGAATTTTCTTGCAGACAATCAAATTTCAAAAAGAATTATATTTATTACAAAACAATTGTTTTATATTACTTAATGAACGTAAAAGAAACAAACTTCAATAACTTAAAACACTTAAATACAGCTTTTTAAAGACTAAATTTGTTCTTCTTACACTTTAGGATCCAGTAATAGTTCACCATCTGGAGCTTTTATCTTTTACACATTTGTATCTCGTCCAACCATTTCATCCTGGGACCAATTTATACGTTGTTGATGACTGAAGCTTCAAAATGGTAGTCTTTACGTAATAAATATAAAAACAAATCTTTCGGTTTTCGTTTTTCTCATTTGATGAAAATTTCACATTACACAATTTAGTAAGTTTACAAATATGTTTATAATTCTAGTAGCGTAGGTATAGGTGGGGTAGCTGGGGCAGCGTCTCCCTGACCCAACTTGTGAAAGGTACACTTGTGAGATATACGAAATTAATACCTTTTTTGTAACCAACAGCCCGATATTGATGATATTGTCCTAACTCGCATAGGCCCACTTGTACGATACACAAAATTCACATGTTTGAAATCCGGGATTTGCATGATACAATAATGAAACGTCCATCTGGTATCAGGTGCATCAGTCTTTAAGGATCCTTACCATCTCTATTTCTCTTTTCGTATCTGTTTTTAGACTGTTGATGATGGTAAAGATGAACTTGTAAAATACTCTGTGTAGTTGAAAAAAAAATCTATTTTAACATGTTGATCAGTTGTAATTTTGGCCTCAGATCTTGCTATTGATTAAAAGTTTGATTGAACTCCTGTCTATAATTGTATCACGATTGATGATATTAACTATTTTGATCCTTCAAGATAAATCTATCTTTCATTAGTGGATCATTTGAGTGTCCAGAAGTTGGTTCTTCTGAATATGGCCAGGTGAAATACTAAAGTTTGATTATTATAAAATATCAGGCTTTTGATTTTTAGGTTACTTAGTAACGATTTGTTTGAAGTTAAGCACGAAGCTACACAATGGGCTATCTGTGCTCTGCCCACCACGAATATCGAAACCCGGTTTCTAGCGTTGTAAGTCCGCAGACATACCGCTGTGCCACTGGGGTGGGAGCACTTAGTAACGAATATATTAATATTAACTTCCGATCAAAGCAAGCTAACTCCTTACATCAAAGCTAAAAGTCAGTCCGGTAATGTACATAGCTAATTAAATATATCTTTCTTATTTTCTTAATTATAAAGATTAGAATGAATTATTTCATCAGTTTGGTATACTCGCTGTTTACGATATTTTGTTGCTTATTTACAATAATTATGGTCAGTGAAACACATTGAAAAGCCCGATTTGTTAGCAACATCTAATGGATGTAGTAGTATTTTCTTGTCTGTAACTCAGTTCTTAACCGGATAAGATCCAGTATTGAAACAGCTCATACAACTGCTGAGTAATACAATTAAGTATAAAGTCCCAAAGTTCAAAATAAAATTATCGATGTTCTGTCTAAAAGTATTGGAAGAGATATTGTGAATAAAATAGAACAAGAACCATTCGTTTCAATAAGCCCCCAGTGGCACAGCGGTATGTCTGCGGACTTACAACGCTAGAAACCGTGGTGAGCAGAGCACAGATAGCCCATTGTGTAGCTTTGTGCATAATTACAAACAAACATTTCAATAATTTTTGAATACAACGAAGGACATTAGCAAGGTTGATCAAATGAGCTAAATAATTCATTATTTCAATGTTGAATAAGAAAATGACAGACCAACTGTTGTAAAGTTAAATGAAATTTTTTTAGGTTTTGTTGAAACTGAGGATTAAAGCACTTCAGGCATTCAATCTGAAATTATAAAAGTGCATAGAAAGCAAAGGCTGTAAATTAAATAAATGTCGGGGACGAGGCTTTGAAGAAACAGCAACAGTGAATGGCGTTTACAGTGGTGTAGACGCTCGGATCGCTGCAAAAGAGCCGAATGCACTTTATGTACAATGCACATCACAGAACCTAAATTTGGTACTAAATGATGCAGCTGTGAACATCCCTGAAGTTTCATGTTTTTTTATGTGGTGCAGAGACTTTACACATCTTCTGTTGACAGTATTAAACGATGGGTGAGTCTTTCCTCTTTCACGAGTGAGTCAGGGATGCACCTCAAAAGACTGTGTCCAACGTGATGGTCATCTCTTTACAAGTCTCTGATTGCCTTGAGTTTTCGCTACGTAGACATACTGAAAGCACTGTTTAGAATCATTCTTCTGGTAGGAAGAAGTGATATAATAACCTGAAGCGACAGGGCTTAAAATTGGATGTTTCTATTTTGTTTTTCTTGTAGTCCTTCAGTGAAAATCTTTAAAAACTGTAAATGTTATCTCTATGATGTTACAGCAAGAATCATTTGACCTTATGAAAGCCACAAAACAGATTCAAAGTGCCGCTAAAACCCTGACAGCCTATCGTAATGAATTTGAGAATGCAAAGGAGACTCCAATTGCTCTTGCATTATAGTGGGGAATTAACAACAAATTCGAAGAAAAGAGGGTCCGAAATGTTAAATGGCAATTTGATGGTTTAAGCGAAGATCAGAGACTAACAAATAACGAGTAAAATTTCAAAATTATAATGTTTTATTTTTTTATGGATATTGTAACGCAGAAGCTCGTAAATCGGTTCCATGACATGAACGCAATTGTACAGATATTTGGAATTCTACAACCAGAGATTTTAGTGTCTGTAACAGTTGATGAGCGTTTTACCAAATCAGAAGAGTTCCAGAAAGCATATAGAAGTGACATATCACCATGATTTTCAAATCAAATGCTAAGTTTCCGAACATCTTTTGGAAATGACATTCATAAAATCAGTTCAGTAAAAGAGATAACCAATCTACTCATTGTTGAAACAACTGCCTTAGTGTCTTTCTTTCCTGACATTTGCACAGTTGTTGTTTTTTTTCAACCATTCCTGTCACCGTTATCACTACTGAGAGATCGTTTCCCGAACGTAAGATAATGAAAACATACACAAGAAGTATAATGTGTCAAGAAATACTATAAGGACTAGCTCTGATGAGTTAGCTCTGATGAGTATAGAACAAGCACGAGCAAGAAAATTGAACATGGACAAGATTGTGGATGATTTCACTGCTATGAAATGTCGAAGATGGCCGCTTTAACTAAGGCTTGGTAAGTACATATATTTACTCAATAGTTTAGTTAAATGCCAATAAAGAGCGGGAAAGAGGGCTGACTTATTTTTGGTTATGGAGTCCCTAACATGCTGTGTACACCACTTCATGGGTACGTTAAAATATGACGGTCAGTCCCACTATTCGTTGATAAAAGAGTAGCCCAAGAGTTGGCGATTGGTGGTGTTGACTAGCTGCCTTCCTTCTAATCTATTACTGCTAAATTAGGGAAGGCTAGCGCTGATAGCCCTCGAGTAGCTTTGCCAGAAATTCAAAAACAAACTCTTCCTAGTGCCACCTGTTGAGCATTGACGATAGGGCTAATAGTTGTTATTTATTCTCCACCAGATGATGAAAGCTTTATTAGTTCAACAAAGGCGATAAGTAGTCGTAGAAATCCTCTTCAACACCTCCTCTACTTTTTCCTCACTCACTTTAAGAATTCTAAATCTTGTTGTGGTGAGTTTTCTGTTTATGATTTGTTTGTAATTGTTATAACTACCCAGATTTATCAATTGACTATTACACGATGGTGAGTCACGTGATAAAAGATGTTTTATGTGTATGTTAATGGCAAAGATATTGAGGCTATCTGCCTCCATCAATAATTTAGAACAACCAACCAACGGGAACGCAACTGGCTGGCAGCATCCATTGTCAACTCTTGAGTTACTATTTACCAATTAACAGTGGGATTGTCCACACATTATAACGCCCTCACAGCTGAAAGAGCGAGCATGTTCGGGTATAGGTTTCGACATGCAAATAGCGAGTCGAGAGCCCTAATCACTAGGCCACGCCTTTCCGTTGAAAAATGATAAATTACATTAATAATTGAAAATTTACACCTAATGCTCTCTCTCTCTCTCTCTCTCATTCTTTATGTTTTTAGTGCTTTGAAAAATTAGTTTTATGATTTTGTTTTAACATAATATTTGTGATAAAACTCGGGTATGCATCTGTTAAAGTGAGGACACAAACTTTTTAAAAAAATCATATTAACATAAACATAAGTTCCGAAATTACACACTTGAACAATAAATGCTTGTGAGTGTATTAGAATAAAATCAACTATTTCGGTAATTAATAATATTGACCGATGTTGAAAAAGTATTGTCTTTCATACTTCAGGTTCCTTCAGAAGACGTCACACAAGATCTATAGAGACTTAGAGATGTTGATAAAAAAATCATACGTATACTCACAAACAGTTAGCCATCGTCTAAGGTTTCATTCTTACGGTAGTACAATACATGAAGAGATATCTCTCTTTGGTTTACCACATCAGAAATAGTACCTTTGGTTTACCACATCAGAAAAAGAGATGTCTCTTCGTGTATTGCACTATTTCTGATGTGGTAAACCAAAGAGAAGCCTCTCTTCATTTATGGTATTACTTCTTATGTGTTATAGCTTTAACTTTGATCAAGTTAAAACTAGACGTCTTAATTCCAGCTGCATTAGCATTTAACTTTTAGCAAAAAGGAAAAACGACTTGTATTTAAGTCGAACCCTAATTAACACCTAAATATGTTTATGACTAAACTGTTTTATTGAGATAGTTTTTTATATCACTTAAAGGTGGAGTTAAATAGGTCAAATTCCTATATATATATATATATGAATATATTTCTGTTTTAAGTTCTTCCGAGATAGAAGTAATATCAATTTTACAATTGAATGTAATTTCAAAAGTCCGCAAGACCATGGAAAAGAAAGCCCCATCTAGTTGATTGTGTACTGTTTACAAAGTTATTGTAATATTTTCATGAACACGATTTATATTATTATATCTTTCAACTGAAAGCTACTGTAATTGTAAGACTTCACTGTTACAAATCATGGGTTTTGGATTGTCCTATTAGTAGTGTATGTAATATAGGATTAAATATTTTTAAGTCTAACTTTTACCTAGAAATAAATGACAGAGCATTATATACTGAACACGAAGAGCAGATTTTATTTGAAAAGAAACACCGATTTACATCAAACAAATATATACAGACATACATGATTATACTACTCCAGAAAGATGAAATTATACAGTACGGACTAACCTTATGTAGTCCTCCTGTTGTTATAATGGAAAATATACAATATGATGAAAAGACAGCAAATATTGAATTAGAGTTTTACACACCTAGTAAACGTTAAGAACAACAATTATTTAATGAACATTAATCCTAAAACAACAATATTGTCAATCAGCAAGGTCATAATAAATATCCGTAAATATACATATTATTCCTTTTGAATCAGTAGGTGGCAGCACAAGAAACAATGTTTAAAGGAGGTTTTGATTCTTACTGTTCATAAAATTGGGTCACTGAAATTCATTATCGTTTTATTGCTTGACAAAATAAAACAAAGTCAATGTGGAGGAACTGTAGAAAACACTGTCCTTTACAAAACTTACAAACTACAACTGTTTGCAATTTAAACAGAAACGATAGATTTGAGTGCAATCAAGCAAGATTTGGTACAAGCCAATAATTATATACAATGCCTGTGACTTAGAAGACTACTCTGTTTTCCATTAAGTTCAGATCTACAGTAATTACTCTAAGTGGATAGAAACAGGAAGAACAATTTATAATTAAATCCTAGATGACAATGTAAGCAAGTAAATGAATAAAAATGGCAACGAGAGTACTTTTATGGTGCGAAAATTGAAAAGCAATTTTTCAGAAAAAAAGTTTAATAAGTAATAATGTCACAGAAGATTGAAACTTATTTTTATCTTTCAAGAACACATTTCAAATTAATTGGTGGTCATGCAAATACTGAATATTACAGCATAATAAGGCTGATTTAAAGTTATTATCCCCTCAAAAAGTTTTTTTTTAAATGTCCCCATGACCTTGCAATCTATATCTATTAAAAGTTACAAAGTGTGCTAAATAACAACGATATTAGGTATATGATTTAATAGCCTTAATATAAGTGATACTTATTAACAAAAAAACAAACACAATTACTCCACCACTAGACTCTAATTTATGGCTAATAGAAATGTGAATCTATTAATTCTGGTTTGTATCACATTGTTTTCGTAAATTTTTCGGCAAATGTTTCCGTATCTAATTTTCTTATACTTTTAAACTTCCACTTCGAATTCCCTGAGAGAATATAAGTTAAGTACGATTACAGTCTGTTTACTTCTAACAAAACGTTTGTCATTTCGTATATTGAACAAGTCAGGGTTCGATCGCAAAGCGTTTCCAATGACATAATAAACAGAAAATGGTTACGAGAATGTGTTCCTAAAAATAGATTGTTTTCGACGGTCACTGAAAACTGGAGTGCGATGTGGAATAAAGGAAACGTGTTTGTATTTCATCTGTTGGAATGTGTTCACTATGAATGTCTGTACTACTTCAACTATGTCATAGGAAATGTATCAATGCATCATTTACTTTAAAAAATGCAGAAAGTGTTCCAAACAAACAAATTTCCGTTTTGTTCTACAGTGTAATTGATCGCATGTTAATTATTCTTATCACGTACAAAAAAAAAAGTTATACTTTTAAATAGACCTTGGACTGTTTCATGATCACTTTACTCAAAATCAAACTCGTCTTCGAATAAAGAAGCAATGAGGACTAACTGGCTCTCTTCCATACTGGAAATGTTAACTTCCTGCTCCGGTTCACCCAATTCATCTAGTGGAAAAGAACATCCAGACCATGTTGTGAATATGCGAATCAAGCGTGCACTATATTTTCACGTCAGGAAAAATCAAGTAGTTAACTTGACAAGAGTGACAAAGAGATGTCATTACGGAAAGTTTGTATAAATTGTGAATCGCTCTTTTATGGAATATCTAATAACTGACTGCTAACGTCATAATGAAAGAATTATCACAAAGGACTATAAAAAATGAAGTAGAATTAAAAAGGCAAAGAATCTCGAACGTTTTCGACTTATTCTTCTTCATTTTAATCCCAAGGGAGAATAGTCAATTATCTAAAAGCCCTTGGGTTTATGGGTCTTATAAAGTCTAACTTAATTATTAACGTGAAAGTTTAAGGGTGAGCTGCAATTTAACGAAAATACAGATAGAAGTTTTCTGGTGAAAACTTTTTTTCTAACACATTACCAAAAATGTTAAAACAAAATACAGCAGAATAAAAACTAAAACGCATTGATTAAAAATGCACTTTAACATTAAATGACCAAATATTATTATCTGATAAGGTTCAGTCAAAATATATGTATATTTTATGTCCATTCTTGTCAATCGAAAAATAAATAGACGAAATTAAACATCATTTCCCAAAAATGTTGCATCTGTAATGCATTTGAAAATTCAAATGTCATGACATATACAAACCAAAAAGAAACATCGGCGTAGATAAACTATTAGCATGTTTAGAGAGAACTGGAACAGATGTATAAAACTGTCAAAGCCATAACTAGGCATTGTGTTTGAGCAATAATGAGGGGTTGTGACGAAGTTCGGTAAACTATTAACACTGAAACACATAACACAATACAACACATGCATATGTAGGCACACATCTAACACATGACTACATATCTTCTCTTTACATTCTGAACAAAATGTAAAATTGTATTACTAGAAGACTATTAATTATCAACTCGCAAACTATATATATATATATATATATATATATATATA
>NW_013665612.1:277959-279830 GCF_000517525.1 Limulus polyphemus
TGTCCTATCCACCTGGCCATCAACAACTTACTACAGGAATGACATGAACACATGAACTGAAATAAGGTTACAGACGTAATTTATAACAATTTGTTGTTATATTTTGTCATCAACATGTTTTGGTAAGGTTTTGTTGTGATAGATGAAATTCTGAATTACACATCTTTCTACAAGTGTTTGATAAAATTGTTTGCTGTTCTAATAAATCGTTCATGATGTCCATAGAACCTGTCTCATTATATAAATTACATATTTAGATGTTTAATATAACATGCATTTCTCAGTTTGATAGTACCAAGTGTACTTATATTCCCATTTTAATAATAATGATATTTGTTTTAAAATATGCAAACATTTTGGCCAATACTGTACATGTATTTCTATTTGTATTTTGTAGTTATGAAAAAGCTTCTAAGACTATCTACTGCCGTCACCCATTTTGAAATTTTCACCAGGGTGAAGGTAACAGGCCAGCGGCACATCACTGAATAATAAGATTTATCGTTACATATAACGCTCAGACAGCTGAAAGGGTTAACATGTTCGGCGCCAGGTTTCAGTCTCACGACTGCGATATAAATACTGTTAGAAATGTTTCTAATCGTAAACGTGGATGTTAAATGGTGTGAAAAACAAAAATAAAATTATTTGATACGTAGACTTATAGTGTTATTTTATAATAAATGAAAGTAATTAAAAGATGAAGAACATCAAGCAATTGATTATATCAAAATTCTCTTTTAGGTTGGTGAGGACATTTTCCAATTTCTGTTTGGTAAAATGACATTGAGTTGTAATATGAGTTTAAGGTACATTTAACGATTATATAGATATTAATATATTTATGAACTATAATTGTTGTCATAGAAAAAATACTACAATTAGAAGCAGTATGTTGTAAATTAATAATTAAATACATTTATAGATCATATCTTCTAACTAAAGGTCTAACTGAATAAATCTAGTTAGACACAGCTAAGGTTAATATTCGTTTATCTTTCTTCATATATGGGACTCTTACCTTTGTCATAAAACAAGCAATTAAATAAGTTACTTCTTACATATACGATGACTAAGCTCACTTCTGAACGTAAATGTTCGTAATATATTCTGGAAACTTTGAAACCACAGAGCAGAACGTTTTGGACCTTTTATGCTAATTTCCAAAGTTTGTTACAAGTTTTATGTCATGTAACCTATTACCAGTATAATATCTAAAACTTTACTCAGTCATTAGGTCCAATTTTTTGTGATTGTTACTCAGAACCTACAAATGTACTTCTACTTATGCACATTCAAAGTGAATAGCAGGAACTTTATTTCTTTTGACAGTATCCTCTCTTTATTCTCAGAACATTATTCACTGTAAATAGTGCTTTAGATTGAGTTTGTTTGAATCTATGGTAAAACATACTACTTGCACTAGAAAGATATGAAATTTGAAATAAGTTAAAATTTTCTCTCACAAATTAAATAAAAAGTGTTAGTTTGAGAATTGCTTTTATTATTCAAAACTTAGAAGAAAAAGTGCTCGTGTGCAGTCCAATTTATGACTTTACACATATAATACACAGTATTATTCGATATTTTTTTATAGTTAATAAATCCTTCAATGAGCTCACAGCAGAAAGTTGATGGGCGGTGGCTTTCTTTTTCTTTTTTCTGAAAGAAATCGTAAAATAGGAAATAATTCAATTTAAGTTTTTTTTGGGAGGTAATGATGGCATAGTATTTTCTAAGTCTTAAAGATGGGTTTTTTCTTGAGTATATAACAGTTAAACGTAATGGGAAATTTGTATGCCTTTCAATAAAGAAAATTAACGTAAATGTATTCAAACCAAACAAACCATAACTGTAAAGCTTTTAGTCAT
>NW_013665612.1:280249-287193 GCF_000517525.1 Limulus polyphemus
AAACCAAACAAACCATAACTGTAAAGCTTTTAGTCATATTTGAATTATTAACGATATAGGTCTGCTGTGAATATTAAAGACATGTTTTGAAGGATTTTTGTTCATGATTACTCGATCAAGTAAATATGAGTTATTTGCACAAACATATGCATCATTTTTGGTGAAATAAAGCACTGCGTAACGCGAAAAGCTCGAAATAAGATACTGCAAGAAACACTTTCGTGCAGTCTTACACGAAAGTTCTTATATAAGCTATAAATCGCAGCAAAAAGTAACATATCATTATTTACTTTTATAAAGCTTGCAAGTATTGAAAATACATTTATCTATTTTGATGAATCATACATACTCCAAAACATCAAGAACTGTTTTATAAAACAGTGCAATTTTCAATAATACATTTTCCATTGCTTAATTTTGGTCAGTGACAATGAAAATTTCGTACTCTGCGTGACTAGAGTAAGATTAGTCTATTTTTATTTTATTTTTTTTGTGGATAAATGATTTTGTTTATTTGCTTTTATCAGAAATAAAAAAAACACAACTATACTCAGAGGTTTTTGTGAAGTGCAGGTTTCAAACAGAAACTACTCCCCGTATCAGTCTGTGGCTAGAGAGAATAATTCCAAAACAGAGAAAAATCCACTATGTTCCTAGATACTTAGGGATGACCAGAATTGGCGCAACAGCCCAATAGTGTGTGTCACAAGATAGTTTGTATTGATCTAACCGCCGAGTTTGGATTTGTTGTTCCATGGCGGAACTACTAATGTCCGATCCTCCACCTGTAGCCACATTTTGTGTTCTCATAACCCTGTAATTTCCTGCAAATGCTACCTTGTATAGTGTCACCATCTTATGGCTTTCGATAGTAGAGTTTTTTTTTTGTTTTTTTGTTTACTGTGTATAAATAGTTTTACTTTTATTTGTCTTTCCTTTCTACTTTTTTTTGTGAAGTCGAAGTTCGTAATTATTTTTGTTATATATATATATATATGTGTGTGTGTGTGTGTGTGTAAAGCTAATGGATAATTTCTAATATGATTAACGTTATAAGGTCTCCACAGTTTTAGCTTTTACAAAAAAAAACACAAAATATAGTCGAATCAATTAAACAATTCCAAGTTGTTTGAACATTTATGCAACTAAGTTATTGTTTGTTCTTTGTTAGAAAAATCCAAACAATAGCTATAAAAATCCGGTTTTTATCGTTATCGTCATAAAAACTCTCAGGTTCTTCGTTGAGCCATGGCTGGTGAGTAGGTGGGAGGTACAACTAAATTAATTAAAACTTAAATGTAATTTATTAAATTCATATAATTTGATGCACGAGCATTAGTTTTAAGCGTTATTTTCTATTTTAGCATATTATGGATAAAAAATTATGCCAGGTTACGATAACAAATACCATTGCATTTTATTTTTATTTTACTTTATCAGGGTTAGAAACATACGAAGAAACAGAGTACTTAGTTTTGCTAAAACTACAAATGACAAAGAACAAGAATTGATAAGAATATATTAAGTTATGGAGCTTGAATTTATTTATCTATTAGTTTGCCTGCAAGTGTATTCTTTTTTATTTAAATATTTTAGAAAAGGGGGCGGTATAAGCTCTATCTTTTTCTCTTTACATTTAAGCCTAGTGAATCGAATTTAGGGCAGAATATGAATAACTTTCTTCTTCTTTGGCTTGTTTCTTATATTAGGGGTCCCCGACCTTCACACATGTCTTCTTTCAATAGTCTTTATTCATTACCAAGTCTTCTGAAATTTCTTTCTCGTTCATGCCTTCTTTGATCCCATCCTTCCCTGTCTTCTCTTTCGCTACTGGTAGCTCTAATGCTCTCCTATATGCTTGTTCTTCTTTTTCTTCTCTTTACGTCACCGAAACAATTCAGCTTCGCTTCTCTTGCCTTTTCCTCGATCCCACAGACTCCTGCCATTTCCTTAATTTTCTTATTCGTTCTTTTATCCTTCAGCAACACTCCTAAAAAGCCATCTCAGCATTCTCATTTCTGTTCCTATCAACAAGCCGCCTTCTTTCCTCTTCAGGGTACAGTTTTCGGCTTTGTAGAGGAGCAGCCGTTTAATCACGGTCTTATACACTTTGGCTTTCAGTGCCCTTGGTAATCTTTTGTCACATATGGCTGTAGCTAGTTCCTTCCATTTCTTCCAACACGCCTAGGTTCTCACAGCTTTCCCACTTCCTCCTTCACTTTGGATTGTAGTTCCAATATACCTAAAGTCTTCAACCTGCTCCAGCGGCTTCCCGTTTACGTCTGTGATCTTGACATTCTTCTATCTACCCCTTCCACTCATCATAACTTCCGTTTTTGTAGTATTTATTTTCAAGCCTCTTCCACACTTTAACAGAATATTATTACCCTATTGTATTAAAATGATTTTAAGACTAATAAAACTGCTCAAACTCGAAAGATAAATGTTTTTAACTACAGAGGTTCAATACCTTTAAACTTACAGAAATGATCTGCTAGATGTAAGTTTGAGAATCAATGCGAAGGCAGTGTAAAGTGGAAAAATTGTATTCATAAATGAAAGTATTCTAAATTACATTTAACAATTTAACATAGGGACGACAATCCAAATTAAGAGAATTAAATGCTTTACGGCTCGAAGCTTGTGACATAACTTATGCTAACTATTTTCTAAATACATTTGATAAATCGTTATATCAAACTGCCCTTCAGTAGCTCAGCAGAAAGTCCGAAGCCTTAAAATGGTAAAAACCGGGTTTCGATATCCGTGGTGGGCACAGCACAAAGAGCCCATTGTTTAACTTTGTGTTTAACTTTAAAGAAAGTAAAAAAACAGAAATATATGAAATGTTTCTATTGAACTCATCAAGGAATAATAAATAGCAAGTGAACACTTTCTAAAAAGTTGTAATTTTAAGGAAATAACTGATTTTTTTAAATGTATGATTAAACAATATTTAGAAAAAGATCACAGTTAAATCACAATTATATAAGTCAAGTGTCCTCTGAGATGTGACTTTCCTTTGTTTTATAGGTGAATTGGAAATCCTAAGTGAATAAAATTTTCCCCCGTTTAAGAAGAATGTACAAACTTATTTTTAGTTAGTTGCAAAATTTCTAGTGAAATAGAAAAAAATCTAAAATAATTATAACAGGTATAGTTTAAAAGAAATAGAAACTGATTTAATCATATATCATTAAAAGTATGCCTCTTTGCACTGTAGTTACTTCTAATTTCTATGTTATATGATATCGTAACCAGAATGAGCTGTAATCAATCTACTTGTACTTAACAAAATTAAATCGGAACCTCGTATTTGTAAATGGTATCAAATACTATAATAATAAAATAATTTTCGACAAAGTATTCAATTTCTTTTAATGAGGACTTTTTAAAAATATATGTAGCAGTAACAGGCTATAGGAGAAAAATCTGTCATCTATTATATGAATATTATTTTATTTTGTATGTAAATATTTATAATCTAGGTTTTGCTATTTTTATAATAGTAATCAACTATAGACATAAATCACTGAAAATGCGTTTTTACATGTGAATCAATACCTCGGTGTAGCTCTCAATGACCTTGTTTAAAAATACACTTTTTATTTTGTTATTTTAAACTCTCTAAAATATATATTTCATACAAAACAAAGATATTTGTATTTATTATATTAGATACTACACTCCTAGTTCTATGTATGTTAGAGTATTTTATAAAGATAAAAACTAGAATTCTAACTTGATAGTATTTTATAATTACTTCTGCAAATTTGTGCTATTTACAATCCTATTACGGTGGAACATAACATCACAACATTAGAAGTTATAGTTGTTTATAGACTTGAGATCCAAATTTGAAATTCTGGTTTTAGGGTCAATATTATACAGAGTAACTTCCTTATATGAGAATTATCTCGCATTAACTTTTTTAGTCTATTTCATAGCATGTGGTTAAAAACTGAGTATCAATCAAGACCTTCCGAAGTTTAAGATCAAGCTTTTCAACGGTATACGAAATAAACGTAACATATCATATCCATACCGCCGTTCAGAGTACTTGCAACTGATTCATCAGGTGGAAAACGAAGTTTTATAATAAATATTAAAAATGAACATAACACATCTTATCCACACCACCGTGTCAGAGTACTTGCAACTGATTTTCATGTGGAGAACGAAGTCTTACAATAAATATTAAAAATAACTGATGAATCAGTTGCAAATACTCTGAGACAGTGGTATGCATATGATGTGTTACATTTGTTTAGTACTCTTGAAAAGCTTGATCTTAAACTTCGGAAGGTCTCGATTGATACTTAGTTTTTAACCACATTTCAAAACATGTGGATTCCGATAAAAAAAAAGAAAGAGCTTTCGAATACTTTTTCCTAGAAAAGCTAATATTTTGATATTAGCAAATCTGTCAGAAATTTCACGCTGCTTGTGCTCAAACATCACTTTTAATTTTATCTCATTAAAATAAACATTTGATATTTGATCTTTTAAATGTTCACCGGTGAGTCAGCGGTAAATTTCCGATCTTATGATACTAAAATCCGGGGTTCTTTACCCCCCTGGAGGACAGTGTACAGATAGCCCATTGTGTAATTTTGCATTAAAAATACAAACAATCAACTACTTATTACATTTAATTTTTAATATTTAAATATTTAATTTCACTGCAAAAATAATAACTAGTGAATATCCAAGTCCTTCACTTATAAATACGAAAAATGAAACTAAAAGCAAATTGTAACTTAGAATCTCGTACCAGGCAGTTTCTCTGTTTGAATCTCAAACAATAACTCCGCAACATGTACCATTGTACTTGCTATTTCGCTAAGTGAACAATATCATCATTAAACCAAGTTGGACATACAAGTGTCGCAGTTAATTTGCCAGATTTTTGTAATAGCTTACTAGTTAAAATATTTTCAAAATAGAATTTACTGAAAATCGTGTTTTTCAATTTAAATCTTTCTATTCCAATTTCCTGCTCGCATTGCATGTAAGAAATGTAGTTATAAGAAAACCTAGCAATTCAGTCAACTTTACAAGTGAATTATACCTACGTCAACTCGAAATTAACTCGCTCATCGTCAATCCTGGATAAGATATCAAAGAAGTTCCAGGCTAAAAAGAAGACTTTATATTGCTTGTAAGTTTGTGAAACTTTTGTATATAAATCGTCGTGTGTAATAATTATTTGTAATAACTGTTATTGTAAATTGTATTGTTGCTTGTATATTAAAACATATTTGTATTAAAAAAGAAAATTGTGTGAATCAATCTTGTTGGCAAATATCATAAATTGGAGATATATCGGCAAATATTTAACTTTTAAATCTAAATTACAATTTAACTCAGTTTTAGGCTATTAGAAATTGCCATACGTAACATAATAACCATAATACCATATAAAGTCAAAACAGCTATGTGATATATAAACGTACTGAAAACATGAAATAATTTTATTATTTATGTCTCTTTGGTAGTATGTATGAGGAAGACAAAATAATATATATGAATATCTAATTAATATTATGTATTACAATAAGAAGAAAAAACAATTTTCAATGAACATCCACATACAACTTTTTAAGATTCATGTTGAACACTAATATTTATTTAAGTCTTTACTATACTTAAATACTAACCAAGTAAAATAAATTTAAAGGTGACTCTCTATATAAGCAGACTTACACCAAGAATCGTAAAGTTAATCCAATTTCAATCTTCTTTATAAGTTTCGAAAGCAGTATATGGTTGCTTATTTAACAGAGTAGAGTAAAACACAGTAGTACAATTATAATATATTGCATGATATAACAAATTCTATGGATAATAGTGAAGGCACCTTTGTTTAAATTAGCATGCCTTTTGAATTTGCATCCTTCAACCCCGATATGCGGTGTCATTACTCGTAAAGCCCTATAACATGTTTCTCGAACTATATGTACATCTGAGGCTGCATTGGAATGTCGAATGGTCGGAAATTCATAGTGAACTAAATATTTAGATGCTAAACATGTTTTCAGTGGCACGACGACTGACAAATGCAGCGATACGAACATCAAAAGGTTAGCAAATCGTTCTTATAAAGTTCGATTAACTCTTTGAATATATATACAATCTGCGGTTGTTCTAGATTTAACGCTGTAGTACGTCGTAGTGATGAGACCATACAGTTTGAAATACATCACAAGAAGTAGCCTACATATAAAATGTAAAACTTTTACTTGTGTGTGTTCCTCTTTCCTCGTAGAGATTATTGGCATATCTCCGTAAATGTTTGTGCTTTTCTGAATATATTTGCAAGAATGCAAATTGGCTATGTAGATTAAGCTGCTAACGTGAAGGAATTGCTTCTATTTACATACTCGCACGCCATTTTAGGGTTTGAAAATTGCCCTTTCCCATTATCCCCTCTAACAAAAAATATATGTATATATATTAATATATTGTTCACTTCTTTTTACTATGAATAAAGTGTGAAATAACATTATATATACGTTTAAAAGATAAACATTTCTTTGCAGCAAGTAAACTTTGCTGACTTTTTACATAGTTTTATTTTATTTACTTTAAATTTAACTTTACATCAACTATTATGAAACTGCACCAGTTTCAACTCCTCGAATACTTTACATTTGATGTTAACCTCTCGCTTCACAGAATACCAACAACAATTTTTATCGGAAACGTATGTACTTCTGCACAAACCTAAGCATTTAACCTTTCATACTTATCATTTTATTCAACTCCACTAAACGCTATGCTGCGTCAATCGTTTACAACGAAGTGGAGTTTGACTCTGTGTAAATACAATAATTAACACATTCCGCTATAATTGTAACGAATTTGTTATTACATATTTATTTTAGTATCAATGTTTGTTTATATTAAGTTTGTATTTTAAAACATGCATAGCTTATAGTGTT
>NW_013665612.1:288004-291394 GCF_000517525.1 Limulus polyphemus
CAATTTAACTACTGAATTTAAATTATCAGTTAATACAATTTCAGATCATTTGAAATTCTAATACGTAACCTAGTATATAAAATATTTCTCTATCTTGGCCAAACATACTCCCATGCAAGTCCAAATATTTATCATATTATAGAGGTTTAAAACTCTATGCTAACTTTTTTTTATATAGATTATCTTTCTACTTTTAAGAACTAATCAGTAGTTAACTTATGTGCATTCCCTTTATAGCCCCCTCTCTCCAGTTCAAGTCTGGCCATTGAGCAGATTTTCTTAGTAACATCATCCTCAAACGCTATGGTGGATAGAAAATGGATAAACTAAATCAGATACACAGGTAGTTATATATTCACTCAGGCTTTGGTTCTGTGGACATTCAGCAAAAATTGGACACATCCAAACTATATAAAAGCCACTATGTGTCACGTCACATCACGCTTTATTTCCCGTAACATGGAAAGTTATAAAAGCCAAAATACATTCATCCAGATAGAATAGTTCGATTACTGTCTGCCCATTACAATTTTAGTGACGGGGGTGAAATTGGGCCGTGAGGGGAGGGTGGCGGGAAACCTTATAAGTGTAGTGAGTGTTGGTATAATAAGCCTAAACCAAAGAGGTAGTGTAGAATCACCTAGTCGGGAGCCAAGTGCATTAAATTTATCATGAAAGTAAAAATATCAATTCAATTTTAAATTTACATTGTTTCTCAATTAAGCTATTTTCTGTGTTATCACCAACGTTTTCAATAATCAAGGGAGACTCTAAACTAAGAATTCAACAAATATTTTCCAGTTTTATTGTCTATACATTTCATTTTATGCTTTGAGTACATAGCCTAACAATATTATCAGGTTATACTTTTGTAGCTAAGCAACATGAAATAAAAGCAATTGTTGGAAGGTAGTGCTACCAAAACGGACTTTCTTTTGTATATTCTAAAAATTGTTAATCTAACTGATTTTTGTCAATAATTATTCTATGAACATGCCACGAATTTATTAAAGTTTCAGCTAGGTTATTAAATAACATTAAATTTATTAAATAGTAATAACTACATTGGTCAAATCCGATCGGCATGGCATTGTACATGAGGCTTTACATACGAAAAATCTACTTCGATGCTTCATAATATCGCTAAGTAAGCTCGACCTCGTCAAGTGTTTTTTTTTTTGTTGTTGTTGTTGTTGTTAAGAGCAAAAAATACCGCTAGCAGCTAGGATATACAAATGATAACTCATGATAGAGTAACCATAGGAGCGTTTTATAGATTTTCTGTTACTTATAAATAAATATTCTGGTTGCATAAGTTGTTTTGAGAATTTGCTCGTCAAAACATACATACGCGCCTGCTATGTATAAAAGGTTGTGCTTTCGGTATACATTTTTTTTTCGAAACAGATCAACGCTTTGTTCAGACAATTGCTCTGTACTTGGTATAGATTAATGCCACGTCTTGTGCCAAAAGTTATATGGCGTGAAATTGTACGACTGTCCAGAAGTGGTATGAAGGAAACGAACATTACCAGAACAGTAGGGTAACGCCAGTGTACTGTATCCAGAATTCTGAAATGTCAGCGGACTACAGGACACGTTGTTCCTGAAAAGTCTAGCGGCAGCCGTAGGAAAACTACTGCCCGAGATGACCGTGTTTTAATCAGGTTAACACGTCAAGGTCGAACGAAGTCCTGTAACACCTTACGACAGGAATGCATGAAAACATTCATTCCAGGGTATCCAGAAGAACAGTGAACCATATAAAGTATATTTTGCAGGAATGGCTAGCTGTAAACTATTACTAACCGGAATTCACCGCCGTCACTTAGTTACTAGGGCAAGGCAAGACAACATGCTAACTTATAGTTAGGACACTGGCGACATGTCATCTTTTCAGATAAGTCCTGTCTCCATCTTGTTAAAGCTGATGGTAGCATTCATGTTCGTCGTTTGCCTGGAGAACAGATGAGGGATGATGTCTTTCCCACAGGAAACATACAAGAAGTGGTGCAGTACATGTTTGGGCAGCTATTCATCATGGTGAAAAAACTGTTGTCTTCATATCCTCTAGGGAAGCGTCATTGGTCAATAGTGTCTCCTACAGGCATCATACGGAGACGATATTTCTGCAGTATGCTGGGAAAAGGTTTGCCAATAACTTTGTGCTGCAGGATGATAATGGCACTGTAAACAGTGCATGTATTGTACAGTATTATCTTGACCAGGAGGACGTTACATGATTGCCATGGTCAGCAAAATCTCCAGAGTGTAATCACATTGAGAACTGTTGGGCTGTACTGAGCAGGAATATTGTTAAGCATGACCCTAAACTAGCTACTTTAGCTGAGTTGCAGCACCTTCTAGTGATAAGTTGGAATGGAATAACGGTGAATTACATCAGGAGCCTCATCGACAGCATGCCACGTCGCCTTTCGGAGGTTATTAGAGTATGAGGAGGACCAACCAAGTTCTGAATATTTCATATGAACTGATATAATGTTACAGACGCTATTTATAACAATTTGATGTTGCATTTGTCATTATGTATCTGTAGTAAGGCTTGTAACTCTACATTTCACCTATCACAACAAAACCTTACCAAAACACACGTCTAATAAAATTGTTTGTTGTTCTAATAAATTGTTCCAAGATGTTAAAAGAAAGAACAACTATATTTTCATACTAAGGATGCCATTGTTATGTCAAAACTTCCAATATGGTCTTACCATTTCTTACATATAGCTATTTCGATGTTTGTCTGCCCTCTAAGCATTGCTAAAAGAAATTTTCGCGATCAGCACACCAGTTTATATACCCCATCAATTTCCCGCCATTTCTGAACATGTGCATATTATGTGACTACTCTCAACCAATAATATTGCGCCACCTACACTGGCACAGCTAGCTCCCTCTGCTCTTCTTGGTCATTCTTCACTTTTTCATTATACACATTTCATATCTAGATGTTTAATAATAACACGCATTTCACAGTTTGACAGCGGTAATTGTATTTCTATTCCATCTTAATAATAATGAGGGCCCGGCATGGCAAGGTGGTTAGGGTGCCCGACTCGCAATCTGTGGGTCGCGGGTTGGAATCGCTGTCACACCAAACATGCTCGCCCTTTCAGCCGTGGGGGCGTTATAATATGACGATCAATCCCATTATTCGTTGGTTAAACAGTAGCGAAATTCAAACAAACAATAATAATGATTTTGTTTTTTATAAAATGTGCAAACATTTAGGCCAAGACTGTAAATAATTATCATAGGAGCATACTTGGTATATCTTGTTGAGAACTAACTACACATGATAAAATAAATTAGAAATCACTAAAAGGACATGAAGCATCATATAACTATAACAAAAAGAGAATATTTTCAAAC
>NW_013665612.1:292225-294814 GCF_000517525.1 Limulus polyphemus
GCAGATAGCCCTCATGTAGCTTTGCGCGAAATTCAAACAAACAAAAATAATGATTTTGTTTGTTATAAAATGTGCAAACATTTAGGCCAAGACTGTAAATAATTATCATAGGAGCATACTTGGTATATCTTGTTGAGAACTAACTACACATGATAAAATAAATTAGAAATCACTAAAAGGACATGAAGCATCATATAACTATAACAAAAAGAGAATATTTTCAAACATCAGAAATGCACTGTGGGTATGCAAGATAAGGGCTGAGAGATGTAAAAGAAGAGGAATAAAAAGAAGAATTAAAATACATCGATGATGGTGAAGGAAATTTGAGAATAAATTCTGTTAAATGCGTGGTTATTAAATAATATAAAGATGACTAGAAAGTTTTTGGTAGAAAACTAATTACGCATTGCAGAACTTATTTACATAAATTTCAAAGTGTTTGGCTAAAGCTTTTAATCGTCTAATTTAAGAAATGGACGTCTTAGTTTTTGAATATCATTAAGAATATGATGATATTTGATGTAACTTAATCTGGCATTTTATTTGTAGTAGTACAAAAAATTTGGGTTACTCCCTCATCTTACTGTTGCGAGTCAATTCAAAAGTCTCTTTTAATAATATAACCAAATTCTTATGAAAAAGTAGACGCTCTTCCTAATCAATTTAATTTTTTGCTTTCGTTTTAATTTCTATTCTCGAGATTAGTGTCTAAATGCATGTTCCATCTACAAGCTCAATTTCACCATTTTAATTAGTTTTTTTTCTTTTTACGGTTTATATAGGGAAACGTTTATTAACATGCAATGAACATTCAGCTTTATGAAATAATTATAAATAATTGATAAACACACACACAATTCCTAAATTACACAAGACATTACATATATATAACATCAACTGAGCTCCCTAACATCACATTAACTAAATAATAACGAGTTGTGAACTTAAATACTAAGTGTTTAAATTGTTTAGGATAAAATACAGATTACTGTTTTATATATATTTGTATTAATACAAAACCATTTCATCTAAGCAAAGCAAGCATTTAATATTTTCCTGTTTATATTGATATAACACTTCTCACTTCTGCACTACTGCACCTAGGACTTTCTACAAACTACGAGACACTATGATGTAACAATACTCATTTAAGGCCACGAAAATAATACAGAAGGTTTGAATAATGTGATGTCATATTAAAACAATTGAACTACACACACAACATAAGACTTATCGAATTATGTAACGAAATTTGTCACAAATATCACCTTTAAAACAATTACTTTTAACACTCTTGTTATGAAAACCAAATAATCACTAAACATATTAATAATTCTTAAACTTATCAGTTTCGTGTATCCAATAAGAAGTTAGAGGCTGAAGCTAGTAAGAAAAGAACAGAAACTTAAGGTGAATCAGTTAATTGCAGTACTAGATCCAATACTCGATAATAGTTTACAACAATGTCGAAAGGTCCTTTCCCTATAATTAAGCATATTAGTAAAACAGCTGTCGTGTAATCAGACAATAACTCTTTTACCTGGCTGTACAGAGTGAAGAATGAAAACTGAAAACTCCTGCAATGGAGTTTGTTATTACAAGAGCTTAGTTTTACAGTACGTTATAGACCAGTGAGCGGTCATCTAAATGCAGATGCCCTCTCACACTTGAGCTTTTATGATCAGCTTGTGATCTCACTCTGATTAAAACGAATATAGAGATGCAGGAATTAAGATCCATTGCAGAAAGGGTTAAAACTGATGTTGGGTGTTTTGTAAATGATTATAAGGGGAATGATTTATGAACGTAGTGTTCGAGCCCCGAACAATATAGATAGAATTGAGGAGATAGAAAGTATTTCCCAATTAGTTGTCTATGGATATATATATGTAATATATATGTAACAGTAACTATTTTAAATTTTGTAGTGATATATACATAAAAGAGTGGGAACTTTTTGAAATGTTGCATATTATATATATATATATATATATATGACTGTTAAGTTTATAAGATATCTAGACAAAGCCTGTGAACTGTAATGTGATATATGTAAAGAAATTGAAATTATCAGTGTCGTACAAAAGAGTGGTGGAAGAGTACAAGATAGAGTGTGATGATACACCAAAATTTCAAATCTTGGAAAAATATTGAGATGAAAAAGAAACACAGCCGAAATTGAATGCAATCAACATAGTTGAATTTATTGTGGAAAGGGGTGATATATGTTATTAAGTTAAGTGTAAGGAAAATCGATTATGGTTGAGAGAGATGAAAAAGCATCCAGCTTTTGGTTAGTCTTTAAGGATTTAGGGGATTAGAGCATTTTCAGGCATTAACAAATAAATGGTATTCAGCAATATAGAGAAAACAAAACCCCTTATGGTTGTGAAGTATTGTAATCCAATATGCATGGAACAGGTTTTAGATTGCTTTTCGTGGGTTTGAGACATAAAATAAAAAACAGGAGTTCAATATAAAGAGAAGAAACCTAGAGATGTGAGATAGAACGAATAATCCGAGAGAGGTCGAAGGAAGAAAGTATCACGCTACTTAAGAAAAAAAAAATTCTATATCTATGTGTTT
>NW_013665612.1:295814-308639 GCF_000517525.1 Limulus polyphemus
GTTTTAAGAGTAAATAAAACCAAAATTAAGAGTAACAAATAATTTTTATTTCTTGCTTTTGAAATTCATGTCATGCTGTGTTGTAGTCTACAAAATGCATGATCCTTCTCGTGATTTATGGCACGCGCATGTTTTACTGACGTAATTACAGTACAAGTTACAACGTTAAGCGTCTCTTACGTGACGTCATTTAAGTGCTGAATTACAGACAAAACACTACTGTAAAGTGGTGTGAGTGGTTAAGACAGGTGATCAGCTCCAGGCAGTTTTGGGCTCTCTTTGGGGGAAATAAATAGCATATCGTTATTTTTACTTTAGAATGTATCAATTCCTGATAAGAATAAATGGGAATAAGTAATACATAAATAAAGTTGGTGGACATAGGAAAAGAAAGCGAAGTACGAGTATATTACGATCGTAACAAAGTAGGGTCAAAACGTTCGCAACAGTGTTTTCTGTAAATAAATCCTAAATTCCATTATGATAATCTTAAAAGCTTAACTCATAGATTTGTTTATTTAATAGTCACATGTTTATGTAATGACTGAAATAGTCACGAATTTTACCCTTACATAATTATTATAGAATAGGAGTCAAATATATTCAAGATAAACTTTAGTTTTTCCATCTGGCGTTTGTTATTTAATAGTCACATGTTTATGCAATGAATGAAACAGTTACGAATTTTACCCTTACATAATTAATATAGAATAGGAATCAAATACATTCAAGTAAAAGTTTTTACTTTTTCCATCAGGCGTTCTGTATGTAATATGAAATTCTTCTCAATAAAGTGTCGAAAAGCTGTAAACGTGTACTAATATTTTTATTCATACGCCAAGAGCTAGAAATTAATATCACTTTGGTCTTCTGTCTTACTCTTCTTTGTCTTGAAGAACCCATCCAGAGGAATTCCACAGACACATCTACAAATATGTATGAATTAGGGATTTTACTCCCTAAAGATGTTATTTTGGAATATTCAGTGACGTATGAAGAGTAGGCTTGTGATATACCGCACTTGTAACATATTTGTCTGAATATGGGCGGTAAATCAGAATTCCTCTTGTATTTATCCCGTGTGAACTCGAAATAGAATTCCCATTGTCTTTGTCAATAATTGTTATGCACATTGATATATGAAGGAGTAAAAATGATGTAGTTTGACCGGACTCAAGGATAGGGTGAATCAGTTGGCGGGAATGGATTATTCTGCAAGAGATCTCGACAAAATCATGCTATTAATACCTTTTATTCTTACAAGACGACAAGAAAAATATGCAAGTGGTCTGACTTTACTTGAAACACATATCGTAGGCTGTACCGCCAAAAAAAAAATTATCAAATTACATAAATGATGATCACCTTACATAGTCTTAAGACCTTTACGATACCAGGACTTAGTTTAACAATTCATCAGTAATAACAAAAAGGGACAAACAAATTTAATTACAATTACGTCAAGCTCAACAGGGTCTTCTTTCCCCGTTACTATCGGCTTTTATTGTTAACTGCAGAATCTACTATGCATATTAAATGATGAACACTAATGTAGCTCTTTCGTGGTATTAGGGTTTCTTTGAACAAAATCATTTATCCTGCTACCAACCACCATGTCCGAAGCATTTTTATGGTTTGCTTAGGATAGATGTTAGGTAAAATTCGCAACTAATAATTATTGTATTTAACAGAGTACTTGATATATTTAACAAGAGATCAGTTAGAATAATTTCACACAAGACTGTAGCCTCCTAGTGGCACAGCGGTATTTCTGCGGACTTACAATACTAGAAGCCGGATTTCGATATCCGTGATGGGCAGAGGACAGATAGCCCATTGTGTAGCTATGTGCTTATTTACAAACAAACACAAGACTAAGGTTTTTATCATAAAATGTTCTCTTAAACAACGTATTATGCAGTATATATATATATATAAATATTAGTTTGTTGCTTTAAACTCGTTAACCTAAAGCAGCATGTAATTTGTTTTTAAAACTCAGCATAACCCGAACCAAGAAATATCCTCTAAAAGCAAAATAAGGTTAGGTGAATTTTAGACAACGATAAATATACAGCTTTAGTTCAAATCGTTAAGTAGTTTTGTATATTAACTATGTTTTATGACAAATTTAATTTACTTACAGATATCATTGAATGAGCTTCTCGGAGTTAAAGCTGTAACTGTTTAGTTGTCAAATTCGAGGACTTGATATAATGCGTCAATAAACAAAACGAGCTCATGGTCAGAAAATCATATGAACTTTGGAATAACATATGTTTTTCCATCTAAAACTTTCAAACGTTCGTCATAATAAGAGCATTATCTTGATCGGCCCGGCATGGCCAGGTGGTGAGGGCGCTTGATTCGCAATCTGAGGGTCGCGGGTTCGAATCCCCGTCACACCAAACATGCTCGCCCTTTCAGCCGTGGGGGGCGTTATAATGTGACGGTCAATCCCACTATTCGTTGGTAAAAGAGTAACCCAAGAGTTGGCGGAGGGTGGTGATGACTAGCTGCCTTCCCTCTGGTCTTACACTGCTAAATTAGGGACGGCTAGCACAGATAGCACTCGTGTAGCTTTACGCAAAATTTAAAACAAACAAATTATTATCCATCTTACGAATATTAACAATATAAGCAAAATAAAAACCCAAATATCCCGTTACACAAAGCAAAGTAAACTACCGAAATAATAGTCTGATTACAGACAAATCTGTTTTAACTGAACCATTTTCATATCAACAAATGTAATATTTGAACATGATATGTTTCACGATAATTGAACTTTATCATATTTAATTATAACACGTATAATATGTATATTAAAAAAATAACTTCTTCATTAACCTTACGTGAATCTTTAGCTTAAAAAAGAACTACCGAGTTCAGTTAAGACGAAAAAAGCACAAGAATATAACATGCATACTTCTCATTCGTAATTTTTCTGACAGGTATGCCAACTGGAAAAAGCTAACGAAAATCGTTCTCTTTGAAAGATATTTCCAACTTTTGTTATAATAAAACTTATATAAATGTTATCGTACCTATTGTGAAAAGTGTGCGTTCTAAGAGTTCATTATGATAAATGACAACGTCAGATTTTTGACGGTAAATAATTATTTAATATCATCTTCCAATGCCATTACCAAAAGTGTTGAATACAAGTTTTCTGAAAGAGGCTCTAATAAGTATGAAGAACAAATGATATTAAAAGAGCGAAAACTTTATCATGACAAGGCTTTCTATTAAATACCAAAAACTAAAAAAGCGTATATATTTGAAAGGATGGGAAATCAAACTAAATTCCATCTCAACTGCTAGACATATCTTTCAGACTCTTTGATGTATCACTGATTCACCACTATTATGCTTCTAGACAACTCAAAATTTTTGAAAAATAGATGACCACTCTGCATTAATGAAATTTGGAAAGATTTCAGTGAAAAAATATAAGATAATTTATCTTTTTTTTTAGACAAATGGAAATACCGTTTTAGGCAGTTTTTTCTTCCTATTTTTAGAATTAGAACTACCAGCTAAGCTATTTGAGCTTTCATGTTCCAAAACCACTGTTTCGACAATGCTTGAAAGAACCGAATACCTAGAATGTTATTTATGTACATTTTATTATTTCCACTTACAGACACAGCAAGTTAAATATGCTTCTGGATTTGGAGAACATTTTTCAATATCGAAAATTTACAAAACTATGTTTTGATGAGAAGGACAGGAAGTCACGTTTTATTTTGATGCACATAGAAAAATTAAAATCAATACTCTTTTAACGTTATAACTGAGTAAACTAAGCATATTAATCTACTAAATATTAATTCTAAAAACAATTTTAGACTCCATTATGTTTCAAGTCAAATAAAAACTTAGAGCTTAAAATAATTGTTACGTATTAGAATTTCAAATGGTCTGAAATTGAGTCAACTGATAATTTCAATTTAGTAGTTAAATTGTACTTTAGATTTAGTATTTAAATATATGCTGATATATAATCAGTTTATGATATTTGCCAACAAGACTGACACACACACACACAGGTTTCTTTTATACAAATACGTTTTAATATACACACAACAATACAATTTACAATAACAGCTATAGTTATACTTATTACAAACAATGATTTATAAACAAAAGTTTCGCAAATTTACAAGCAATGTAAAGTTTTCCTTTTAGTCTTGAACTTCTTCGATATCTTATCGAGGGTTCACGATGAGCGAATTGATTACGAGTTGACGTAGGTATAATTCACTTAACACACACACATCGGGTTTTCCACCTTGACGTTATATAATGTCTTCGTAAAAATTCTAATGTCTGATGAGAATCCAATGAAGTTAAATGCTCCTGGTCAAATATCTGAAGTTTACCGATTGATAAGCATAAAACAATCACGGTTATAGCTTCCAAAACTTGTAGCATACTGACTATAGCAAACTAATAATAGATACTCCCTTTTTTTGGCGCGACGCATTGGTTATATTCATAGGCGTGTGGAGGTTTTCTAGAAATTTCAGTTTTACATAACAATACTGGCGCTAACATAAGCGTTTACATACACACATATTGTTGATTTTTACTCTCGAGAATCTTCTACAACTTTGGACAATAGGCGGGAGTTTCGCAATACATGTTTAACAGCATAAGCCATGTATGTTTCTAAATATAAATCTAATCCAAACAAACGTTAATATTAAAATAAATATATAACAACAAATTCGTTACATGATAAATATTGGATTGTATAAAAGAAATTTCATTTAAATGAAAAGTTTTATAAAACGAATTATCTATGTGTTTTATTTTTGTCTCTTACAATAGAGCTGACCCGGCATGGCCAGATGGTTGGGGCGTTTAATTCGCAACCTAAGGGTCGCGAGTTCGAATATATACTTTTTTAAATACATAAACTTAAAAATCATATATTTGAGAAAGAATAACTTATTTTAAAATTCTGCAAGATAAGAGTACGAAATATTTTATTTTCTACACATTCTTAAGGTATTTTTAGAATAGAATAAATATGAAATTATACAAATGTGTGTCTTTAATAGTTCGAGTTTATCGCATCAGGAATCACGGCAAAGAAATATTTTATAATGCGCTGACTTACTTATAGCTCAGATTTTATCTACTTCTTCACGACTGAAAGATGTTACATTTATATAGATACGAAAACAAATATCTTTAGTGAACAGAAAGTATTCATGTTTATTTTCTGAGGACATAGATGAAGGAACAGTCAATAAAGTATTTAAATTTGCAGATGATATTAAGGTCTTGGGTGTTGCTTTCTGTGAAGAGGATGCTGCTGATTTACAAAAGGAGTTAGATCATTTACTGAGTTGGGCAAATAAATGACAGATTGGTTTTAATTATAGTAAATGCAAGATAATGCATGTTGGTTATCATGATTTGAATTATAAGTATAATTTGGATGGGAATAACCTTAACGGTGTTATGAAGGGACCTTGGTATAATAGTCGATCAGTCTCTAAAGCTATCCAAACAATGTGCTGTTGGTAGTGGTAGGGCAATTAGGATTTTAGGTTTTATCAACAGAAATATTGAGTACAAGTTTAAAGAGGTTATAATTCCATTGTAGATGTCACTGGTTAGTCCACATTTGGAATAATGTGTTCAGTCTTGGGCTCCTTACCTTAGGAAATACATTGAATTGTTAGAAAGGGTTCAAAGAAGGGTTACTAGAACAGTGCCTGGGATGGATGGGTTGTTATACGAGGAGAGGCTGAAATCTCTTAAATTTGTTTTTACTTAGAAAAAAAAAAGAGTTAGGAGAGGATCCGATTGTTTAAGATTGTAAAGGGAATTGATAGTGTTTATGCATCATATTTTTTCATATTTAACAGCGAGAATAGTAGGACTAATGGACACAAATATAAATTTTGGCAGGGTATGAGTCATCTTCAGCTAAGACAATTTCATTTTTCCAATAGGGGCTGGCCTTTGGAAGGGGTTGCCTTCGAATGCTCTAGAGGCAATAAATTTAAGTGAGTTTAAGAAAAAGCTTGATAAGTATAGGAATGATAAGGGCTGGCTTAGAGATTTTTTTAAAAATTATTTTAATTTAGTTTAGAGGATAGAATAGCCGAGATGGACCACCTCATATTGTTCCAAAACGTTATATTATGTTAAGTGTAGGCCAAGAGTTGACGATGTGTGATCTTGACTAGCTGTTTTTTCTCTAGTCTGTTAATTTAAAATAGAAACCATTATGTGCAGTTAACCCTTGTGTAGCTTTGCGAGAAACTCTGAAACAAATAAAATCAAACTAAATAATTGGTCCGTTTAACTTTGTTTAATATGCTTTTTGATAATTTATTTTCTGCTGATTTTCAAAATATGTAATACCTTTAGTTTTTACTAGGAATTGCTACAGATACATTGATGTTTTTTAATTCATTAATTTTGCTTCTTTCAGCGCTACACAGTGGCATGAGTCATTTAGAGTTACCTGAGTTATATTTAGTATGACCTAGATACGACTTGGTTTGTTTTTAATTTCGCGCAAAGCTACACGAGGGCTATCTACGATAGCCGTCCCTAATTTAACATCACCACCCACCGCCAACGTTTGTCCTACTCTTTTACCAACGAACAGTGGGACTGACCGTCACATAATATACGCCCTGCACGGGACGGGGATTCAAACCCTCGACTCGTAGATTGCGAGTCGAGCGTCCTCACAACCTGGCCACACCAGGCTTTGACTAGGTATGAACATTTACTAACATGGAAATAAGAAGTAAAGGTGTGTTTGAAAAATGATCTAAACCCATTTATTAATGCTTAAAAAAAGTGTTGTATTACAAAAATTGTAACAGTAAAGATTTTTGTTCTTTAGAATTTTACATATCCACATTTTTAACAAGAAATTATGATCAAGAGATATGTAAACCACGTAAAGAGCTGAATAAAATTACATTATTAGAAATAAATAAACACATACAGCAATATTTCTGCATGATTACAGATGTTATTAAAGAAAGTATTTAAAGTATAATCATTAAATATTTATTTTTACGTCTTTGTTTTCTTCTTTGAACGACTCAATGTACTTTCTTTATTTTGCGCGTTATAAATTTCAAATATCTTAACCATTATGTTTGTTTGTTTGTTTTGAATTTCGCGCAAAGATACACGAGGGCTATCTTCGCTAGCCGTCCCTAATTTAGCAGTGTAAGACTAGAGGGAAGGCAGCTAGTCATCACCACCCACCGCCAAATCTTGGGCTACTGTTTAACCAACGAATAATGGGATTGACCGTCACATTATAACGCCCCCACGGCTGAAAGGGCGAGTATGTTTGTTGGGATGCGGATTCGAACCCGCGACCCTCAGATTGTGAGTCGAGCGCCTTATCCACCTGGCCATGCTGGGCACGATTTTTACATATATTAGATTTTAATCCTATACAAAATACACAGTAAATAGAGGAATACTTCAATTATTTCATTCAAAAATATTACAGTTACTTTTTAAACCTAACTTGTTATTTCGTCTTTGTATATATTTCGTGTTTTGTTGTACTTGGAACATATGTATATGTATGCAGTAACATCAACGAGTAATTGAATTAACAACTCATGGGCATGACGACTGAAGACAAACGACGTCGTTCACCGCAACGTTACTTATTGCTTTTTGATACACAATCAATTGCAAATAGTATTGAAATATAACTCAAGAAAATAGGAAAGTAAAAGCATATTTTGTTTAAAGTATAACGTTTTTCATAAAGTAATCCAAAAACTAAACAAAGAAAACACTTAAGTGAATGATTAATGACTTGAGTAACTTTCTCTGACTATAAGCAGTAGGTTCCTGATATTCTTGCGAGTGCCACAAAAATCGCTTTGGCAGTCAGTTCAAGGATATTTATGTTCGGGGATTTCCCATTGTGCTAAAGGAATTGTACGTTTTGATTCTTTCGGTGCAAGCACTTGAAAATATGAAAGTATGAAAAAAGTTTCTGATTATTTTTGTTTACCTTTCACAGAAACGTGAAATTAATTTTTTGAAAAAAAGTCTATTTTGATTTTTATTCGTCAAAACATTTTTTTTCTGAATGATCAAATGAAAAATGTTAAACAGTTTTCTAATAGAAGTAAATCAATGTTCAATTGCTGTTCAAAAACTAAACCAAAACCTCAAATAATCACATATTGCTATTAGGAAAATAATTAATGGAGAAAAAGTAATAAAAAAAAACGTCGTCTTGTTTGGACAAATTAAAATTTTATGTTGTGTGACATGGGTGGACAATCCATGTTATTTTAGTTTCATATGTACTTACATTAAGGAAATCGGATCTTGCATGAATATCAAAGTATATTAGTCACAGGTACGTTGACAAGGGATTAATAAGTGATACTGTCAAGTAAAAGTACGTTGTGGCTGATGTTCAAAATAAGATAGTAGGTGATTATCTCATTTACAACTTTATTCTTACACGTATTTATCAAATTCTGATTATCCGCGTATTTGTAGAGCTATATTTCATTTTGCCTTAGTGAGAATTGAGTAAGAATATTTTTGTTAATTAAGTTTAACAAAGTTGACCAACGAATGCGTTATAAACTATCTAACTAATAAAGTTGTTTGTTTTAAATTTCGCGTTAAGCTATTCGTGGGCTATCTGCCACAGTCTTCCCTAATTTTGAAGTGATAGACCAGAGGGAAAGCAGCTAGTCAACACTACCTACCGCCATCTCTTGGGCTGCTCATTACTAATGAATAATTGGGTTGATCGTAACTTTGTAACACCCCCACGGCTGGAAGAGCAAACATGCTCTAGGACGGGATAATATCTAACTAAAAGGGATCACTAATACTTTGATATTAAATAAAATAACGACCTATATGTCTAAAATGTATATTTATTAGCTCAATATTTCGCTACTATATCTTCATTGAAAGCTATTGGTAACCTACAAGTTCGTTAATCACGTCGAAATTAAATTGGAACATTGTCATCAATAAATCGAACATTAATACACATGTCAGAAAGGTTCACATATTAAAAACAATATTCAAACATTATTGAATTTCAATTGTTCAAACAAACCAAACCAACAATGGTAATTAAATAATATATATAAAATAACAGGTGGGCGTATGATATACAGCTTCATAGTTCTGTCTGCATGTCTACAGATATCTGTGTTCTTCTATCCTATTAATGAATATTATATCAATACTAGTAGAGACCCGTTAAAATGCTTATTGTCAAATTAGTATATTTATTATTCCAACAGTATTTCTATAAATACAAGATTTGTAGAATAATACAAAAGAAATGCAATCATATATACCGAAATGAGTAAATCCACTTGTATTTTGGTCGTACTCTATAAAACTTTAACTGATGTTAGGCCTAAGTTCGATAAAGAGATAAATTAACACGGTACCGTGCACGTTTTTTATATTAGCATAGTTAGGATTAAACTATACTGTATTTAATACTATCTATAAATATTCTTATAATGTTATTCTAGGACCTAACGCCAGACGTTTTTGAAAACTTCAAGTTTTTAATGTTATTGTATTAAATAGTTAATAAGGAATATTTACATCCACCTTTTGTTTTATTAGTTATTTTTTTATTCATAAAGCAGTTAAAGTTACTTGTTGTTTAACTATCCAGCTCTCTGGCACAAACAGGGCGCAGTCGCTTGCATTGATTCTTCTGAGAAAAATTCTTACTGCGCATGCTTATATGGTGTACCGACGTCAGAATTATAGTATGTCAAAATTGCTTTGACTGTGATTAGAATTCTTTTGTATTGTTATAAAAATCATGTATTTAAAGAAGTACTGTTGCAATAAAGACACTAATTTCAGCATAAATATCTTGTGGGTCTCTGCTAGTCTATTATAACAATACTCGTTTTTGTCTATAATGATATTTATGCGCACCTTACTATATAAATACGCATATGCACACGCGTCATTTCCGTAACAGACACACGAACAAGCGTATTATTAAGTATGGTAGTACTTAATAGAAGGGATCGAAAAGATTTTCAAATAATTCACACGCAGGAAAACTATCCTATTGAATTTCTAAGCGAAAGACCGACTATTCAAAGTAATGGTTGCGATATATTATGTGCATATATACTAATAATACGCTATAAAGGTCGCAAACGTTTCAATTATAACAATTCAACATTTTCTAAAACAGCATCTTTTTCGTCTACTACGGGTACATACGTTATCACGTCAGCAGAGCTAACGCATAGACGGCTCGGGTTATCACTACAAGGTTTCTCCAGCTTACTTGACCGGTCTGTGGTATCTGTTTTTAATATTCCAATAAATATATAAAGATTTCTTATAAATGGTAAACATATTATGCACTTACTTAAATATCTTTAAACCCAATTCAACCCAACAGATGGCGCTATATATTAATGGATAGACGCGACAGTTTCTAAAGGTAAAGTATATACTTTATACAGGTATAACATAAAAAGTAAACAAACAGGAGTATTAAAAACTATGAATTTCAAAATGAAGTAGGGGTCCTGTTAGAAAAAGTAACGCAACTTTGGCAGTTTACACTTATCTATAGGCCAATGTAAGATTACATGTCAAAAAATTTGTTATTGTGGTTTTAATTCTAGTAAAAGTTATAACTATCAGGGATATGGCTATACTAGAATTATATAAAAAATGCACAAACATGAAAAGTGATGTTAGTGGGATAGATAGATAGATAGATTTTCAATATTTCCTAAGTGTGAAACCAACCATTCAAAGTATTGGTTACGATTTACTGCTTCATTTAGCTATAGGGATCTGAATGCCACTAATAGTAGGGATTGAAAATTGTTTTAAAATCTAGTCATTTAGTATCAATTTACTTGTTTGTGTACTTTTTATTGCAGCATTTATTTTGTTTTGGATACTTCTTACGGCAATTCTACGAATAACCAATGATATCTAATTTTCATTAAAATTTTAGTTTTTTTTCCTATTTAGTATTATATAGATAATGTCAATATATACACAGCGTGGTCACAAGTAAATAGACACCACCTTTTCAGAAAAAAATGAATTTTTTTAGTCATATTCACATGAATTGATGTATTTATAATTTAATTAATATCTAGTAGATCTTCCTTTCGCTTCGTGGAGTTCGTTGATCTTTGGGGCATCGTGAGAATCATCTCGTCAATTTTAGATTGTGGGATTTTCGCCACTCTTGCTTCAAAACTTGGAGTAGATCGCTCTTCGAAGTTGGTTTGGTCGAGTATGGCCCAGAGATTTTCGATGGGGTTCATATCAGGAGATTGGCTCGGCCAGGGCAAATTCTGGATACCATTTTCTTCCTGCCACTTTTGGGTGTTTCTAGCAGTGTGACACGGTGCTCCATCTTCCTGGAAGAACGTTGTGTTCTTGTCCACGAAACCCGAGGAATAAAGTAGCAAGAGTCCTTCCTCCAATATTTCGATGTATTTTGCAAAATTTATGTTGCCAACGTACTCCACTAAGCTCGATCTCCCACCAACCCAAACAGCTCCCCAAACCATCACTCTGAAACCACCATGCTTCACAGTTGGCTGCAATCGGTTGGGTCGAACTCTTGGTGAGGCATTCTCCAGACCCATGTCCTTCCACTGTCTGAAAATTGAGCGAATCTTGATTCGCCTGAGAACTATACGGTACTCCAAAAGTCCAGAGGCTTGGTCATCATATCACTTGCCCATTTCTTTCGTCTGACTATGCTGGCAGGTCTTAATAAGGGCTTCCGTCTAGCTGCTCTGCAATAATAACCCAATCTGTGGAGAATCCGTTGAACAGATTTCGGGCTCATCCCATCAACTTTGGCCACTTCTGCAGTCGTTAATCTGGGATCCATTTCGATGCTCCTCTTGACAGCCCTTTTTGTCCTCTCCAGCGAAGAGTAAAGTGTGTGAATCACTGTGAATTATAGTGTGTGTTTATAAAAATAGTTAAGTTAAAGTGACTGTGAAAATTCTGTGTATTACAAGGTTGTATCGAGAAAGAATAAATTAGTTTTATTTAAGAAAGGACTTGTATCGCTGAGGCTCCTCGGAAAGAATTTATACTGCAAATTAAAAACGAACAAAGACATAACAAATTGGTGTCAGAGAGTGGGACGTAAAAGAAAACAAAGGATGGAAACGAGAGGTGGCAAATCAAACTACAGCTTAGTAGATTTGTTTGCAGCAATACAAGAACAGCAAAAGAAATAAAAAGAGCGATTACAGCAGTTGTTGGAGAAAAAAAAGAAACAAGAAGAGAGACAACAGCAGTGGCAAGAAAACCTGCAACGATGGCAGCTCGAACAGCGGGAGGAGAAAGAAAATAAACAAGAAGAGAGATTACAGCAGTTGTTGGAGGAAAAAGAAAAGAAACAAGAAGAAAAATTACAGCAGTGGCAACTGGAACAAGAAAGAAAACAGGAAGAAAGTCAACAGCAACTACAGGAAAATCAACAACAATGACAAGATGTACAAATGGAAAACATCAGTAAATTTAAAAGCGAATTAGATACGTTAAAGAACGATTTGTTGTGTGTTACACAAGGAGGATACATTGACCATCGACATAATCAGCCCCAGACAATGGCAAGCCCCTTACAGAGCCCACAGCTAAACCCTAATGCAGACATATTCAGTCCCGTTAGAAGTCACATCCCAGATATGAATGCCAGTAATAGGAGTGATTCAGTGCGAAGAAAGCCACAGGAATTCGATGGGAAGGCCCCATGGGAAGCATATAGAGCACAGTTTGAGTTACTGGCAGAGATGAATGGAT
>NW_013665612.1:309332-314216 GCF_000517525.1 Limulus polyphemus
TGTGGTATTCTCCAGACCCATATCCTTCCACTGTTCGAAAATTGAGCGACTCTTGATTCGTCTGAGAACAATACGGTCTCACAAAAGTCCAGAGGCTTGGTCATCATATCACTTGCCCACTTCTTAATATGTTGGCTGGTCTTAATAAAGGCTTCCGTCTAGATGCTCTGCAACGATTACCCAATCTGTGGAGAATCCGTTGAACAGATTTCGGGCTCATGCCATCAACTTTGGCCACTTCTGTAGTTAAATGACGAAAAATTAGGTGTCTATTTACTTGTGACCACTCAGTATATATATATATTAACTATTGTGAAAGTACATACAGACTTTGTGAAAAGTGAAACAAATTAAACTCTTAAAAATAGAGTCAACTTTTAAGGCTAAGTTTTAACGTTATTCATTTCAGATTTCTTTTTTTTCCTGATTAAAATGAATTGTTTAATATTTTGATTTAAAAGACTGACATTTAGCTAAGAGCTTGACGTCTGATAAGATGTCATCTGCTTGTGACATGTCATGTTCTTTATTATAATTCTGAACAATAACATTATTGGTATTGAGGTTTTGTATGTCACGTGCGTGTTCAAATATTCTATGATGTACAGGTCGGTATGTTTTTCCTATATACTATTAGTGCGCTGATCACAGGTTACTTTGATAAACAACTCTTTTTACAATAGCACGAATCATTCAGTTCATATTTAGCGGATAAACACGCAACCAATAACTACCCTTTGTTTTTGACCTTAGTAGGTGGTTTGCTAAAAATAACATTAATGATTTCCCCATCCTTAACATGAATGATGATATCTAGAAACTGCAACTTTCTTTCTGGTATGACATAAGTAATTGTAAATTTTATTAAGGATGGGCTCAAAAACTCGTTGAATCTAATAAATTAGTGATCCATACTTCATATATAACATCTATGAATCTGTACCAGATTGGTGGCTTATATTCTCCTCTCCTCAACTATTTGCATAAGTATTACAGCCAGGGCTACATCTACTCTATTCCTCATAGCTTTTCCTTTAATCCGTTTATAAAATTCCCGGTTAAATGTTATAACCAATTACCTAATCCAACCAACAGAGCTCCATCTAACCAATCAGCTGAAATATTTTAAAGTTATAAATCAACTGTATTTTCTGTTATCACGGGCATAAAACAACATACGCATCCTTTAATCGGAATACTGGGATACCATTTAGCAACATCAATACTAAACAGAATATATAATTATAATTGACGAGGTGCGAGCATTATGTAATGGCTCAACAAAATGATATATCCTGTTGACATGTGAGCATGAACTAAATTCAGTAATGATTTCAGAAGTCTAACCAAACCTAATGATATAATCTCTTCAGGAGATTCACAAGCAGGTACTATGGGTCTAAGGGGTAAATGAAACTTATGATATTTAAGACAGCTGTAGAATTTAGGTACTCGACTGTTATATGGTTTTAAGCTGTTCACTAGTTGTGGAAAAATATAAGTATATTTTGTCGCTTCATTTAGAAGAATTCAACTTTTACTCTCAAGTGTTTATTAGGATCGTTGTTTAATTTTAGATACTTATCTTCATTTAGTGAATGAGTAAAAATATTTCACTAGTATATATATATATATATCCTTCGATAAGACTAAGAATTCTTTGCTTTTATAGGATTCTTCAACTATAATACCAATATTACGTTTTCATTTATATAAAAATATCTTCTCCTGAGAAGATGAATTAGGTTTCTTTCTGTTATTATGATATTTCCATAAAAATGTTAAACACCTTTATATAATGTTCTGCATTAGATTCTTTTATGGTCTATGTTTTCACTGCTGGTGTTTTAGGATGATGAAAAGGTAGATTTGAAAGTGGGTTAACTGATGGTTGATTTTCTTTCTTTTGACGAATTACTACTGCTTTCACTTATTTTTTTTTAATAAGGCTTCTGTATTTGTCGTACTCTATCTAAGATTTGTTTAGTGGTAACAAAACGTCTAATTGTGTATCATTATCTATTCTAATATGAATTGCAGCATTCGGTCCTCTATTGAGTAATGTTTTGTTTACATAATGTAAGTTAATGCCACCTTCTGTTGCAGGGATATTTTTAGGACAAACGGTCATCAGATGATCGGACACAGTGACTTGGCCTGTAACGAACTCTGTATAAAAGCTGCACAGTTATGTGACGTATTAGGTTTTACAGGCATTTTAAACAAAAGGCGACTACTCTTATCCAGATTTGTCAGTATTGGCTCTACCTAATGCCATAATGTGTCTGTCACGAAATTTATGCAACCCATTAGAAAAGTGCTATCTAACTTTGAAAAATGATACAGTAGATAAAATTAAATTGTCTTATGCAATATTCCATACCGGCAATAAGGATTAAGTTTATGAGTATTTCAAAATCAAAATTTGGCTGTCACGAAATTTAGGCAACCATAAGAAAAGTGTTATCTAACATTAAAAAATTATACAGTAAATAAAATTCAATTTTCATATACAAAATTCCATGCTAGCATATTGTTGCGTTAATTAAGGCGGTATATGCTTAACGAATGGACAGAAATAATAAACTTTTACATGTTCTTTGGATTTTTTTGAACTAGGTAAATAAAAATGACTGTGTTTTAGAGAAAAGCCATAGAATGGGATTATTGTGGGATTCTACCACAGTCCGGAAAGCTTGAAATAAAAGTTAGTTACTCCATTGGGTTTTGATATCTAATTCAGATAATTGCTTTAAATTCCGTCGAGAGTACGGTCAGAAAAAAAACTAATGGCAAAACAGGTACAAAGAAATAGGAAATACAAAAAAGAACAAAAGACTCAATGAAGGAGGACTTTTCAAGGCCAATACCATCGTTCCATAATGGGACTTTCAATAATCTCGTTCGAATTTTTATTATTTTTATCACTATTACAAGAAGTTTCACGGGCTATTTTGAAATAATTATTTAGAAGACATAGAAGACTTTTTTGTAAGATTTTATTTGTTATGCTTTCTAAGTGGCACTGCCTTAAGAAGGCAGGATGTAGTAGAACTCTAAAACAGTAGATACTACAAACCATTTGTTTGTTTGTTTACTGGATTTTGCGCGAAGCTACTCGATGACTATTTGCTCTATATATATAGCAGCAGAATTCTATACTCTTTTCTCCACTTATGAACATGTTTTGGGTTACTTTAATAGTTTGTTAACACAATCAATGTGTGATTTTTCATGTTTTAATAACTAAGCATTATTTCTTTCAGAAAACCATAACAAAAATATCTTTTTTATAATCATCTATAAACGTAGTTGTTGTTTAAGACGCTTCATTAAATATTTCATTTTACGGTATTATTTTGAATTTCGCCCAAAGCTACATGAGGGTTATCTGCGCTAGCCGTCCCTAATTTAGCAGGGTAAGACTAGAGAGAGAGAAGGCAGCTAGTCATCATCACCCACCGCCAACTCTTGGGCTATTATTTTACCAACGAATAGTCACCTTATAACGCCCTAACGTCTGAAAGGGTGAGCATGTTTGGTGGAATGGGGATTGGAACCCGCGACCCTCAGATTGCGAGTCGAGCGTCCTAACTACTTGGCCACGTCGGGCCCGGTATTATTTAACATTTTACTATGTAAGTCAGATGTTTGTAAAATATATATATTTTTTTTTTATGAGTTTCACCGGGCAATATTCAATTCCAAATTGCCAAAAAAAAAAAGCTTATTAAGAATATTAATCTGTTTTCTTGGCAAACTGCATTACACGTTTAAATAAGGCGTGACTTGAAATTGTGATCTTGTCGAAACGTATTGTACATTTCTAGTATAACATTAGGCCTATAGTAAACGTGTGATTATCGTAAGTGTCATTGTTGACTGGAAGTGGCTGTTTTGCATATTGTATGCAAATCTATATGAATATTATTTCAAAAGTGATTATTTTTGCACATTTTATTTTACTTTTGTTGTAACTTGTGGTAATTTTGTCTTGTTTTAACGTATATAGCCGTTAAAATTTGGAATAGTGGATACTTCTAAAAACATTTAATTAATTGTGTATCATTAATTAACGACTGGTATTTAATACTGTTATCTACATAGTTTTTGCTTATGTATGTAAAGTTCTGATATTTGAATCATAATATTTACAATAAATATTTCATCTCTTGTATTTACTAAATAATTGGCCCGGCATGGCCAGGTGGTTAGGGCACTCGACTCGCAATCTGCGGGTCGCGGGTTCGAATCCCCGTCCCACCAAACATGCTCGCCCTTTCAGCCGTGGGGGCGTTATAATGTGACGGTCAATCCCACTATTCGTTGGTAAAAAAGTAGCCCAAGAGTTGGCGGTGGGTGGTGATGACTAGCTGTTTTTCCTCTAGTCTTACACTGCTAAATTAGGGACGGCTAGCGCAGATAGCCCTCGTGTAGCTTTGCGCGAAATTCAAAACAAACAAACAAACAATCATTTCACAACACCTTTAGGGAATAGTGAAAAGCAAAGAAGCCTCTGGAATTCTTCTATCTTTTCTCGTTTCCTATAGTCTTTCTACTTCCGAATTTTTTCGATAAATTTTACCGACTCCAGAACAGTCTTGTCTTATTTCCGGTAAAGTTTATTGTCTTTCTTGCCCTAACCCTCTTTGCGCTATTAGGTTAATCGTTCTAGCAGTGTAGTTCTGGTTAAAAGTCTTATAACACTGCTGTATAGTGACTATTTAAATAACAGAGGGAGAATTATTATGATAACCGAACGACTTTATTTATTCTTATTTTCGAGCTACAGAGCATAGTTATTTTCACAGATTATTTGCGTTTTTAAACTATACGTGTTCCGACCTAAAAGGTACAAAGCACAATCAAAACTGTAGTCACACT
>NW_013665612.1:315143-327489 GCF_000517525.1 Limulus polyphemus
CTCTAGTCTTACACTGCTAAATTAGGGACGGCTAGCGCAGATAGTCCTCGTGTAGCTTTGCGCGAAATTCAAACCAAACCCAAACTAAATAATTATTCGTAAATAATTAGTTCTGTAAGGCAAATTCCCGGTAATAGGTACTAAGAGACAAGCTAATTAATTATTTATATTAATCTAGTGATATTTGAGATGCGTTTTTAAGTCGTTAGAACGAAAAATAAAATGTTTATGATATTTATGTCATGGTTGATAATTGTTTGTACATGCCATATTATGATTTGTTTGTGTTCAATGGAATATTAAATTTATTTTGAACTTAACGATCCTAAGTAATCAGTTAGCACGAAACAATTAACAAAAGTTTTCCAGTACTGTGAAAAAAAGTAAATGAATCATCGTTAATTCATGTTGAAAATGTATGCTCTAGATATTGAATTTCTCCTAAAAAAATAGTATCGTCAAATGAAATTGTTTGAATTTAGTTTACTATTTCTCGCTTTGGGCAAGTAGCCTGTTGACAAGCGGTTGAAATATACTAATTTCAAAAAGAATCTAGATCTTATCATTTCCTTCTGATTTATATACTAAATTCTTGTTTTTGTTCGTTTGTTGTTAAGCGCAAACTGCACATTGGACTATCCATACAGTGCCCACTTCAGTGATAATCAACGAATTTAATCTTTGTAAGCCCTCAAGCCTACTGCTGTGTCATCTGAGAAGTGGGAGATATTCTAAACTCACTACTTAATTAGGTACACTTAATGTTAAAGCGTTTTCTTATATTAATTATTTGTATTTTGTTTAGGTTGCTATCTATAATAATAGTTGATCTATACTTATAGCAGTTTTGTTACAAATGTATTCTCTGAATTATTCTACAGGCATGTTGTTCTAAATACTAAATATAAATACCGATATATCATTCGATTCACCGCTTGTCACTGAGTTAGATCGGTTTCGAAGAATTCCACCTTTACCATTAAACCCTGGCAACCAAAGCACCATACACGTAATATGAAGTTCAGTACAATAAGAAGCCTGATTTTTTCATTTACCGTTGCTCGGGGTTACTAAAGAGAGGTGAAATTCCCCCGGCTTAATTCAGTGAAAAGTGGAAAATGAAATCATAAATTGGGAATCACGTTTATTTCTAACTGTCTGTAAATATTTATAACTTGAATAGGCCTTTTCCTGGCAATAATGTGTTCTATGAGATGTAAATATATAGAAATGTATTTTGGTGTTAAATAGCAAATGTTGAGGCTAAATGTTTTGCATCAGCCATCGGCTTCACTGTTTAAATTATGTGGCTTCGTTCCGAAACAACTAAAACAAGAAAAAGCCCTGAAGGTTTATAAATGGAAAGTTGAAGAAAAACTAATGCATAGTTCAATGAAGATCGGAGATAAATGCTTTAGTTGTGGAATATGTTTAAAGTAGAGTTATGTTACACATGTATACGTCATTACAGCATTTCAGATAGATCACAGACGATATTATTTGTATAAATAAGGAATATTAAGGGTATTTTACAAATTAATTTTATTTAAACAAAAATTGACACACACTCACACACATATATATATATATATATGTTGATAATATTAAAATCGGTAAGTTAGTGATATATTAGTATGCATTTAAAAAGTGTCATGTCCTTTCAGCAAACAAGACATTCCGTCTTCAAAAGAAACTATTTTATCTACAAAACTTTTAATTCATGTCAAAATTATTGTATACTTTTACAGATAGTGTTTTGATGTCAAATTCATTTTCTGCAATTTTAGAAAACTAAGATGGTTAATTTAAGTTGTAGTGAAAGAGAAAATATTATTTCTTTTTATTCTTCTTCACAAATGAACTATTCTTGTTAAAGTAAACCAAAGACAAGAACGCGGACAAATATTAAAAAAATGGCTTGAGTATAAAACTTAATATAACTTATTAATGAAAGACAGAAGAGACAAATGTATTAAAATATATTAATTATGATGCCAAAATGGCGAATATAAAAATCTCTGTCATGATGTCTTTGAACATCTGAATTATTGGTTTTTGTTTAAATTTGTTTCATATCTCATTGCTGTTTTTGCCCCCCTAATTGCACAGCGGTATGTCTGTGGACTTACAACACTTTAATCCGGGTTTTGATACCCGTAGTGGGCAGAACGCAGATAGACCGTTATGTAGCTTTGTGCATAATTACAAACAAACATTGATCTTTTTAATATAACAATTGGTCTTGATATTATATTCCATTCTTATAATATCTATTATATTTAAAACTGTCACCGAACAATGACTATAAAGGAAGCGGTGATTATTAATTGTGTTAGTCTGATGTGACACTTACCGTAATGATTAAAAGGAACAAATGGCTCCTCTAACTTCTAGAAAAAAGGTAAACGTTGTTATAAATTTTGAGTTTGTTCATCGATATATTGGAAATCAAAGGACCAAAGTATAGCCAGTGGCCAAGATCAAACATTTTTTCACTCTATAGGTGAAGCTATTGATGTATTGTTGTGTCTAAGCCTTTAATTAAGGTCCTGGATAACCTGACAAGATGATTAATACCTTCGTAGCTTTTCTGGAGAAGAACTGAATGTTTGATAGAAGGTTATTGTATTCTTGGTAAAAACAAAAAAGATGTTAACTGAGGATGATGCGTTCTAGAACTTTACCCTGTTAACTTGTGAGGTTAATTGGTAGGTAGATGATGGGTTTCGTTTATTTGTTCATACGACTAAAACCCGAGAACGTGTACAAAATAATGTTAAACTTGGCTAAACGAGAATATTTAAAGAGGAAAACATGACCATATGGAAAAAAAAGTATTTAGAAGACAGCTGCTCCAGAAAACTGAATACATAGGCTTATAACATCTTCCTTACATCAGAGCTGCATTATCTGGGGCTTCTATTGAATGAAGAAATAATAATTGAACACGTTTTATTAGTATTTACTTTGTGCTTTCACTGTAGTCTCACATTGGGTCAGTGTTAAATTTACGGATTTACAACGCTAAAATCCGGAGTTCACTTCCCTGGTGTGGACAAGTGCAGATAGCCAATTGTGTAGCTTTGCATTAAAAAACAGCTTTCACTATACAATCCAAACACGTTATAAACCTCAGTATTGGAATACTATACTGTAGAGTGCATTATGGTCATATTCTTCTTACGTGTCTTCAGAAATCCAGTTGTTTTTAGCTGTTAATTTAATTATACTTTGAAAAACAAACTACATTTATATTTGTTTGCTTCCAATATTAAAGTTCGCGTCATTAAAAATAAGTATTCACAACTGAAGCGATATTTAAGAAAAGGCTAAATTCAGAACGTAATTCAAAAATGAAATAATAATTATTGTTATGGATTTTCGGGTTCAGGGCTGTTTATGATCTTCAATGGCCTGGTGGTTAAGCCGCGCTTGACTCTTAATTTGTGAGTCATAGGATCCAACCCCGTCACCGAACATACTCGCTGTTATAATGTGACGGAAATACCACTATTCGCTCGTATAGAATAGCTCAAGAGTTGACGGTGTAACCCGGTCACCGAATATGCTCGCCGTTTTAATCTCTATTTTTTGGTAAAAAGAAGCCCAAGAGTTGGCGGTGGACGATATTGGCGAGATTACCTTCCCCTTAGCTATAACAGCAAAATTAGGGACAGCTAGCGCTGATAGACCTCGAGTAGTTTTGCGCGAAATTCAACAAAACTAACAAGTTAAGTTGCTGCCTCTTCCAGTTACAAAAGAAAAAAAAATGCTGTGAACATTAATTTATTTTGAATTAGCGTATTACGCCCAGATTTCAAATAATTGATTATCAGATTGATGATAAAACATTATTATTATTTTACACTTCTAATCATAACCGTCCTGAAATTAATGAACAATTTTATGTTCCTCTCTTGTGATAATAGAATAACAAAACATATTTTTTTGATTTTCCGAACTTTATTTTCAGATTTACTTCTATAAATGTCTATTGCGATAAAGTCGTGAGAATAAGATCTTTATTTCATCTGTAGTCCTACAGATACTTTGTATACGTTTTATTTTAAAGGTTTTCACAGATAGAAAATAATTCATTGTTGAAACACATTAGTGATTTATTTTTTACATTTTTAGTTTTGGCCACAATTATAAAAAAAATATGTTTTTATGTATGTTTATGTAGCCATTGCAGCAAACAATCACTTTGATCCTATTGTTGTCAAATGAAGAAATGTTCATCCATTTAATTAATACATTTTTTGAAGCTGCGATTTTCTTCTTGTCATGCACAAAGTTACACAATGCGCTATATGTGTTCCCCACCTACAGTGTTATAAGCTTATGAACTTATGGCAATACTGAAATATATGCATCGTACTATTTTTATAAACAATGCGTTGTTTTTTCTACTTTTTCAGGAAAACATGTGTGTAGGTTATATCATTGCTACAACGTATATGTGAACTAAAAGTAAGAATGAATTCTCCTCTAACTTACAGTATAAACGCTGTTGTTTATGCAAACACATACAACGACATTTGTTAATCGATCCAGACTTCAATCACAGTACCTCTCCCTCGTTGGTCTTTTGCTTTCTATATACATACGTCGAATAAACCCGTTTCGAGCTCTAGCTCCAACCACTGTTATCCTGGGAACGAGTGAATGATATAAGGCAGACAGTATTAATCTTACATATATTCCATCATCTACATTAAATCATTAATTTTATGTTGTAACACAAACGTGGGTACACATAAAGAAAAATAATCATGCGGCAAAGCTAAGCTTAATTGCCAAGTTAGCGAAATACTTCTTTTTAACATCAACATACCTATTTTAAGGAGAAAAATGAAGATAGCAAATCAACGAAATAGAAATATGGGTGAACTAAATATAAGAGAATATTTAGTTCCAACCTTTATATTTCATATCAAGAATCCAATGGAGTCTTTAGCGTTTCTTCTCTGGCTGAACAAGAAAGATCCGTCGTTTCGCTTGGTTTGCTGTGAGAGAAAAGCAAACAGAAAAAAAATTACCATTGAATTTTACATTAATCGATTATCATATTATTTGAAGGCGGACTGGCGGTTTGAAATTGAAGACTAAACTGATCTGAAATGATTTAACTTCAAATATTACTGAAATGAAAATATTTTAGTTAGATGGTTAGATGATATAGAAATTCCACCTGGAGCTGCTTCATATTTTATTTAGACATGAGTAATAACTAGACGTCTGCCCCCCAAAAATATAAAATCCAACAGAAGCTTTCATTCTTTGCTTTGATACCTTCATCTCATTTTTACCTTAAAGGAGAATTCTGCGAGAAATTAAGTTCAGAAGATTACTGATAGAAATGTGATAAAAATGTATGTAAAACATTTTTACTGGAGAATTAATACTGGTATATTAATAAGTAACCTAAGAAATAGTTTGAATAACATACAATAGCAAAAAAAGAAAAAAAAGTTATTTTGATTGCACTTGAAAAAAAAAACTTCTATCGACGACAGCAAATGCTGCATGATAACAAAAACAATAAAAAAAACTACATAAGCTAATGTAGAAAATATTTCCCCAGGGAACTTGAGCAGCCTATAAATTTGCCGTAAGAAAGTCTTAAATAATTGCATTCCGTTAGTTATAAAAAAAGCAATACAATGGCCTATACGTTGGGCGTGATCGTAACATAAAGTTTTTTTTTTGTTATTAAGCACAATGCTAAACAATGGGCTATCTGTGTTCTGCCCACTACTGGTATCGAAACCCGGTTTTTAGCGTTATAAGTCCGCTGACATACCAAACATATAAAGACTAGTATATGGTTAGTTGTTTGACTATGCATGTTTATGGTATAAGCAAAAAAATATAAGACCACAGAACTCTAACAAGATTTGACTCTACTTGACTCGCAAACGGTTTTGATTAAATTAATTTAACCTCTGAAGAAAAATAGCCTGACCAGTGGAGAGAAATGTTTTAATCCAAAAGTGCTGATCAAGTCCTGGTTTTAACAATAAAAAGAAAGATGGCATGGAAGCTTAAAATACCCTGAATACGTAGATTTTAAAATTTAAACGTCATCGTGATATAACAAGTCTAGTAAACGAAACAGCTAAAATAAGTAGTGCCACTTTTCCTCAGAATATTGAGTATATACACGAAAGAGAATAATACAAACAAACCTACAAACAGAAGATATAATTAATGAATTATTTAAAAAAAGGCAATAAAATGCCGTCAATAAACAAGATCTAACACAATATAATAGTGCACGTTGAAACTAAATGATAAATGGTAAAGCAGAAGTTCAATCAATCCTGTCTAAAATACGTTTTCTTATTCTATCTGATAATTCGTTTATTTAATATTTGACTGCTCATTATTTGATAGTGTAAAGCTTTGTCTATTTACGTTTTTACTATTTCTCTTTCTTTATTCAATGAAAAGTTTTATTAATTTGTTTACTTCATTATTTGATTGATGAATTTGTTTGATTTTTATTTTATTTCCTTTATATATTTACTGTCCTGACAACATATTGTAGGGACAACTTATATTGGTCCCCGAGTGTGTCAGCGATAAGGTTATGGACTTAGAACGCTAAAATCTTGGGTTCCATTCCCCGCAATGAATAGAGCGCATAAAGCCAATCACATAGACGAACATATAAACAAAGAACCTACACTGAGAGCTTTTGCCAGTTTAAGCGTTCCTTTAAAGAAGTTATCGTGTAGTTGGTATTTAGCTTAGGAAAATCAAATTAACCTAATTTTTTGTTAGTATTTTGTCAATAAAGCTTTGTATTATCTTTCAAACTTAAGCTTTGCTTTACTTGTAAGCTTATTTCTTTCTTTAGGGTTTGAATGCTTAACGTCTACAAAGGTCTACAAAACATAAGCGGGTTTATATACAATTTTGTAATATATCTACGAAGTTCGTCATTTCAGATAATTGTTTGAATAAACAATTGATAATTGAAAGGAAGTGGTACTAGTTTTATATATATCTGTCTGTTTTAACGTAAAATCATATTGGGTTATCTGCTGTGTTCATCATGGGGAATCGAACCAGAGTTGTAATTCGGTAAATTTACCGCCGTTCCACTACTGGACAATTTTATTGGCATTCCTATAAATATTATAAACTAACAAAGGTACCGTTCAATGTCTGGTCTGAAAAGTAAAGATATGAATGGAGATTTCGGTCCGCTTGTTCAACTATTATTGAGCTTTATACGCTTTTGTTTGACGTCGATTTCACATATTTTGCTACCGATTTCTTCGTTCAGTTGAGGACTCATTGCGGCATTAATGCGGTAAAAAAATGAAACGGCTGTCAAGCTCGATCCGTTTGTTCGATTACTTATTTAATTATACTTGAGCTTTGGAAGTTCACCTGAGTTTCCTCTAAGAAATCTCATAAAAATTGGTTTAGCAAGTTCCTCATAACAACTGGTGACGTCTTTTCAGACGGACGGCTACGTTATTTACATATGTGTGGGTTAGAACGTGTGTTATTATATTTTTTATCAAACATCGAAAAGTGCATTAAATACCACACCAAAATGAAAGTGATAACACCTAGATGTGTTATTAATCTAATAAATCAATAAAAATCTGGAGGGTCAAAACATCTAATAACACCTCATCTATAACAGATATGTAGTTAACATTTTTGTAGCTTTTTATATGGACAATAAAACTTGTTTCTTTTTAATATGTTTACTTTTTACATTAATATATGACTTGTCTTTTTTATTTACATCTTGTGATTTCTATCGCAACGAACTAAAATATTACATCTAGATAACTCAGCTTCAAGCTCAGTTTGTTAGTGTGAAAGACAGGGGTCATTAAGAAAGCTGGTATTGTTGCACAGTACCTTCAGACTCATCCCTCCTTCATACTTACTTGATACATTAAGAGTGAAAGACTAGAAGTAGTTACAAGTAAACTGGAAGAATGAACTAGGATTGTATGTAATACAATTTCCATACATTTTGTTCACAACTTATGCAGAAAAAACCAGCTTAAAAGCAAAGTAGATTACAAACGAAACCAGAGAGGTGCAAACATTAGTTTCAAGGACCTATAAACATACAAAGCATAAACAAGAAAAGGAAAGTTTTAGAGATTAGAATGTTAGTAAATAAGTTTAACATACAAGTATGATGTAAACCGAAATATCAGAAAGCACAAATCAAATAAAATAAGTAGTATATCATACATTTGCTACACTGCTCAAGTTTAACAGTTTAAAGAAAGAACAAAATGTAGTCTTATGATTAATCGGGAAATTCATACGATTTACTATAACATTTATTGAATAATTTTGCATTATTAATATCAGTTTGAGTTCGATGACAAAATATTTTAAATGAAATACATCACTAACTATAAAAGGCTTATTCCCTTTGTGACTCTGTCGAGAACACTTTCACGCTCCTTTTTTGGTAATGCTCAACAATGTACATCGTAGCTTAGCAAGCAATAAAACTATCACCTGATTGTTCTTAGGCCAACTATGGTGTTTATGTTGAATGCTCAATATTCATGTTGATCTGTTAGAAAGGTATATTTTTCATTCCCTTTTTAGTAAAAAACTACGTAGAAAAAATTAAATGTTATCATGAACAAAAGTACGTGTGCACTCTGAAAGAGATTTAAATTGCCTTTTCACCGTATTCTAGGTCAGTATTCTAGTACAACATAATGCGAAAATTCCGATATAAATTTTTAACTCTTTCTATATACAAAGGATAAGATATTTGGTAGTAATAAAAGTTTATTTTTCTTTATGTTTTAATGCCAAGTAGTTAATATATGGGTTAAAATACCAAAAGAATATTCATTAATAAAGACTTATTCACCACTTATAACTTTTTAAACAATGACTCTATAACGTTAATAATAGTAGGCCTATTTGTGGTCTATTTAAACTTTAGACCTAATATATAAACATAATGTAAGGCTTAGCTGAAATACTACTTGGTAAATTTTATTTTGCTTTTGACTACAACTCAATGTCATAAAACTTGTGAATTGAACTATTTTGCTGTTATATCACCGAAGTTATAAAAAAATATATGATGATTAACGAACTACTTTGAGACTGATGAAATAAGTGAAGAGAAGGTGCATTTTGGAGGTACAGACAAATTCGTTTAGTTAAATTCTATAATTTTCTTTAATCGTTCAACAAGTCATTTTTCACGGGCTTTTATACCATTGATTATGATATTTACAGAGTAGAAAAATAAATCTTGGTTGTATTGTTGAAGGGAAAAACCGTTAATAATTAAAAACTAAGATATTTTACCGGAATAGAGTTTTCTGTGACGCTACCGCAAAAGAAAAATACTGTGATGTTACACACTATGACAACTAACTAAACAATTCTGTTTACAACAAAATATTAAATTTAAACAAATTCATACTAGTGCCATCTGTGAGCCGCTGGTTAATAACTCCAACAATGTAAACATGTACATTGAGCTCTCTCCTAAAATAGATCCTACGTCTGATTCCACTAACATAGTCACTTCTCCATCTGATCGATACAAATCCAAGAACAATTCCAAAAGTTGTCAATCTGTCCTCTAAAACACTAACTGAAGCTCAACACAAACTTCTTAGTAAAGGTCTTAATATTTACAGAGAAACGAAGAATTGTCCGGTTTTTTTTTTTTTTTTTAAGTATAACACATCATTTTTTCTTCTTATAACAGCTTCAAAATAACGATGCTTTAGAATTTAAAATGTTGATAGATTGCAATAGTTCAATGCTTTAATAATTTAAAAACAAATCTTGTGTAAAACACCTATTCACAATTAAAAAGAATATAACGTCAACATTTTACACAATAAATATCAAGCATTTGCCCCTAAAATGACTCTACATATTTCGTAATGTCTATATTACCATCGTCAGAAATAACGATAAAAGCACGGTTGGAACTTATATACCCACATGATTATTTGCATATCAAAACGCCATCTAGACTTAAACTAACCAGAGTTACAACACATTTGTTCAGTACTTTAATATTTCTAGACACGGACCAGTTTCCTTATCTAATACTATATATTTGTTTTTTCAATTTCAATAATTTCTCTGATATTTAACTCTACTTGTTTTATCAACTTAGAGTTATTCCAGTCTATAACATGAGATGTCTCCGCCACATATTATGCTAATACAGATTCATTTACTTTGTACTTTTCTACCGCGTTTTTATGTTCCTTAATCCTGCACTTTAAATTTTTTACACGATTGGCCAATATAAGCTCGACCACAGGTACAAGGAATTTTATAAATCCCACATTTATTAATTTATTCTATTCTATCTTTAGCACCCGTGAGACTATTTAATTTACAACGCGGAGGGAATATTACACTACATTCTATGTATTTTTTTATTATTATATTACCTGTTTTTGTTGGTAAGCCTTAAATATAGGGTAAACAAACTCTCGTGTTATCTACTTTACATTTTCCCTTTAACCTTGTACATGTCAACATTCTTAATTTATTGAGATGTTTATGATGCAATCTATCAATAATTTCGGGTGTTTATCCTTTATTTATGGCTACATGTTTTAAGAACCTTAACTCTGCTGACGTAATGCCTGCATATACTTGTAGGCCCTTTCCTGTGAGAAGTGGGCTGAGACAGACTGCTCAGTCGCCTTTGTCTCTGTTCTAACTTTGGGCGAATCTTTCATCTCTCCAGGAACGCATCCATGTTATCTTGATGTTCATCAAATGTAGGTAGCTTGGGTCGGCTGGCCCAGACTCCCTTGTCATTCTTGGGTCCTTCTTCCTTCGGTTGGGCGAGTTTTGTAATCTCAATTTGTGGTCTTCTCCTCTCTCCATTCTCTTTCCTTAAATCTTCCTTCTTTCTTAATTTGTCTTTTCTGTTGCCGTTCTTCTCTCTCTCTAGCTCTTTTTGTTGGTTGACAAACTCTCGTAGTTCACTGTCTTTTAACCCAAGATGTTATCCAATTCTATCAATTTATCAAAAGTTGACATAGTTCTATACCGCGATTGCAATCTCCACACTATATGCAAAACTTTTACACTTGTGCATAGATAGGCCTCCTTGTTTTTCGCTGGCGTTCAAGTTTTCTTTTACCGTAGTTTACCACTGTACGACCCTGTCGCGGCCGCCAATATGTCAGCTTTTGTTTTTGTGGTTTTATATACAGTAGGTATCTTTGACTCGTTGACGGTAAAGGTAATGATGAATGAACAGCACGCACTGCACTTGTTTCAATATCAACATATATATATTCTACACTATATATAAACCTTTCTTTACCTGTAGCTTTTCCGCAATCTACTTATTATTTCTCCTCCGCTGGCCCTATTTGTATCTCTTGTCTCATCTTCGGTTCGCCACCACCTCTTCACTTACAGTTTCGACGTGTCACTCTATACTCTTGACAACAACGAGTCACAAACATCAAAATGAGAAAAACAAACGAAATATTATATAAATGTTCATACAATACAACAAATCAATAATAGTCTTTTATATCGTGACATACATTACCATCTTTTCTGCCATACAGTGGCATTCCCTAGCTCTAAACATTCATATTATTATGTATCTGCCAATATAGACTTTTGCTACTCTACATATATTTGCAGTTTCTGTGATACATTTGCTTTCAGGAAAAGACCATACATTCCTCAGGGAGAAATATTTCCTGGCTGAATATGAATATATTTGGCAAACAACTAGTCTGTTTATATTCTTTTGCATAGTCTGTTATCATAATGTACAGCAAGGTATTGTTACGACAGCGGAAGTCACGTGACCCTGGTAACACGTAATGAGTGTCTGTGGAGAGCAAGGTCACATGAGGAGCCAGTGTAAGAAGAATATTACCAATAAGTCAGCTTCGGGAACTAGTAGTGGTTGGTGCTGAGGGACGCTCACCAACCCACCATCGTGAAAGTCCCAACAGCTAAGTGTAAAACAGCAAGCACACATAGAGTCTATGTGACAGGAAAGCTGGACAACCAAAGGTGCAACTTTGTCATGGATTCTGCATCTCAGGAAACCTTTGTGAGTATCAAGGTGCTGGATCACAAAGGAGTACCAGAAGTTGTACAGAAGCTCTATGGTGTGACAGGACATTATTCAAAGTTGTGGGGACCAGTGCGGGTAACTATTGAGCTCATTAGCATGAAAGACAGACACAAAATATACTTGGCTGACATTGAAGACCAATGCATATTAGGATTGGACTATTTACTACCGAGGAAATGTGTAGTTATCTTCGATAAAATGACGATTGGAAACAACAAAGGCCAAATTCCAGTAAGTGTT
>NW_013665612.1:328455-347740 GCF_000517525.1 Limulus polyphemus
GCATTGTTGGGTGTGTTGCCAGGGGGTAGAGCCAGTCAATGTTAAAGCAAGAAATACAACCATCAAGAAAGGACATACAATCCCAGAACATTTAACTGACCTCTATAAGAAGAGCACAGTCCATTTGTCATAATAACAAGCTCTTCAGGTTAGGGAACTTTTGGTGAATTATGCAGACGCCTTTTCAAAAGGAGATCATGGCCTCGGCTGCACGGACCTAGTGGAGCACAGAATAAACACAGTAATATGGCGACTTCCATGGAATCATCATGCGAGGACTTTCTTGAATTTCAGGATGCCTTGAAAAAGATGAAGAAGATGGATGATAATATTATACATGCATTAAATACAACAATTCCTACTGATTCATTTGCAGCGAAAGGAGTATCCAATCATTGCAAGGATTTATATGAACAATTAATATATTCTTATGAAAGAGAGAACATGTCTTAAAGAGGTGCATAGCAAATGTTTCAGAAGATGTTAAAATTCTAAAAGAGAAACGTTTGACTGATGCAGATAATTTAGTTTTGCTAAAACAGTTCCGTAAAGAATAAACAAAGTGACGACTAATGCAGAATGAGCTCAGTGTGGAAGAGGTAGTGAAGGACAGAAGTTTAAAGGTATTTATGAGCGATATAGGAATTATTTCAAACCTTCCAACTTGAAGCTTTGACGAGATTGTTGAACAATTAATGGTAGTTTACCGTGTGATGAATTTCTTAGTTGGTTGGTTGGAGTTTAATAGCATAAAGCACGGGTCTTGAATTCATCGTTTTTAATACATATGCTAAAATATACACAACATAACTAGCATAAAAGCGTACAATAATAATAGGAGAAATAAAGGCAATAATAGCATAAAATAATACATAATTTGACATTCCATAAGTTTTAGCTAATAGAAATTGGATGGTTGATTGAAAAATGGGCTCTGTGTTTACAACACATATCGAGAAAACCGTACCCTCGTCACGTTTCCGAAGAAAACGAAATAAAACATGTTTGTCAAAGTACCCTCCAGTCTCACCATTCCATGATTAGTTTAGTATTGTTACGATCAGAAAGAGACGCTCTGTGGTCAAAACCTTCGTGTTCTCAAGTGTAGATTCTGAAGCATGTAAGCCCTTTAAAGAGACATTTATGTTTGATTTTAGAAACAGCTTTTCAATGACTTTGAGAAATAGCGTGTACGTAATTGGAATAGAGTCAAATGTAATCGTTTAATAATCATACAGATAACATAAATATGATGTGAATATATATGTGAGAGTAGCAATATTTCCCACATTATATTAAAACTAACTATTGATATCTTCTCTATAAACATTGTTATTTCTAGTCAAAGTTTTGTTACAAAAAAATAAGATGAAAGAGAACAGACAATATCAAGGAAAAAACCGATATTTGGACTACCAGAGACAGAGATTCACATTTAACTGTGCAATAAAAACACCCTGAAAAGACATGTAAGTTATTGAAAGCTAGGGTCAGTATTTATGTGAAATGTTCATATGGTGTGAATAAATGTTTTTTATACCTCTTTACATATTTTCGTTGTATACTATTAAATATTTACCACTTCTGATATCACACTTATATCAACATTTAATATCTTTCCATTTGAAGAGGAGGGACGGCATGTCGTATACAGACATATTACGTGTTTCCTAAACCCTTATTTTGTATAATTGTTTCCAACATTTCTCTATTAGTTGTATTTGTAGATCTGAAAATACAATGTCACTCAAGAGAGCCACTAAGTTGCTTTCTCCCTTACTTAGGGAACAAGATCATTCAGCTAGAGTGGCAAATTTACTTTCTCTTGCGAATGATATCTATACTGCACAACATATTAAATATAAATCCAAAGCAACACCAACTAAAAATTTAACGACAACCTGACGTTTCGCTATCACCAGCAACCATTCTCAAGGATGTGACAAATTGTAGCAGTTACATTGATACTTAAATGTAAATAGCGCCATCCACTTGAACTAAGGGGTGTCAACTAGTATACCTGCTAACAAGTGTTGAACCTGCATTTTTAATATTCCATCCTTCCAAAAACTCCGCTGTGGATATAAGTTGGCTCATTGTCTAAAGCATTTTTATGACACATTTATGTTCTCTCATTCTGACCTTTGTTTCTCATATAGTTTCCTCTGTATATTTAACATTAATTTTTACAATCCATTTGATACAAAACATCTCATTTTTCGAAAAATTATATCTTACACTTAGGGTGCACTAAAACGTCTCTAAGTGTAGGTTAAGGTTTAAAAGAAACATCAGTATTCACAGAAAAAAAAACATCTTAAATATGAGGAAATTTAATCCTAATTTTTTGTTTCAGAATGTGTTGAAAGAAACGTTTTTTGGTTCTGTGCAAAAGATACTGTCTCCAGATTTAATGTAGATATAACAGCTTGTTTGTCTGACTTAAGTTCATATGAAAAAATCTAAATATCCATTGGTATGCGTTGGTTTATAAAATACAGTAGTCACACATTTATTTATATTAATTCGAGAAACTAGAATGCCTAAAAAGGTAGAGAATTATCTTTTTCTTCTATGTTTTTGTAAATTTAAAGTTTTCATTTTGAGAATTAAATCTGCAAATAAAAATATAGAGTCGTTTGTACCAACATCATAAAAATATAATTATTGTATATTTGCCAATAGTTTACTGGATTTAAAAGGAAGTAAAGTAGCATTTCTAAAGTGTTCCATAACTAAATCACATTTTGAAACCCAAACAAATGATCTGTTAGTAATAACCAAGGAGTTGTTTGTAATAAACGCATTTAAAGGAGAAAATTGTAGCTACAAAACATAATGTTAATGCTTGACATATTTTTGAAACCGTTAAAGAAGTATATAATTATAAGTTAGTGTCCAGTGGTTACCAACAGCAATAACGTCAAATGCTAGTTGAATGGGAATAGATCTAACCAAACAAAATCATATCTTAATGTTTAGAAAGTAGAAGCTTTAAAGTCACCCACAAATTGCCTGGAACTTTTATTTTGTAATTCAGACTAATCCACTAACGACTTCAATATGCTATCTAGAAATGTTGATAACATGCTTTTATAACTCCAAATAAACGAAACAACAGATTGTGGTGTTACATCATGTTTATGTACTTTGGGACAACCACAAAATGACATGAAACTATGTTTTTGTTTAATATACTTAGTTTGTTTACATCTAATCCTATTCAATTATAATTAGACTGATTGTTCAACGAGCATGCTCATGTTTGTATTTGATGTATATTCCACTATTTAGAGCAAATGTGCCACCGTGTCTGCAAGTGACTAAGAGTTGCATTGCTTATTTACTTGAGTTCATATGGCAACAACTAAGGAAGGCCACTATATAGAAACATAAGAGATGTTATGACAAAACAATCAAGGAACAAAGTTCCAGTATGGAAACAGAGTACAGCTATAGTATGTGCCAGCTGCATGAAAGCAGCTCAACTCTTGCTGAATAAGCCCTTGTCTCATACTCTAACAGATCAGTCCATTGCCTTACAAGACAAAGACGTCATGTGGCTTACATAGGTGAGTGTAGCACATTGACAAGCTTCCACTGTATATTACTGACAAATCTCTGATGCACTATCTTGACTAGGAATTAATGGTCGAGACCGACGAATCAGAAGGTTTTAAGAGTACTTTTTCATATCATCTCAGTTCAGTATGTTTCTGGTGGTGCAGGGTGAGTCAGATAAGGAAGCACCTAAAGCAGTGGCATCATTTAACTAGCACTCAGCCAAAATGTCAATGACGACCTTCTGATTACTAAGATTAGATGATCTGTCACTCCAGCAGTTGTGACTATCATTGATTGCAAGGTAACTAGTGTAAAGAAGGTGGCTTTCCTTGTTTTTCAAGTTATCAATTAGTTTTTCATGGTGGAATGTATGCACTACATTGTGTGACTATAATTTATTATCTTCAAGGTTAGATGATTTGTTGATTTCAAAATTAACAATAAGACATTTTTCACATAGTTCACTGATTTCTCCGAGAGTAATTGAGGAAGAACCATAAAATAACAGGAGACTTGTCAGGACATATTTTGTTCAAACAAATATCCGAATTTTCTGACCTCTACTGAGATTGTAGAAAAGTGAGAGAATGGTCATTATGTACAAAACAGTGAAATACTCGTTATTTCAGTACAATAACAAATAGGACTTAAGAAATTGTATTTTTTACATGGTGCCTTTCTAGAGGATTTTCATTTATTATAATCTGAAAATAATTGCTATAAATTATCTCAAAGCATAATATTATTTATATTATTTTATATTGATGCACATATTCACAGAATGCAGGAACTTCCCACATGACTGATGCAACCTCTTTCTTCAAAATAAGGGATTTTATATCCTTATGACATTCCCTTACTTGCTAGTGAAAAAGAGCATAGTGTATTTATGTGCAGTGTGTTCTACATTAGAGCAATCATTCCCACAAGTAAGTGCATGTGACTTCCTAACTTAATGACAGAGTTCTATAAGCAACTAAGAATAGAGGAACTTAGTGACTCCCTTGAACAACATTCTGTATTTCATATTCATATATTTAATATAATTTTCAGTTGCTCAAATATATTCATACTCTTCAGTCTCAACCATTGGTGGTAATTGAGGATATATATATATATATTGAACCTTAATTGCAAACATTAATATGAAAAAAAAGAAAATATTTCTCGTATAAAAACATCAAAAATAATTTGCCATGTAAAACAACTAAACTCTAAACTCAGAGACAAGGAAGAGTTGGAGTTTGCTTGGTGGGATGATTCCAAAAAACATCTTTCATCAAGGGTACCACATATACCACATTCAAGTCAAAATATTTCTGAAGTTTTTCTGCAAATTATCAGATGATGTTTATCACCATGTGTGCAGTGGCACGAGTCATTAAACAAGCAAAATTCATGTGTGTGCAAATCTTCTGACAAATCCAGACAAAAGCAAGATAGCCACAAGAGACAGTGATTAGATTATAAAGAAAATCTGAAATGAAATATATGTGGCCATGTAGATTATGATTGTACAGAATTTCAACTACAAGTATAGGTTTGGTTAATTTAATGGCTCAGTCACAACTACTAACTATTACTTTGGTCAAGTGACGATGCTTATATGCACTCAAATGTGCACCATACATACATAAGGAGAGACAGACAATGATCTTTTTCACTGAGAAGTCAAGTGATGACCAAGGATACATCATCCCTTATTTTATGGTGAGAGTGATCGCCTAGAGAGGAATAGCGTTGATGTTTTCCATACATAATCAATATCATGCGATGTACATTATACTCTGAGAACTCTCCAGTTGAAGCGCGTCACAGTGCATTTGTTTTAAGCATTCAGTCTTTATGTGAAATAAATATTATTTCAATGTGTGAGATAGCAAATTCTATTTTTTTATGATTATGGTTGTGTTTATCGCTCAGTTATTATTTCCTTCTGTCGTTTAGTTTATCTATGAATTTTTAGTTTCATTAAAACGCCAACACACATTCTAGCTAATGACTTGTAATTTGAGTAAATATGTATGCATGATGAAACTGACACCAGCTTTCCTAGCAGTAACGTACATATATTATGCATGTAGCAGAAGATTATATAAATATATGATAACATGCGGTTGTACTCTCGTGACCTACTCAGTGAATAAATAACCTACCAAAAGATTCACTAAAAAAAAAAAGAGAGTCACGAGACAGTTAATGAATTATTGCTCTTTATTACTCGATATTGTTATTAATACTGGTATGTAATTTTGGAATATAGTGTTTACTGTATTATTATTATTATTACTTGTTTTTGGAATTAGTTTTTTCTTTCTGGTTCTTTTTCCTAATTTCATTGTTTGAAATAATATTGATATTTATGATGTATTGTTTATTAACATTAGTGTCAAGTCCTGGCCAGGCATTTGTTTATCAACTATGTTTTGGTAAGTCTTGAATTTACTTATAAGTATTGTTATTGTTGAATAAACATGTTGTTGAACTCTGATTATAGTAATGTGTTCATTTTAGATGGTTACAACTGTTTTGTACATTGTGTCTAGTATCTTTCTTTGCTTCTAGTTTGAGGTTGAAAAATTCAGATTTTATATCTGCATTATATTTTCTGATGAAGCTCCTGTTAATATACGGATCTCATTCAACTGCTCAAAGCATACGATTGACAGCTAAGCTTTTCTTGTCTCAAAGTTTAGAATATAATTAGAAGTGTATCAGCATCTATGTTATACCTTATATCTTACAAATGATAACACTTTGGTGCACTCATTAATAAAATAGCAAATGTCTATATAGTAAAGTAAAATTACTTGCCTATCAACTCTCAGCTCAAATAATTTGAAGAAAGCATTAATATGTTTGAAGTATCCAAAAAAATGTTTCGAGTATATGTTATTATTCGTTCTCAAACTCAGTTTTGTTTACTCCTTTCTAGTGATTTCTATATGCCACAATGGGGAAATATCTTTTTATTATATCCTTTACGTGATGTTGCTGCAGAAATACAAATAACAAAGCATCTGACTTTAAACTAAATTTTTAAACAAGTTAATCATTGAGTTTCAGATAAGGAAACGCAATTAATGCCGAAAAATGTTTTAATTTGTTAAGTTAAAGAGCTCCAGAAATGTGAACTTAAATTTGATCAAGTACCTTTTATATTAGAACTAGTTTCTATTAAAGATTGTATTGTAGTACGTTTATGGATTCACAATGCTAAAAAAATCAAGATTCGATTTCTCTTGGTGGATTTGCAGATAGTCCAATGTGGCTTAGATCTAAAACAAACAAAATCTAATAAAAAAGATGATTCATAATTTCTATAGGCGTTTTATTACAAAAGCATGTAATTTATTGACTTGTTGACTTTTGCACAAAGATATTTGAGGGATGTCTAAGCTAGTCGTCTTTAATTTGGCATTGATAGACTAGAGGGAAAGCAACTAGTCCACACCACACACCCAGAACTCTTTGACTATTCTTTACCAGCGAACAAATGGATTTACATCTCATTATAAAACCTCCCTTAACTGAAAGGGCGTGTATGTTTGTTGGAGGGTTTAGATTGTGCCACCTGCAGATTGCCAGTCATGCACCATAATCAACAAGCCATCCCAGGTTATGTAATTTACATCTTTCCTATATCAAGATTGATATAATTCCCATTCTAAAATTTTCAAACAATATTACAGTATATTTGTCAGTAATGAGACTGAACGACTCACTTATCTTAAATCTAGCATGTTAACTGTTAGGACATGCACGGTTCTTAGAAAATAAAAAAGTAGTAACTATTATATGATTAATAATTGAAACTGGTGACTAATAAATTTGTTTTTTCTTTTTAATCTATTACTTTCTTTAAAGTATGTTTTTCTTGTACAGTAAGATAATAGGTTATAAATTGCAGTAGCTTGTACAACTTTAAGAATCTTCACTATATTAATTTCAGTACTCAAATAACATACACACACACACACATACATATATATATATATATATATATATATACAAATGCATCAAAGCAATCTTAACACAATAAAAGATAGATAGAGAGAGGAAAGAGGGAAAGCCCTTAGTTAATTACTATTAGGTTTCATTTGTGGCATTGTGTGGATATGCTACAATTATATTTTCAAACTATTTGTTCAGTTCACTAAATTGTATCAATTACTATAGAAAATGCATATTTTTGTATTTTTATTGATATCAACAATCGCATTTCAAACATACAAAAAAGAATAACAAAGTTGTTGAACCTCCAACAATAACAACAAAATGCATACTAATATTTATAATCATTTCACTATCAGCTAAGAATATCTAATGATTTTAAGTGCAAATAATTAATAATTAAATTTTCTCTCTTTGGCCATTGAATGGCAACTTATCATATCAGTTTTTGGTTGATTGACTGTTGCCTTAAGGGTGTTCTTCCAATATTCATAAGTGGGATAACTTCAATAGTTCACAGTAAAAATACAAATATTGTTCTAGATGGCTGCTAACACCCGTAACTGAACCGTCAAACCTCAGTATCACTGTACGCGAGTTGATTCTATGACTTCAGTTAATAACATAAAAATAAATGCAGGCAAATTCAATAAAAATAAGATTATTCCACTTAGATCCATAACAACTTGATTGACTTTCTTTGCTGAGAAAACACACACCTCTTTCATTACATATAGAGGAGTTGTATACATTTCTCACGTATTACGTATGAGTCAAGGTAGAATATTGCAGCCTGCTCTGCAGATTTACACTACTACTTGACAAGACAGGCGAGCAGCATGTTAGATGCCAAACTGCTTTGAAAAATTGCTTGATAGAAAGTAAGTAGTGTCACCACACCCTTTCAACTGAGTTTTTGAACTTCTAATTATTATCGACTGTCATACAAACTGATTATATGCTAAGCACAAAATTAATAATAATCGAGATAATCGAGCAGCTATCAGCAGATATCTTATAAATATATCTGCGTTAAATGTTGCTTGACAGCTCAGAAAGCGAAGATTGCAACGCCCTTTTGTTTCCAATAATACCATCACCCACAAACTGTCGTTAATTTGTGATAATCAAGTGGCAATAATACTGGAACTTTTATTCTTTGAGTGGTTTACAGTAAGACCTCTTCTGCCTTAAAGTGGTCTTACCTAGCTGTAAATATGCATATTCCTGTATATCTGCTAATATAGACCTTAACCACTCTACATATTGTTCAAGGCACTGTGATACAACTACTTTCGGGAAGATGCCATACATTACTCAGAGAGAAGTATTTCCTGACTGAATATAAGTATATTTAGCAGATAGCTCGTCAATGTATATCCTTTTACATGGTGTGTTATCATAATGTGTAGCATGTTATTCTCTCAATCAGTTCAGTCTAGCATGGGCTGACGCTTAAGGTGCTCGAATCGCAATCTGAGGGTCGCAGGGTCGAATCTCCAGAACTGAACATGCTCGTTCTTTCAGCTGTGGGGCGTTATAATGTGACAGTCAATCTCACTATTTGTCGGTAAAAGAGCAGCCTGAGGTTTACTAGTAGCATTCCCGCTAGTCTATTATTGTCAAATTGTGGATAGCTAGCGCAGATAGCCCTCGTGTAGCTTTGCATGAAATTCAAAACAAATCAAATAAAGCAAGCTCAGCTGGTTTAACAAACTTTGCTACCATCTGCTAGATAGTTTGTATTTCCCACTCTTACAATATACCAAACTGTGCATAATATACAAATTGAACATCTTCACCACTACTATTACTTTACATAATTCAGAGCTGGATATTGAAAATAATCACCCTACTTTGTCTGAATTTCTGCAGATGCTCTGAATCATACTATACATTGATTTGCTAACACATAGTTAGACCATGTATATTGTATGGACTATGAAAAAGCCCCGACTCCAGTATTTGCATTATGCATAGTCTGAAGAATTTCCTGCCTCAGATCCTTAAGAACTGTTAAGTGCAACACATGTTGAATAGCTATGTCTTGTTGGATGATAACAATGGCACAGCATGTTGTTATAATAGCCTAAAACTGAGCTAAATGATAATTTAAATTCAGTAATCAAATAAATGGCTATATGTATCCAATTTATGATATTTGCCAACAAGATTGATACACAAAGTTTCTTTTTCAATACAAATATGCTTTAATATATATACACAATGATACAATTTACAATAACATTTATTACAAATAGTTATTACAAACAATGATTTATATACAAAAATATCAGAAAGTTACAAGCAATATAAAGTCTTCTATTTAGTCTCGAACTTTCTTGATATCTTATCGAGGATTGACGATGAGCGAGTTAATTTCGAGCTGACGTAGGTATAATTCATTTAAGAGGGAGCTAGCAAGCTCTGTAGTACTCGCTGATCACACGCCGATTACAGGTCGAGTTTCCACCGATGACGCTAGGTAATGTTTAAGTACTTATGTACGATGTGAATCCACTGAAGTTGAATGATGTGTAATGTTCGAAATTTATACATGTTCCTGGTCAAATATCTAAAGTGTTTCGATTGATAGGCGTTATAACAATCACAGTTACAGGTTACGAAGTTTATAGCACACCATTTACAGCAACCCAATAATAGATACTGTTTTTTGGCGCATCACGTTGGTTATATTTATAGGCGTGTGGAGAGTTTCTCGAATATTCATATTACGTAACAATACAAAGCTAGAGAGGCGTTTACATACGCACATGTATTGTTGATTCTTACACTCGAGAATCTTCTACAAGCTTAGAGAATAGGGGGAATTTGCAATACATATTATCAGTATCAGTTATATACATTACTAAGTATTAAGTTAATTTAAATGAACATCGATATTAAAATGAATATATATTAATAAATCCGTCAAAATGTATTTTTGTGTTTGAAACTGATCATATAACTGCTACGTGCTATGTGTGTCTGTGATACGTTTCTCAATTTGTGCTTAATGTTGATGTATGGCGAGGAGCATCCACACAAGCTTTTGCTCCTTCACTTTTTTCTCAGAATTCCTGTGTAACTTCATGTTACTCTAGCTTTAACTCACACTCAATGTCCATTCAACAAAGATATTGAGTTTCACCATACAATGAGAAACAATCCATTGGCATTCCATACTGTGAATTTTTATGCTTACAAGCCATTTCAGTGATGAGTAGTTCTTACAAATGGTCTCAGTAGTGCATAATGAAGACAACATCTACAAGCAAGTATTTCTTCATCATGCAGTATCAGCTAGTATATGTTATCATATGTTCCACTCTATTGTGCAGCTGGGATTTAACTCTGCCCACATTTCACTAGCTCTGTTATCAGTATCCAATAAGAACTCATAATCATGTAGTGACTAAAGTGGTGGAAATATCGAAGAAAGTTCAGGAGAGAAGATTACAGTGGTATGGGCACGTGATGAGGAGAGAAGATGATTATATAGGCAAGAGGGTTTTGGATATGGAGATGAAGGGGAGAAGGAAGAGAGGAAGACCAAGGAGAAGATGGAAGGATTGCGTGGAGGGAGATATTAGAGAGAAAGGCCTGGTTGGGGGACGAATACGAAGACCGAGGAGAGTGGAAACGTGCTGTCAAAAATAGCGACCCCATATAGATACGGGAAAAGAAACATGAAGAAGAAGAATCATGTAGTGACTACGATAGTAATGAAGCTTTACTAAAGGATGCACTAGGGACTTGGTGACACTATTTGGCCCATCTAAAATGTACATAAGCTTCAGTGAAAGCAAATACTGGTTGATTGATCTCGAAGAAGTTCACCAAAAAACGTCAGTAATATAACACAAAATTAAGAAAACTGTGAACTTCTTATTTGTTCACAGGTCGAGGTAAGATTCATAGCACTGTAATATTTGCAGGATAAAGAATTCCACTCGTATTCACTGTCAACCATCTCAAGTGCTGAGAGCAGTTTAAACTCTGCACTTATCATCCAGATTGGCTTGTTGATATCCAGATGATTGGTCTAAAATCCTGAACCTGTGGGTTTCTTCCATTACATTAAGGGATTATTTGTTTGTAGTAACTGAAAGGCATCAATGTGTGTCACGATGTTAACAGTGTCTCAAATCAACACATAATCTTGGCGTACCTTTCTTCTTCCCGGCAATCACTACTGGAGATGACGAGACACTCTTTCATAACTGTATAATCTAGTCCGTTGACATATTCTGTATTTTGGAACCATCTACATCACTAATGCTCAAGTTCATTCTATGCAGCAGTTGTTAATTAGTCATGCATTGTCTGTGTCTGTGTGATGGTAAGTTAGTTCTATTAGATCCAGTTCACCATCTGCACCCATAAATACATCAACATACTTAATCAACACGTCACTAAGCTTTTGCAATTGTTTTGAATCAATATTGCTTGCACAATCTTCAACCAGCAGCCTGAGATGTGTTGGCAACCAAGTACTTACTTTTGGAAGGTGCATAGCACAAGTAATGTTACTTTTGGTTATTTCCACTTCACTTATCATACCAACCATTATTCCAGAATAAAACTGTATAAAAAATTGCATATAACCAAAAACTTACACTGAAACTTTATCTGTCCTTGGACAGATCACTTTTTAAACTAATGCTATCTTTTTTCTGGAAAGGAAACAGTCATTTGATGTGTTAGCTCTATAACCATGTTATATGACACCAGTGCACGTGACCTGTTACATAGTATGCCATGTAACAGAACTTCTGTTCATGTAGGAACTGTGAATCTCATACACTTGTGTATTCCATTGTTCTTGGACCTGGTTTGGCTGACAATAGATTATTATCCCATGGAAGTACCTCTCACATGTTGTAGAAGTATAACTAATGAATAATTTCCTCTTTATGTTCGTCCATTGGTTATCAGTTCTCACGCCTTAGATGACTACATTCATTCTGTGGCTGGCTTTCGTTAGGTGTAGTAAGAGTCATTCTTTTCTCAATTATGTGTAGTCTATCATCAATTTACCAAAATAAAGTTAGTGTTAACTGGCAGGAGTATTGACTTTGCTTAGAATGCCTGATATATGGTAAAATCAATTATTGTCCAGAAAATTCCTCTATCACCCAGAAACTCTAACTCTCTCCCTTCTATCTTCACAAGCAGCTAACAAGCCTCACCCAGTCCTGAAAAAGCTGGCCTGATAACCAAACCCTTTGGTACATGCTGTCTATTGCATTCCTCCAAGTCATTGGCCAGTCTCAACTCGAGCTCCGTAAGTTTCCAGAGTAGAAGTAGGAGTAGCTTCAGCTCACTTACAAACTATTGAATTTACTTTGCAGTTGATATATACTGGTAGTTTCACCTATCTTACTGCATGGAAAGATATGGGCAGTTTACTTTGATGTGACCCAATTTCATGCACCCAAAACAAATGCTTTGATTTTTCCATTTTAGGCATCAATTGTGGAGCAAGCATAATGGATGAAACAGGAAGCACTGCCTGTTTACTGGAAACAGTGGCCCGTACTGAAGCTTGAGTTCGACATGAGCAACTCACTTGAGCTGGCTGTCTGTGCAAGGTACAGCCTAGAAGTAGCTATTGCAAGCTTCTTCTTGTCTTGTGACCTATTCAAAATCACAATGTCGAACTTTGTCATTACCGAAATTAGATTCGTTATGGTAAGATCTATCACACCCAAGTGACACCTCATCATCTCATTGTGGAGCCTCTCTATAAATTTGTCAATAAGAATATCCTCAAAATCTACCAACAACATTACAGTGTATGCTTTGCTATGCACCTGGTGCAGATCGTACATGTAAGCATCTCGGTTCTCAGAGGGATCTCTCTTTAAAAACTTGAAATCAGCCTGATGGATAGATTAATTTCCCCACTAGATCAAAATATTGGAACTGTATCCCAGTTGTAGAGTTTTTGTTTCATTCAACTGCTCAATAGCATCAAGTGCTAGACTGTCCAGCCTCAAGGTCAAGCACTGCATCACCTGTTAGTGATTTAAGCCATTCCTAAAATGCTTCAGAAAATGGTACTTATCCTCTCTTTCCACACCCTTAAACATTGGAGTGATATGAGTTTACTTTCTATCACAGCTGCCTGTGATTTTGGCATAAACCTCCAATCAAGTATCTCTTATCCCGCTCCAAACTGAGCTGTTCTAAATTTTGAGGATGTAATGTAGTGGGTTTGTACAGTAACTCCTACTCTCAGTCCAATATCAAACTATTGTTGTCAGGTCGAAGAATGATGAGTTACTGGAGACAACTAGTCTTTCAGTGCTGCATGGCTCTAGATTTATAGACTTCTCAATGACCTGTGGTTGTTTAAATAGTATACTTTCTTGTTTGGAGAAGCTCAGCACTGCACTAATGATCACCACCCTCATAGTATTACCTTATTCTTTTACCTATTGGTGGACATTGTCGACCATTGGTACAACTACTTTCTCTCTGCTACTTGTAGGCGGCGTCAACCAGAGCAAGCATTAAATCACTATGACCAATAAAGATCTGCGAATCCTGATTCCTCTGCACTGAGATTAAAGCCCAAGGCGAGAACCTTATTGGCCATTCTAGGTGCCTCAGATTTTAGCAATTATTATCCCCAAGAAAAATGTCAGTACATTGAAGTGAAAAGTTGAATATTATGAAATAAAATGAACACTACTTTTTCTTCTTCTTTGAATTCATCATTTGTTGCAAAATCTTCAATTGATGATATTCACAATTTTAACTGTTAACCTTTTCTCATTCATCTTCTTTTGGTGTTATGGTTTTATCGCTTGACATGCACCATGTACAGTTTATTCATCACGAAAAGCATTGCTTAATTAAATTTTGAATATAATTTTGTAAAATGTCTTGGTATGTGCAATCGACTGATGTCGAGAGCAATGATTTAACGATGTTATCTTGTAGGAAAAATAGCTAGTGATATCCTAAAAGAAAAACCTTTGTTTTCCATTGGCGAATTGTGTAAAGGCATGGGACTGATCCACACTTGCACTTGAATCACAGTGGACTAAGGTTACATGCCCAAAGAGTGAAACATGGCTTTGTGGTTAATACTGTATCTCTTTTGTATTTAAACCCAGGGTGTCCCCTGTCAGGTAAGTTTTTAACTAAGATTCTGTTTTTTAAATAGTTCTTATTTGATTTAGATCATATAAGTTTTATTTTATTGAAGGTGTTTGTGAAGGCTCAATGATTTCGGTATTTTAAAATAAAGATAACATAAGCGTTTTATTTTTATATCGAGGTTGTTTTAATTTTCAACTTGTAGCTTCGCTTTTATTTTTCTTACATCAAACATCTCTATCTCTCTCTCACCAGTCCACAAAGCTACTAGAAACACTTGATACTTGTGTTGTGTTTTGGTTATTTTGGTTTTTTAAAGTTGTAGTTTTTATATTGTTTCTTGGCTTCTTTTTTGTGGCAAACTCAGAGTTTGGAAAGCCATGGGTTCTTAATCTGGTATATAATAGTCGTTGAATCTCATCTTAGATATCTCTTAGAGAATGCTTTGTGGGAAGTCCACGCTCCTCAAGTTGTGATTTTTTTTTAAATTAGAAGCTTCAAGTCAATAATGCAACAGACAGGAAGAATACAGACAAATACACTCATTAAAACGAAAAGGCAGCCACTATACTATAGCAAAATGTGTGGTAACAACATAAGTTTTTCTCCTTCCTACCTACACTGAACTATTCTCAGATTAACTAACTTCCCAAGGAGTAATTGGATAAGAGCTGCATAATAACTAGGAACTCAACTGAAAATGTTTTATAGAGCAGAATATGGATCCTTTTAACCTGAATTGAGTTCATAGCAAATGAAGGAAACTAGGCACAATATTATATTTCATTTCAACAAACACAATCAAAGTTCAAAACACGTCCTTTTTAATAGAGAGCTCTCAAACAATAATAAGTGTGTAGAAGCTAAATAATACTTTCATATCTTCTGCATTTAAAACTCATTTTATATGAAAAACAATGATGTCATCATAATCAGCTGCCACACGCCACATCTTTCCTACGAGAAAGTACATAACTTAATTGAATGACCTGGTTCCATAAGAAGCTAGGACGAGAGAAACTTAGTGTTTCATGTTAACGAATTTCTATATTAAGAATGTACGTTCAATACCTACAAAAATTTTGAATTTTTTTATACATTAATTAAATAAGTGGGAAACAACGGTAAGCTTGAATGCCACATATATTACAATATATATAATAAAATATTGCCGAATGCCGCAAATTACTAAATGGAATACATTCTAGCAAATACTAAATAGGGATAAAAAATAACAGCGCTAAGGCCCATAAGGACTTAACTCTGAAGATCACACTCAGAATATTTTTCTCCACATTCAACATTTTAGTTTTATGTCCAAATTTATGAAAATACCTATTGTGCGAAAATCACTTAATTGTATCAAATTTAACACTGGCTTTTTATGTCATATCAGAGATATGCATATTCTGCTCAACATGTTCAAATTCTACATGGTTTCACATAATTCAAAAAAGAGGAAGTATGACAAATTTATTATTATATATTTATATTAATATCAATGTTTGTTTAAATTAAATTTATATTTAGCAATGTAATATAATGTATACTGTTAAATCTCTATTGCGAAGCTCCCGCGCATTCTCTAATGTTGTAGAAGATTCTCGAGTGTAAGAATAAAGAATATATCTGTGTACGTAAACGCTAGTGTTAGCGTCAGTATTGTTATGTGAAACTGAAATTTCGAGAAGCTCTCCACACGCCAATAAATATAACCAACGCTACGCACTCCAAAAAACAGTATTTATCATAAGTTTGCTATAGTTGGTATACTATAAATCTTGGAAGCTATAATTGTGATTAACACTTATCAATCGGAAAACTTAAGATATTTGACTAGGAATATTTATAAATTTCGAACATTACAAACTATTGAACTACGGTGAATTAACATCGCACATGTGCACGTTTACAAAAACATTACCTAACTTCAACGGTGAAAAAAATCGACGTGTGATCGGCGAGAATCAAAGAGCTAGGTAGCTCCCTATAAAGTGCATTGTACCTATGTCAACTCGAAATTAACTCGCTCATCTTGAACCCTCGATGAGACTAGAGTTCTAGACTAGAAATAAAACTTTATATATTGCTTGTAAGTTTGTAAAACTTTTGTATGTAAATTTTTGTTTGTAATAACTGTTATTGCAAATTGTGTTATTAGTTGTATATTAAAATATATTTGAATTAAAAAAGAAAACTGTCCATATCAATCTTGTTGGCAAATATCATAAATTGGATACATTTCGGCATTTATTTAACTACTAAATCTCAATTACAATTTACCTCAGTTTTAGACCATTAGAAATTTGAATACGTGACAAAATAAATGTATAAATATTATTGGTGTGCCTGTTACACTAAAGTTAATATATATATATATATATATATATATATGCAGATCAAAAATATTAGTTAGAAACATGTTTAAAAGAGGTATATCACTGTAAATGACATTGAAACGGACTATTTGCTTTTGAGCTCCGCCTTCTGATAAACGGAAATGTATAAATATTATTGGTGTGCCTGTTACACTAAAAGTTATATACATATCAAAAATATTAGTTAGAAACATGTTTAAAGAGGTATCACTGTAAATGACATTAAAACGGACTATTTGCTTTTGAGCTCCACCTTCTGATAAACGGATTGCCCTCGGTGACTCGGAAGCTAGCTTTTGAGCTTATAATTCTTATAATTCTTATAAACAAACTGAAATGTACTCAAAGCACAGAAGAAAATATTTGAAATCAATATAAATGTTCATTTATTTAGATCTAAAACAAGCTATATACAGATCAAACATAAAACAAATTAATACTTTGAAATTCACACAAAAATAAACGTTCGTTTACAGCTAGTACAAAAAGGGCGCTTTACATTTAGAATGCAATTAACTGACTAAAGTAAAATTGAATGATATAAAAATGACATATAATACTGCCTCAAAGCACAAAGTGTCAGACAAATTATTGATCTTGGTCGCAATGTAAGTTTTCATTATTTTTCAAATGTTAAGCAGTGAAAACATTATTCCAGACTAATAAGTAATTTAATCACTATTTAGATTTAACGTCAAAAATCGTCGAAATTTAAGAGAGATTAGACGCTATGAAATTACGTGTGAATCACTCTTTATTCATAAACATTGGCAATAAATTATACTTATATAAGTACAGATGTAATATAATAATGTTTAAAAATAACTCAATAATATACTGCCAGTACTTCTGTATTTAGTCAAAGATTTCAAGTTGTCTACCAACTCAAAGAAATGATCAGGTGCCTTTTTGTTCGAATCTCTTTATATAACAAAAACTGTATCTATTTAATCTTTACTTATGTTTCATACTAAATTTTGCAAGTTAAATAAACTTTACTGTAAATTTTCACAAAAATGTTTAAAACACATTAATATATTTAATTATCATCTTTTTCTGAAATCATCTACAGTAATTAATAAAAAAAACTATACTAAACGTTATCCAATTGTATATGTATTTGTTGGATATTATGTACCAAAGTTTCCAGTTCCACAATTTAGTTACCGGCCTCGCTATCTCTGTATTAATTTTAATGTTTTTTTCTAGCATAAAATATTCAAATTCATAGTACGTTGTATACATAAATATTTTATAATATTTGGTTTCGCTGAAAAAGTACATATTCTTATAAAAACAAAGAGGAGTCTAACAGCATCTTGCCTTTTGTAGCATGTAAAAATATATATTACTTCTTTTGGTACTGCATTTTTCAAGCTGATATGCCAAGTTATCAGCTATTTTGTTTCCAGTGTCGTAATTTTTATATTCTGATTTTTTTTTAATCATGCCATTTTCATATCTACCGACAAAGGACGTTCCTTTTGATTATTAATTTAAAACTTGTTCATGTCTTTGTTGAATTACAATCAAAGCTACTCGAGGACTATCTGAGCTAGCTGTATCTAGGATAGCCTAGATGGAAGGCAACTAGTCAACACCACCTATCGTTAATTCTTGGGATACTTTTTTACCAACGAATATTGCGATTCACTGTCACATTATTAACTCTTCAAAGCTGAAAGGGTGAGCATGTTCAATGACGAATATCAATCCCGCGACCCACAGATTGAAAGTCGAGCGTCCTAACCACAAGGCCATGCCAGACCTATATATATATACGCACGTAGCATTTATAATATTATTCTAATCTTAAAACTTGAAATAATGTGAGAAAAATTATGTTAATTGGGTTCTTGTATAGTCCTTTACTCACCTTTAATGACGTATAATATTTTAAATGTTTGAATATGATGTGGCGTACTGTCACAGTTAATTATCGATTATTATTCAGCGAACTAAATGGTAATTTATTTACTTACGAACTTCTTATTCTTGCCAAAATGTGAATTTCAGTGAAGAAAATCCGTAGAGCTCTAATGTATGCATAGACTGCAACTTCCTCTGCAGCATAATAGTTTCGTTGAATTCACAAATGGCCCGGCATGGCCAGGTGGTTAGGGCGCTCGACTTGCAATCTGTGTGGGAGCGTAATAATGTTGCGGTCAATCCCACTATTCGTTGGTAAAAGATTAACCCAAGAGAGTTGGCGGTGGGTGGTGATGACTAGTTGCCTTCCCTCTAGTCTTACACTGCTAAATTTGGGACGGCTAGTGCAG
>NW_013665612.1:347909-365396 GCF_000517525.1 Limulus polyphemus
GTAGCTTTGCGCGAAATTCATAACAAACAAACAAACGAATTCACAACTCATCAGTGCTACTTCAAAGAGCGAAACAAGTAAATAAAGTAATCTAAACTATTTTAGATTATTAATGGTTAATAAAGGACTATATATATTAAATCAAACAAACTGCTTACGTTCCACCATTATATTATGAGGCCTTTTAAATAATACTATTATGTAACATAATACTTCGTTTTTCATTATTTCAACGAAACACTTATAAAAACATTTATATTTCCGGATCTGATAAGTAGCGATATTTATTTTCCATTTATCATTGTTAAACGTCCGTTGATAGGTTAATATGCAACAATTCTTATTTCTTATATGGTGTTTTGAGATGTATTTTTAACCATACAGCGAACGCACATTTCTAGAGGAATTTGAAGAATATACAGAATCAACGCTACTAATATATTTTACTGAATTATTCAACCGACAAGCCGTTTAAGATTGCGAAAATAAATGTGAAGCCCAACTTATAATTCGGTTTATCACGTGCCATCGAGTTATACAGGTTCCGAGGAATTTCATCCCATCATCAGAAACTATATTATAGTAACTATATTATAATATTTAATCACTTTATAGTGGCAGAGTTTGATCTAGTGATCAGTAGTTTGTGTGATGTTATACCACAATAAGACTGACGATAATATTTTACAGATTTTACTTTACTGGTTCTTTACTACGGATTTCTAGTATGAAATATAATAGCATTTCGAACGCATACTTTGTGTGCCTCAAGCTACTGCCAACAAAGTTTTCCTCACAACACCAGAACTGATTAGGTCGGCTTGGAATGCAACACAAAGTCTCGATCGAAACGCTACTTATATCAGTCATAAATGAATTATGTTATAGAACACTATTTTACTAGCGAAACGTGATATCTTGATCAACAACATTTATTCCTCACTGTAAAATAGCGTAACACAAACATTTTCAAAAAGCTTGGCTTCTAAGAAATGTTATATGAGTATTTTGAAAACCGAAGTTATTTTTGTGTTTGATGTTTTTTCTTCTATTCCGTTTAACTTGCTGCTGTCCATTATCTACTAACCTGAAACTTTCAACGCTTCAGTAATTTCACCAATAAAAATGTTGCCTTTCTCATGTAATGATCTACAGGAGACTCCTATAATCCATCATACCTACTTATTGTTTTCTGACTGAAGTCTTAGACCTTTCAATAGATATATATAGTATCCAAAATTGTTTTAATTTAATGAGTATGATGTAACCTCCTGTTCTGTCAGATGAGAAAACAATGAAATAAAAACTTAATAACAAAGAGTTTTAGGTTTTTATCATACGTTTGCACATCTTTATTTTATTAATGCAACATGCATGACTGACTGCTAAAAACATTTAGGTAAATTAAGCAAGTGTATTTCATTTAAATCTATTATTTTCTGTTTCAATTAAAAAACAGACAGAATAAGTGTAAAGAAGTAACTGATTCTTAGCAAAATATTAACGGATAAAGAAACTTTAATAATCATTATATTCCGAAATCAATCGAGGTTATATAGGCGATTTTTGTGAGTATGTATATTGGATGTATCGTATTTTAGTAATTTTTCAAAAATACAATAAAGCCAATCCTAAGACGCTATTAGTTGTAAAGACGAAAGGATACTTCATTAATGTTGTAAATAATTGTTCTATATACAACACATTTTCGTAGTGAAATTATAAAGAAATGACATTTCAACATTTGTACAAGGAACCTGAATGACTTCCACAATAAATGTTTAATCAGTATCAAGGTAAACTTACGACATAAGCGAATATATGAATAGAACGAAGCAAATATAATTTTCGCTTAATACGTAATCTGAAGTTCTCGACATGATGTTACATATTGTATAGTTTCAAAGTTTTCCACTGTGTCATTTTTTTATCAATTCGCTAATGATAATCAGGAAATTTGCTTTGCAGCGTTGCCAGTCGCAGACAAAACAATTCGAAATATTCAAAACAAATGTTTTAAGTTGTTGCCTTATTTTGTTTTGTTCACAAACAAAATTACGAGTAATTATTTTGAAATATCAGACAAAGGCTATGTAAATAAATAATAATTGTGAATAAAATTTAAAATGTAAGATAAATAACATCCGTTTCAAATTGTTCAATTAGAAATTTTAGAACAGCTATTTAGTGCAGCTATATTTGAACTATTAAAACGAAAATATGTTATAATAATCGTCAGCCGTTGTCATATCGGCATGCAATAGGTTCTTATTTCATAACTAGTGTATTTTAATTATAGTAAGTTAATTGTCATTTTTTAACGAGGAATAGTGCTTTCTTACTGCTAGATATATAGTATAGGATAATATTTTACAAAATTGGCTGTTTTATCGTAGCCTAGATATTACTAGGATCTAGAGAAACCGAAATATTTGCTCAGAAAATAGAAATGCTGTCATCAAGTAACTATTTTATTCCCAGGGCGGTTATGTTTTTAATTTGTTATTGAAAACAATAAATTAAAACAAGAGACGACAGATTCTATTATGAAAAGTATCTGATGCAATGTGAGTCACGTAGTTTAGAATTAGATTAATTCAAAACTAGCATATACATTAAAAACAATTCAGTATCACAAACTATATAGAAGTACAAGTATTATAAATCAACAAGATGACCAAGTCCTGTAATGATCTGATTCCATTGAATTGCTATTTGTATACTTTCCTGTATGTATTATTTATTGTATTATTTTATTGTGCGTCAGATAGTTCCGAGAATTGCGATGCAGCAATTTTGAGAAATAAACACGGAAGGCATAAAAATTCACGAATTTTATTTTGATAATGTAAGAATCAGAGGGTATCCAATCTTTATACAGAAGCCATATTTTTTCTGATTGTCAGTCACTTGATGACTGGGCAATATGCAATGTCTTCAACATACGCTGAAAAGTGATATTTTATGTATGGTATGTATGTGTCAAAATCTAAAGTTTACAACAAATAATATGTTTTAAAGCTTGCTCTTTAGACACACCAGTGATGTCACCCATCTTGTAAATGTCTTTCACTCGAGCACAAAACATAATGTAACTTCCAAATATTGCAAGTTACAGAGCTACACCGTAGTTAAATTAAAGTATATCCTGAACATAAATATACTCCTAACTAACCATTGACTATACTTTCAAATAGTTGTTTTGGCTCTCCACTACTTTTGCTCTTCATTTTTGATTCCCAGGGAGTGAAATTATAATAATCTTTACTTTTGAGAATTTCTTACAAAAAATATACTTTTAAAATATTTCTTTCGCTCAATTACATTTATTTTCAGTGACATCCACCTGTTAATTAAGTTACTTAAAAGGAAATTAAATTATTTCGGTAAATTGCGTTTCCACAATATTAATTTTAGCTTTTAGGATTTTTATTTCATAAAATAAAATAATTTCATCTGCATTTAGAAAATCTTAGGGAAGGATAAGCTGTAGGTGTCATTTGCTCACGTAACCTAGAATTCATTTTGAAGTTTAACCATTTTTTTACATTTCCAACTAATGGCTTAATTTACCATTAAGTTGTTCAATGAGCGGTATATTACTAGATATAGTAAAATGTTCAGTTTTCTGTAAAATATACGTTTTCTTTGGTTCACTAATGTTCGTGTACTGCAAAATTTATACACGACAAATTAACAAAAGTTTAGAGTGTTGGAAAACCAATAAAAAGTTATCAAAGAAATCAATTAAGGTTTGTGTAAATAAAATGAAGTTTTCGTATAATAATTGACAACCACCACTTGGACGTACGAGAGAAATAACTTACAGTAGTCTGTACCCTCTGGCAGTTCGTTTCATTAATGAAAAACCCACAGAACCGTTTATTTCGAAAATGCTTAAATTGTTCACTTATATGAATGAAATTGACTTAATTTGCTAATAAGTCTTTTTTCATCAACTGAAAATCTCGTTTTGTACTTAAAATAAAAAAATGAACTCGGAAAGATCTGTGCGTGAGCGCAAAACTTCACAAATTACAATTTACCGGTAAACTTACATTACATTACTTAGTTCTACGATCACGCTTATTTCTAAACACTGCATATATATTCGTCTTTGTTGAAAGTATTATGCATTTTTATATTCATCTATACATACATATATACTTATATATACATAGATAGGTCAATGCCTTACTTCTTTTGTCTATAATTTCAAAGAATGAAGATAAGAATAAAAAGCTTCTCATAAATGATTATTTTTAGTACTAACTAGCATCTACCAGATAAATTCAAGCTCTAGGTTATCGTCAACATATTTTTTTCAAACTGACAAGTTCATTGCTTATGAGAATAAGCAACGAAACGATTAACCGAAGTATGATTTTGATGTATTGTATTAAAGTTGTTATAAGGAAAAAAAATCATAGTTTTTATCTGAAATTACCATAAAATAAATAGGAATAGTTGCGAAGTATTTGATAGTAATTGATGATAAAATGTCCCTAAGTGAATTTCAGCTCTTGGTTGGTTCTGGAAGATATTTATACGAAATGCTGATGTATGATCTTTTCATTTTTTACGTTTAAGATATGCCAAATGAACGTATAAGTTATCTAAATTTGAATAAAAGAAAGTTTAAATCCTTAAAGTAACTGAACCAATAATTGTTGACAGGTAAGGAATATGGAATGTTGAAATTCTGATTGAACCTGTTGTGCTAGAACATTTACCACCGATTTAAACCTTTCTTTCTGTTTTCGGCTGTCGTCTTTGAGATATTTCTTGTATTTGAATTATTTACAAATTGGATTTTTTAATCCATAGTTGTTAAACAATTTTAGTTTAATAAACAAATACAGAATGAAGCAAAAAGTATATATAAAATATTGTTGATAATTCATCTAACCTTAATATAGTTTAGGCCCAAAAAAGAAAGGACGTAAGTATATAGGCCAATATATTTTGATTTAATTAACTTGAAATATTTATTGCTACACAGTTAAAAAAATAAATACAGAAAATTGGGGGATAGGAGATATGTTGGTGAGCAGATATTTTCAGTAAATGTAAATCTTTAATGGCACATTACGTCGGCATGATTTATATTCACAAGTACATTAAAATATATTGCGTTTACGTAGTTCTAATTTAGAGAATCTAATTCTGCATTGCATAAACTGATTTATTTTTTCATTGTGCGAGTCATATGTTTCATTCTTATTAAAAAAGTTGATTTATGTTAGAAATATTTGAAATTAAAAGTACTTTATTTCATTGTTTATTTAACTAACTGCTATATTAACAAAATACCTAGTCTAGTAAATGTCGTTATAAGGCTATGTTTAGAACATTGATAGAAAATGGATAAAAATAAATGTAAATTAATATCACTTACTGATTTTATAGTAGTTGCTAAATAGGACCAATGGAAAAGTGCATATAAATGAGTAAAAAAAAAGAGTTTATAAAAACTAACATACCAAAATATTTATCGTAATATAACATTTTATTTGGTTACATTAAACGAAGTTGACTGCTTACAGTTAGCTTTTCTCAAGAGAGTAAAATGCGATACCAAAATTTAAAAAAAAATTAAAGCCAATGAAACAGTGTTGTAATCTGGAATTAATACGGAAGCCATTATTGAATCACTTAGGTCAAGTTTATACACAATTTAAATAAAAAAAATTGAATTGAAGAAAACACTACATAGAAATGGCAATAACTTTCACTTCAATACTATTGCATCCGTTATCAAACATATTGTTGGGTGTGATGTGCTTTATAGTCACTATGAGAAAAAACCTATACACTGGATAGGTAAGTGAAGAAAAAGCGTCATTAGTCACTATTCAGATCTTCACATTATATAGCCGTACAATAGCAGATATAATAAATAAACTTAGTATTCCGAAAATTGTTTAATCTCGATTACTAACGCGTGTTATTGCGTTATACTAGTTTCGGAGAATTCCACTCCTCATCAGTAACTCTGACGTCACCTATCAAACGTATAGGTTTTTATCACGGTGACTGCAAAGCATGTTCACACCAACAGTATGTTTGATACTTTTCACTATGATATAGGTCCAGCTTATCTCTCTTTTTGGTTAACTTGCGCTTAGGGTTACTGATGAGGAGTTGAGTTCTCCAAAATTAGTATAACACTATAACACACGTTGATCAAAGTATAGATTGAACTGGACTTCCCTTGAACTTAGACTTCGAGATTAAACAGTTTTCGGAATACTAAATTTACTTATTTTTTCTATTGCACACTTGTTTCCAATAAACTATGTGGTTGTATTTTTAAGTACATATTTATGAGCAAGCTATACAATAGAATATCGGCTCTATGTCCCAATTTTAGTGTTATTAGTCTTCAAACTTACCACTGAACCACCAGAGAGCATATATCTAAAACCAGTAGGGATAAGCAATCGTTAGAATGGCATGCAAGACAAAAAGTGGCCTCACTTAAGTATTTTTGTATTGTGAGTTTTGCTTTGTTTACTCTAGCGCAAAGCTACACAACAGGCTATCCACTCTCTGTGTACGATGGGGAATCGAACTCCGGATTTTAGTAATGTAAGTGCCTTTACTTACCGCTTACCCGTTAGTGGAATTTAAGTTATGAATTATAGGCATAAATAAAACCAAGAAATTAATGAATAAGAAATACTAAATATGTATTTTCTGTACAAGCAAAACATATGTTTTTTAACTTAGTTTTTCTATTAATGATTACATTTTGTAAAAAAAAAGGAAGGTTTTAAAAAAGTAAGCACGTTTCCGGCTATAATCAACAGGGAAACTTTGTCGCAAAGAAGTAAACAAGAGTTATTGATCTGATAGTACCCTGCAATCAAGTGACAGAAACAACAATCAAGAAGAGAAACATCGGAAAATTGAGTAAGTGAACACGTTCAAGAGTTGCGTTTCGAGGGTACAGGAATCTACTGCTGAAATCACAGCTAACACTATCTTTTATCACACGTATGAAACTCAGGAGGCTATAGAAATAAAATATTATGCCCTTTCAAAATCTATAAAGGTACGTAGACTAGCTAAAAGCAGCATGGTAAATTTAACAGTACTTTCACTAAAAAAAAACGACAAACATACATTAGGCATTACTTTGTGATCCGAATGTTGTTATTTTTATAATATATTCTAAACATGTAGCACAACCAGCTACATATACTTATTTAAATCAGACGTTGTCCTTCTTTGCATATCTTTGGTCTTCACCACTTCATTCATTCTACATTGATGTAACTAGCTTATAATCTGCTTTATCAAATGGTATTTAACCTTTGTCTGTAGTTATTTTCAAACATAGCTTCAGTGGTGTTTTTTCAGAGGACATGCTTTGAAGTCATAAAAGGGTGAGGGTCATAATTTCAGTGAAAGAAGAAAAATCACGTGAGATACAGAACATTGCTAATTATATTCTCAAATCTTCCCTTGTAAATTTATCTGCTCATACCAAAGCACAGGGATATACTAAGGAAATAAATAAGTGGTTTACAAACGAGTCTCCTCGGCACTTTTTTTTTCAATTCTTTCTTTGTGAATTACAATAAATTGCTACAAAATGGCAAACTATCAATTCACACTCCGGCACACTAACCACTAGCTTGCGATCAGCCCTAGAAGACAACGCTCGGCCAGTTTTGGTAAGAGAACACTGTTTTTGAACAAAGAATTTTGCGTTTAAAATTGCATTTGTGTATAGTTTTTTTCCTTTACTGTCTATGTTTATTATTTGCTTAACTGTATTTTGTGAAAACATTTGTTGTTGTAAAATTTTTGCTGGACATCGGTGTACCTGAATATCATAATTTCAGGGTGAAATGGATATTCTACTTCACTGATGGATGAGATTTTTGCAACTTTGTAATGATCAATTTTCCAAAAGCATCATTATCGCCTCAGTATTTTTTACCCAGGTATGAAGTATTGATAAATTGGCATAATACTTTCACAGGATTTTTAATCTTTAACAAATGAATCCATAATTGATAATGCTTGAGTAAATCAATTAGAACATCATATATTCTTTACTCGTGAAAAAAATGGCCTTTGTTAGATTGATGGATTGCACAGAGATAATATGACAATATACGACTTTGAAGGGAGTTTCTTTCATGGTCGCATTAAAATGTTTAAGGGCAAGCAGTTATTCAGTAAGTTTTTACACCGTGCAAAATGTACACATGGATCTCAGAAAAAGCAGCTTAATCTACAACAATGAGGTTACAGTCATAGAGACTTGGAAGTATGACACCAATTACCACTTTTTTAGACATTTACGGCATAAGTCACTTTACCTCTTCGTTGGTAAAATAGTAGCCCAAGAGTTGGCGGTGGGTGGTGATGACTAGCTGCCTTCCCTCTAGTCTTACACTGCTAAATTAGGACGGCTAGCACAGATATCCCTTGTGTAGCTTTGCGCGAAATACAAACAAAAACTTTACCTCTATTATTGTAAAACAAGAAATTCACTATTCATCATCTAACAAATGTAAACGTGTGAGACTGTACAGAGACTTTATTTACTGTAAAATTCTGCCTCCACATTCCATCTATTACACTGTTGTACCGTGTTTCTCTGGGAAAAAACTTGTATTTTCTCTTTATCGGGACTACACTCACCAAAAGGTCTCAAGGGCATCACTACGATGATGTATGTGCTCTTCTCAGTATACGGATTTCTCCAGAATTATAAAAGCACTCAATATGGGATACCTGATCGTAAACAAAATACTGCTCAGCCTGAGTTTACGTCCATTAAAATATCGGGCTGTAAATCCACCTTACGGAACATTTCGTCAGAGAATAGATATGAAAATAACAGAATATGTAGAAGCCAAATAGGTTGTATTACATTTTGTCACCCCACAAAGTACATTATTTTTCCATTTTTAACAAATACATGCTTCAAGTTGTCTGGGTTTACGATGGTCAATTTAATAAGACATTACCAAATTGCACGTGATGATAGCTGCTTACATTACTGCATATGCACTACTCAAACTTCATAAAGCACTGGAGCAGATAGGTGGACATAAACGTTATGTATTTTGAAACAGTAAAATCTGGTCAAACTATTCCTCAAATAATGGACCATTACGTAAATTTCGCCAATGAACTAGATGGAAACAGTCACATTACAGAATTTGTTTTTATAAGACCCAAAACCTACGCCTATAGGGTACACAATCTCAACACTGTTCAAGCGATCCAATACTGCAAAATAAAAGGCTACACCTTGAACGCTAGAAATAGTGAAAGGTCATATTTTTGTAGTTGTTGATGCTGTGGTACATGCTATATATCATGTTTATTATTAATATATATATATATATATTTCAGTTATATTTCTCAATCACCCATTTCGGTTACCTTTAAATTAGTTTGTTTTTTATATAACGTTAATCACGAGTCTCGATATGTTTAAAATCAACATTGAGCAATCCCCGTATCAGAAAAAAGTATAGGAACAAGTCAGTTTAAGTTCTTTTATCATTCATGACGTGGACAAAAATTAAGAATTTGTTTTCTTTTTGCCACAGGACACGTAAACTCTTTATTGTTAAGCTTAATTCTATAGGATAACAGTGCACTAATGACTGATTTACACATCTATTTCATAGTCATTGAAAATTAATGTTGGCATAAATGGCCTGGGATATGTGATTAAAATGACTCTGGTCTTCAGCCAAAGGAAGTAGTTTGAGTCTAAAGACGCAACTTTTGTAAGGAAAAGTTTGTTCGTTTCCTGTCACGAGGACCAGTGTGGTCTTAAGTTTTATCGTGCACGATATGGTTGATTGAAAAGACCAGCTGTGTAAGAACAATAATGTGAAACGTTACAAATTGCATATATAAAACGCGGAACTGAAAGGAGGGGCTAATGTGCATGACACTTCAGGCCAGTAAGTCATAATTCTTCAAGACCATGAAAACTTAGTTCAGGAGACTCAAAAACAGCCTAACAGGTGTCGTCAATAGCTATATCTATATTTCGTACTCTAAAACTTCCCTTACTTAACAATATACAGTACGAAGTCCATGATTCAGCCAATCAATCATTATAGGAGATTAATTTACAGAAGAGGTAACCTTTGTACATCATGTATTTATGTTATGAAACCCTCATTATGTGACAGATATAAAGGTTTCGACCTCCTCGATGACTAAACAAGAGATAGCAACTAAACTACGAAAATCATTACTAAATGTGAGCACCATTTCACTTGTTTCATTGTTCAGCCTACAAGAAGAGAGAAAACTAATTGGGTTAAGTGCCTGATTCATTACGTTGATAGCTTAGCAAATCTCCACTGCAAAAAATCTTCTAGTGTTATAGCATGTGGCAACTTGCCTACTGTTCTTTGAAATGTTAAGGTAGTTTTGTTCGGGGTCTTTTCCTAATCTTTTTGACCTGTTAAGTAAAACAAAAATATCAACGTTATTTTTGATGACCTAACGAGTGAAACAGAAACGGATAATGATGTGACAACTTTTTATTAAAGGAAAATGTGAAATTTACGTGGGTGTTCTTTATATTTTACAAAACTTGTTTCATAGGGGAAGAGTTACAAACGATTAGTTAAAATATTCATTATATGACATTAATGAAAAATCCCTGAGCCTAGTCATAAATTATGCATTAGCACGATAGGTATATCCCCGAGGTCTACGAGGATGCCAACAAACAAGTATATGCATAAATATTATTAGTTTATAACGCTTTGACACTGGGTAATTTAAGACTTCGAACATGCGTTTTCATGAGAATGATTTTAATTATGTATGTCTTTCGAAACCTTTAGAAAAAAGAAATTAAAGAAAAATTGTGTGTTTGTGTGATTCTTGTATGTGACAACCTCTGGGGTGAGCAAAAGTCTCGTAAAGTTAGCCATATAGTGTATGCATTGTCTCAGATCACTTTGTAGATATCAAGCTTTCCAAAGTAACCTTTTTATTAAAAAAATTTAACATGCGGAAGAGCTTTGATCTGATGTTGCAGCTATTCACCAGTCTTTTTCACTTTATTAAAAAAAAAAGAAGATATGACTACATTATAAACAGAAAGACTGAAATTCGCATTATGTAAAGGAAAGTGCATTGTAAAACTATATTGATAACATGAGTCCAGAAAAAGAGAAAAATAATGGAATCTTTTCAGCAGGATGTAGGTAAAAATAGGTAAATAGGGGTTGGTGTTCTTTCTATAGCCAAATTAACGAAAACATCATTTGTACAGTGCACTGAGTATTTATGCGTTTGGATGTAAACATAATCATATATGATATGAAGCTTCTGAAACAGACACAACCTTATCTGGTGAAGAGAAAGAAATAATTGGTTGAAGATTTTAGTAAGTAACTAATTTTTCATTAAGTGAAATTGCATTCAACTTAACAGACGAGAATGTTGCCCTTTCGAATAAAGACAGGCAACAACTATCTAAAAGTAAAAGCAAGACTTGTGAGTTTGCTCAGAACAATGAATTTGAAACGTGAGAAACAGGTAGGATGTAATTTTGCTATTACTAATTAAAACTTTTCTGTTATCTCTGGTTTGTTTGCTTAACTAATGGATGAAAACATATGTTGGTTCCTGATAAAAAGTGACATTTAATATGGTGGGAGGACACAAATGGGAATTAAATTCTTTAGACAGATATATCAAAGCAATTTTTGTACGATGTGATTTAAACGAATATTATGTGGTACGACTCTACCATCAAATGGCAGATACATGATTACAACAATACAATCAATTCATAAGATGACTTCTACCTGTAATTATAGTATATTAACCCCAAAATTTCGTATTTTCTCGCCATGTATAACATCTAAAAACCTTAAAACGTCTCAAAAAATGCAATAAATCACCATTGGTACAATGAATCAAATATTAACAACACTATTATAAGTCATTTCCGACGCAAAATATGCATACACTAATATCATAAATGTGTTCAAATTGGAAATATAGAAGTTAAGACGGAGATATAACTTGTATTTAATGACACTGGAAAAACCCAGAAATATGAATTTACTGGTAATCAATGTACAGTGCTTTGGAATAGATGAGAATCCACGAACAAAAAAGTAGGAGTAAAAGCCGTCCAAATGCCCAGGCAACAATACACAACACATCCAAGAATTATGACACATTGGAAAAATGACGCAAGTCACGATTTCCCAAGCTACTTCAACGACATATCCGACCAACTGTTGAATACATCAAGCACCTGGAAAACGACATGTGTATTAATGTTGTTCCTTTCAAGATATAATAGTCAAGTCGCCAGACACAGCAGCTATGGATTTCTGTCAGTTCTACTGTTAAACGAGTCCTCACTCACTAGATGCATTATAGAGGAGAGTATAGTTTAGACATGATAGTCTAAAAACGGATCCTGTTGCAATGGAAATTACACTGCACAGCTATTGTCAAGATACATGGTCATCAAGTAGAGCATGACTGGACGTGGCGACATGGACTGTATGATGTGTTGAGGCTCCAAAACTATCCTAATATAACTTACTCAACTGACCCAAGTTTACGGAGTGTTAAAATTAATATTATGGTGCGTAGCATTGGAATGTTACGAGCTACGAGGCATTGAATAAACAAACATAATTTTACGAGACAATATACAAAACCTATTTAATGTCAACACCATCAAATTATCAAATAGGGGATACCATGAGTTTATTTAAAAGAAAAGGACAGTTTGAAAAGAGGTATCAATCGAATTTTATAAAGGAAGTTTCACTTTAGTATCACTTGAGACATTCCTAAACCCATCACTTCATATTATATTAAAAATTTATTTGGGGGAACTGGTGCTGTAGATTTATTTTATGAAGAAGAATTACAGTTAATTAAAAATCTAACTTTTACTGTATAGAAAAAGTATTAAAAATAAGAGACAAATAACATTATCTCAATATTTTCAAATATACATATAAATTTCATACCTAGGTTAAAGATGTCCAATTTTCCCTGACATTGAAACCAACATATTTATTCCGAATATTCGCGCTATATTACTCAACTGCTTCACCATCCAGATCTTACAGTCTATTATTGCTGATAACAGTACACTTGATTTAATAATCTATAAAATAAAGGGGAGATAAATGAGCTTTGCAAGGTCTCAAAACACTGTTCATCTTATCGAGAGAGTACCAAAGCCTCCAACACATCGTAAAACCTATATTGAGGTTGATTCAACATTTGTAACATCCGTATCCTAAGGGTACATTTTAGTTGCCATAGTTTTGAGTTGTCTGTCAAGATTTAGACAAATGTGTTTATGGATCTGCAGGTCCATTATTTTGGGTCGCACTACCGCCAAAAAAACCGCACTCAACATTTTGAGACTGTGGGTGCTTTATAAGAATGATGGTGAAATCACGCTATTCAGTCAATCAAGAGTTAGTGGTTGGTGTTGTTAAATTTAGCTGCTTTTGCCTTGTCTATCAATTCAAAATTAGAGAAGCCTAAAGTAGATAGCCCTTGAGGTTTTTTGCGTAAATGAATATCTGCAAGAAAAAGAACGTAACCATGTAGGGATTTAAATCATGGCTCATTATTCGGCCAACGCTGACCTACGCTTCAGTAATTACTTGGTGCCTTGGTTCAATTTTTTTTAGCAATTCTGTGATGTGTGTTTTGCAGTTTAAAAAATACACACCAATTTCCTTTGGTTTTACCAAGTAACTCGAGTAAAACTTGGTATAGCTTAGAATCCAGGAAACACATTTAAACATTATGCCACTCTATCAGTGCAAGAAATCCTTTAGGAAGGTCAATGGGAAGTTGATTTTGTTGAATTTACTTTTTCCGTAAACTTGGTCATCACTGCAGACACATGTGATCGAAATATTTAAATCGTGCTTAACAGAGATCAATATCTTAATGAAGTGTTACCTGGTCAGTTTTATACCAGTGTAGGTCAGTCAGTGACAACAAATAGCCGGCTGATTTAAAGTTGTATTATAATTAGAGAGAATGAGAAAGTCAGTGATTTTGAGGCACATAAGCTTATTCAGAACAACAACAAGAACAAAAAAAAGATCTCAGGTAATTAAATATATATTAGCCACCTTGATTATATATACACACGAACCTTGAGTTTCAATTTCATCTGGCTCAACTTTTTGGTCTTTCTCATAAGCAAAGAGATCAATACGTATGCTCGAGTAAGTTAAATTATGGGCTTCAAAATCTATTTCTTTATTGCAGCATTGTCAAACATTCTATTGTTGTAGATGTTGCAACGGCTCTCTAACGTGTCGGTTAGGTGACACAACCATACATGAGTTAGAAACATACACCGGTTTCTGTACCTATTAAAAAGTCTTAGTTTTGTGAGATACAGATTAGCATAAAAAATATTCAAGGTCAAAGTTGGGAAAAGATGATATTCATGTTTCATTTTTAAAAGAATCACCATGAGCCTTCAGCGTGACATTGAAATATTTAATAAAACTCAAGCTCAAATACGTTTTTTTTTGTACAATGGCTTACCGGTATTTGTAGACAGGCATGGACTTTTTACAATTATTTTTGGGTTCTTAGTGCATAAAGCTTTGTTTTAAAAAATAAACTCAAGAGCTATAATCAGATGGTGAATTACTGTGTGATGTGTTAGTAGGTAAAAAGATCAAAGAAGCATTTCGAGGAAAAAATGAGGTTTTGGAGAACAATTAGTTTCTGATTCTAAGCGGACTAGACAAATATTGGTGTAGAAGGCGTGAGAGCAGCTAGGATTGAGATAGGAAAGGAAGGTTTACCAAGAATGTGTAAATAGACAGAAACGAGAAAAAAAATAAACAGCCATTTAATAACATTTTTCCAAGAAAGTCTTCTTCCTTCACTTACCAGTGAATTCAGCAAACTTGAATAATACTTTGTATATCAAATAAAATGTTATTCGAAAGAATGGGAGTAACTTATAAAAATCCGCAGGTGAAAATATTGGAGATGATAATCACTTTTTTCTCACAATCAATTTTTTCTATAATCTATTCTCTTAGGTAGGCTTATATTTGAATGGTATTCATGCAGCCTTGTTTAATGATTTATAGTCTTACCATGTCCATTTTGAGATGTTATTTGGTTATACAAAAAGTGCTAAAATCTACTTTTTAGGCCTGGCCATGGCCTGGTGGTTAGGGAGATCGACTCGCAATATGCGGATCGCGGGTTCGAATCCCCTTCACCGAACATACTGCCTTTTCAGTTGTGGAGGTATTATAATGTGACGGTTAATCCAACTATTCGTTGGTAAAAGAGTAACCCAAGAGTTGGCGGTGGGTGGTGATGACTAGTTGCTTTCCCTCTAGTCTATCACTACGAAATTAGGGATGGCTAGCGCAGATAGCCCACGAGTAACTTTGCGCGAAATAGAAACCATACTCCTATTTTTCAAGCACGCTGTGGTATAACACAGCGCGTATGACATTTAATGCTTTCAATACATAAAGCCCAGCATATGAACTGTAGTTTGAGTTATAGTTAGCTGGAACTTTGTATACTGAAGTTTTTCATCAAAAATACTTTGTTTTAAATGTAGTTAACGTATCATTGCGTCCATTATGTCAGAAGGATAGTTTTACCCTGCAGTGTAATGATGATAACCTAAACTTTAGAGTGAAACAAGCTGTTAAAGGCTGCTTCTTATGTAGGTAAGTTAACGGTAAGTCATTTTTTGGCTTCAGGACACATTCAGGACATACACTTAAGAAAAGCAAAACATCCTATTATTCGCTACATTGGTAAGTCGTTCATAATTTCTCAAGAAACAAGTAGTATTAGTCTGGATAATGTCCTTTTTTGACTAAATTACCTAACAACTTGGTATCTGGCTTAGTCGATAATATTACCGGTTTAACCATCAACAGCATTAAAATCCCTGGGGAAAAAACCTATCCAATCTAACCTAAAGCAAGTTTATCAAAGCATACTTCAATCTCCTTTTTCGGTATCAGTACGCTGCATGATTTCTAAGTTACTGTGGAAGTATGCAATTGAACTCAATTATTCATTCTGTATCCATTTGATTTAACCCAATATCAGTCACAAACTATGGAACACCTGAACCCGTTTCACCCTGGTGATGTTCGTCTCGATTTTTGAACAGCAGTTGGCTGAAGCTGTAATTGCATGCTAGTCTCACCAACATGATTACGGTCAAACAGGATCGAAGCATTATTTCCGATTACCAATGAATGAACGATTGTATTCACACTTTGAGTCAATAGTTTGTTTATGATGCACTCTCGACAACTTTGTGACATTTTAGGGAAACAAAATCCTTACACGGCTTGTAAGTTGCTAGGGGTATATCCTACTGATAAATGTAAAGTTTTTTCTTATCGTCCTTGCTGCTTAATCAAAACGAGTCCTAACTGTCAACATGGATCTAACTGGATCAAAATATAGATTAATCGAGACTACTGAGAAAAACTTCATTCTTATGGGTTGGGCCATTTTGTGTTCAATATACGAAGTAATTTACTTAATCCTCTGCTATTCAACACCTTTTTTAACATAACTCACCAATCTGTGGTCAGTATTGTATTATGATGTTGGAGTCATCCATTTGCTTCCATTATACAATTATTAGATCTCTTTCTTACACGCAAAATGATCTTTCAGCCTATTATTATGTACAGTATCGTTATCAAATAAAAAGCAACATAAAGACAATACTGGATTAATAAAAAAAATGTAGAAAATATGCAAAAAACACATTTTATTTTATATAGAATCACTATCAATAAAAAAATAAATGAACAAGAAAGATGAAAGTGAGTGTGGGCCTATATGACTCTCCCGGGGGTTGAAACAGGTTACATAAACCCCAATGTGTCAAATTGTCTTTATTCTGACATTTAGTGATAAACTGATGTAAAACAAAACAAAACTAGAATAATTTAGTTTTTAGTGTGTGTGTGTGCATTTGGGTCTACGGACCCCTGGAAATGACAAAGGTCACGTTAACTTTAGGCCCAAGGTCCCTGGAGTCGGATAAAATAGGCCCCATAAAAATGTGTGTGGACAGTTATGTTTCATACTTTGTTGATCAATGCCAACCCCACACACATCCGCTTTTGAATTGATGGAAAAGAAAAATAACAGTGTGATCATATCAAAAATCGGTGCCTTGATGTGGCAGTCTGGCTTTTATACTAGACCACCTGTGACTCGTTGGGTCACCTACTATTCAGAGGTTATGAAGAATTCAAGCTAATTTCAAGATTGCAGCGAAATGAAGGTTTATTTTGAAATAATTTGATTAGATATTTCAATCCATTCATGTTATTCATAATTCAAGAAAAGATATTTGATTGTTCATCAGGAGTAAAAGGAAAGACCATTTCATTTTTCAAAAAAAGGGAAGTTAGAGTTTTAAGGTATTGTGATTAATTAGTTCCTTATGTTGTGGTC
>NW_013665612.1:365509-373851 GCF_000517525.1 Limulus polyphemus
TTCTTCAAGATCTTGTTTTTGTCATTTTACGCCTTTTAATGAAGATGGGAACATTGAGCGGGAAATGTATTTGAATGAAGAAGTTCCGTAAAGAGCGCGAACGGCAGTGTGATGTAAAATTACTCATGCTAGAAATTTTCATAAAAGTGACCCGAAAAACAGCGCTAACTCGGTAACACGTGGTCCGATTTTAACGAAACTTGTTTTATTCTGTTTCTATTCTCATTTCTATTTTATTTCATTACAGATTTAGCGCTATTTGCGCCGAGTTTGTTGTATTTAATTACAGACAAGCAAACAACCCAACAATCTCATAGTTTTAGTAGTATATAGATTTAATAGTATGTAAATTGGTTCATTGTGTATTAAAATAAACAGAATTGAGAAGACCTTATCATGAACATTATGACTGTACATTCAGGTAGCTCATTCAAAATGGCTGCCACCAACTGACATGTCCGGGTCAAAATCTAAAAGTAATCCAGGTTACTACAAATACACCAAGAACCTAATGTGAAACAAGGAAATCAAGTTAGTGTGGCTCTATGGGTCACTGTCAACCAGATGGAACGTTAAGAGTCAAATATCAAAGAGGTCTATTCTAATGACTGGAGATCTGAAGGAGCCCAGTTGGAGATGTTATGCTACTAAATATATTTTTTACTTTCAGCAATGTGTGCATTAGAACAGTGGCAGTTAACTCTATCATTCGGGTGTTGCCGATTGCTTACTTTCAGTCTGTTCGGCAGTTAAAAATTAAGGACGGCTATGTCTGAGCCATAAGGGTCTTTGGTCTGGTCGTTTAGCTCATTGTATTCATAAGGTGTGAACCAGATGAACAAACTAACTATAGAATTGAAATAATATTTAAGCTCTTTCTGACAATCTTATGGGTAAAATAGAATTATTTTTCTTCAGGCGTGTTAAGTGAGTTTTGTGTAACGAGAAATTTGGTATCGGATACGTTAACAAATAAGTATTTTTTTACATCTCTGCCACAAAATTTAAGAAAACGAAATAGTAGCTTTAGAGTTTGTGTGTGTGTGTGTGTTCTGTTTGTGGAGAGTTGTAGGTTGGAGATACCCATACTTTGAGACTAAGAGTTAATTTACATTATTTTAAAAACACTTTATTAACAGTTAAATTCGAATTGAAAGCCATTAGGAAGCGAGATGCTTAGTTTGTTTGTTTTTCTGTTTGCATTTATGCACAAAGCTACACAATGGGCTATCTGTGCTCTGCCCACCCGGTTTTTAATGTCGTAAGTCCGCAGACATACCGCTGTGCCACTGGGGGCCGAGATGCTTAATAAATAAAGATGCAGAGGTTTTTATGCGTATTTAAGATGTATTTTAAATATACTGTGGATAACGTCCAATGAAACTTTAGGGTTATTCAACAAAGTAAGTAAAGTATTTTTCAAAAATACCTATAGTTTGTAGAATTTGGATAGTGTATTATAGTAATTGTATCGTCAACGCTTAAAACATTTTAATATTGATGTTAATTTAAGTACTTAATTAGGTTTTGACCTGAAATGTTAGTAATAACTTATTTTGTAACCCTAGCTTTTCAAAACATTCTTAAGATACTTAGAAAATCAACTGGAAAATATTTTTTTTTATATTTCACATCAATTTTAAACCTAAATATTACTTTTCACAAAACTGTTTAGTTGTTTAAGAAGAGTAACTTGTGATTCTACGTGACCGGTTTAATAAAAAAATAAAATACGATATCTACTAGACAATTATACCATTTTTCATGTCTTGTAACGTAAACAAATAATAACTCTTTTAGAAAAAAACACTTAAGTCTTAAAGGATGAATCAGGGCACAATAAGTATTGACATCTAGCAATAATAAATCTTACTTTAATTGACAGGAAGTTGTTCATGTGTTATTTGTTCTTCAAAAGTCCTTAAAAGTAATCTGAACTGCATAAAAGTGTGACAATATGGCACTATCAATCTTACTATACTTAAACTGATCGGATTTAAACTAAAACCCTGAAAGTATAACTATTTTTCTCTTTCTTATATTGGTAAGAAAGATGTGTAAAAAGTAATACCTGTTGTCGTTCAGCACAATTTTTATATATTTGTATAGTTTGTAATGTAATTTATATTCCAGAATATTACTGCATGTTGTTTTAGAGAAAGTGCTTGATTTAAAATCAGAATCTTTACATTGTTATCTACCTCCACACCAAATGTCCTTAATCAGAATCCTTACATTGTTATCTACCCCATCGCTAATATCCATGTTTCATAATTTGACTTTATCAATTATTTTAATTTCTATAAAAAATGTATAATTGTTTTCTGTTTTTAAATAGTATTTCAACTACTTTTCGGGACAACACTGTTAAAACCGATTATTGTGTTCTTACAATATTAAAGTCGTTACTGCTTGATAACAATAATTTTATACCACCTTCACATCCTTTCAAATATCGCTATAAAACAAAACATTCAATGTAAAAATAAAAATAAAATAATAATAGTAATTAGAGCGTTACATTGATTAAGTATGTAATATGATAAAGTTAATGTCTAATTATGTTAAAAAACATAATAATTTATATTAAATAACAGATTTTAATATATTAGTCATTATTTTTCTTGTTTTTAGAAACAACGAAAATATTTAATGCATACACAAGGTTCTTTTAATTTGTGTTCAATTATCAATCAAGTCAATGCTATTCATGCTAGAAAAACGATTCTTAGTAGATATGCCAATGAAGAACGAATGTGATCAACGGAAATTATCCCCAAAGGGCGGCATCTGCTCAAATTAGCCACAATCTAGGTCAACACTAGTGATTGACGAGTAAAAAATGCTAACTAATATTTAACCTGACTACTTGCTATGGTTGACATTTTTTCAGCCCCTCAACGTAGCAGTCGCTCCACGATAAACAACTGACTTTCGATATCCCCATACCAAAAATAAAGTGGGTCATCCCACAACATATAGTCATGTTGAACACTGGACAGTTTCTGAAACGCAAGACACAGCTCGCATTATCCCAAAGTTCGATTATCCCACACAGCCCGCGTTAGCCCATATATCGACACCCTGCGAAACGACTCCAGACAGCCCACGATATCGCAAAGTTCGAGGCCCTCACATATCCCGCATTAGCCCACAATTCAACACCCTCCAAAATGACCCACACAGCCAGTATTATCCAAAAGTTCGATGATCCCACACAGCTCGCGTTAGCCCAAAGTTCGACACCCTTTGATACGCCACAATGCAGCATGCGTTAGCCCAAAGTTCCACGCCCTACGAAATGCACCCAGCCTTAGCCTTAAGTTCGATGTGCCCCCACACAGCTGGCGTTATCCCCAAGTTCGACACCCTTCGAGACGCCCCGAAGAGCCCGCGGTAACAATACGGCCCCATTTAGCCTTAAATTCGACGTCCTAGAAAACGCCCACACACAGCCCTCGGTAGCCTTAAGTCTGACGCCCTGCGAAACGCTCCCATATAGCCAATTATTACTAAGTTTGACGCACCCCCACACAACTCGCCTTAGCCTAAAGTTCGACGCGCTACAAAACGCCCTCACAAAACCCGTGTTATTTTAAGTTGGAAGCTTTTCGTAACACCTAACATAGTCCACGTTAGCAAAATTTCGACGCCCTTGGAAATGCCTCACACAAACCGTGTTATCCCTAAGTTCGATGCCATTCGAAATGCCCACACACAGCCGCGTTAACCAAAAGATCGACGCCCTTCGAAACGTCCCAATAATTCCCGCGTTAACCAAAGTTTGACGCCCTAGGAAACACTCTCACACGTACGTGTTTGTCTGACTGTGATTTCTGTTTGTAATATAAGGGACCACTTCTTTCTAAATGGATAAGATAAGTAAAACCCAGGGTTAAGGGTCTACTTAATATGGGTGCAAAATTTCAGGTTTCTAGGTTGTAGCGCATGTTGTCTTTTCATGACATAGACAACTACTATTATTGAGTTCCTGATTTCTAACGTATCAAATAAAGTATCAAGCTTTATTTTATCAGTAAATTTCCCTCAGATTCTTTTAGTATGCTCGGAATTGCAATTTTTCTACCACATATGGAGGTTCACCATTTGTGATAAATGCAACATCAGTTATAGGATAGGATTACTGATAACAAGTCATGCTGTAAGCGATGAGTCTGAAATGATCAAACTATCAGATGACTATGTATAATCAGTGCAAGTTCTGTTAAATAATAGGATTACTGACATCAGATTAAGTATAATCAGTGCAACTTCAGTTATAGGATAAGATTGCTGATAACAAGCATTACGTGGATCCGACCCAAAGCTTATAGGCTTAAGTATGCACTGTCCTCAGAGAGTTATACATCAAAACGTTCTTGACTGATCACCGATGCAGAGATATCATATGAAAAATGACAGCTTACTCTGCTGCAATATCCTCGATTTTGATGCTCTGATGCCCTATGAAACTCTCTTCCACAGCCCGCGTTATCTCAAAGTTCGACGCATCCACACAGCCCGAGGTTTGGTTTCCCAGCGACTCCCCCACACAACCCGCGTTAGCCCATAATTCGTCGCCTTCTGAAACGCCACATACAGCCCAAAATTCGACGCCTTACAAAAAGCCACCAGATAGCCCGCGTTAGCGAAAAGATTGACGCCCTCAGTCTTCCCGAGTTAGCCTCGACACAACCTGCGTTAGCCCAATGTTCGACGACCTACGAAACGCATTCACAAACCCCGCATTAGCCCAAAGTTCGACGCCATTGGAAAATCCCCCACACAGACCGCGTTAGACCAAAAGTCGATGCCCTTGAAAACCTCAGAGAGCCTTAAGTTCGACACCCTTGCAAATGCCTCCACTAGCCCAAAGTTCGTCGCCTTTCGTAACGTCCCATACACAGCCCGTGTTATCCCTAAAGTTCCACGCCCACGAAACACCAACACACAGCCCGTCTTAGCCCAAAGTTTGACGCCATTCGAAATACCTTCAAAAAGCCCTCGATAGTTCCCAAGTTCGACGTGCCCGAAACGCCTTCGAACAGCCCGCGTTAGCCAGCCAGCTTCAGCCCAAAATTCGATGACTTAGGAAAACCCCTCACACAGCCCGAGTTAGTCCAAAGTTTGACGCCCTTTTAAACGCCCTCACACAGCCCGTAGTTCAAGATAGATTGTTATTCTAATCAGGATTAAGATATTGAATACGTTTCTATACTTGAAAAGGAGAAGTCCGATTTGTGTGTTATATCTAAAGCTAACCATGGGTTGTAACGACTTAGTACGAAACGTTTCATTTTGAATGCTTTTATAAATTACAAATCATAGTTAACGTGTCGGACCGTGGATGTGATGCTTCGGGGTTCACTCCCTATTACCGCCAAACAATTATTAACAGAATCGCTCTCCTCACTTTGAGGTTATGTGTGCGATGTAAGAGTGAAGGCTAAGTTGCACTACTTCGTTTGACAAGAGTAGCCTAATAGTTGGTGGTGGATGGTGTTGAAGAGCTGCCTTCTCTCTAGTATATAACTTGAAACTTCAAAATTAGGAACAATTCGTAGCTTTGACAAGAGTAGCCTAATAGTTGGTGGTGGATGGTGTTGAAGAGCTGCTTTCTCTCTAGTATATAACTTGAAACTTCAAAATTAGGAACAACTTGTAGTTTTGCGCGAAATTTGACAAACCAAATAATTATATGCATGTTTAAGCTGTGTGAATGAATCTTGGGTATTCTTGAATGTTTTAAATTTCGTACCACAATGATAAACATTTCTAATTCATGCAGTCGTTTTAATTAAATCGTAAACTAACTAAACAAACAATAATACTTATAAAATCTGTTTATTTTCTTTTTGCATTGATTAAGGCGCAATGAGTAAAATAAAACTAATTTATATGTCTCAAATATCAAAAATATTTCATATTCCAACACTCTGATTTTCGCTTCAAGATCACAGATTTTCGCGTTTTGTGTGATCAGAATTAGCTTATAACTGTGTTTTTAATAGAATATTGTTAACTAGCACATATTTGTTTTCTTTTCTTTTCGTGAATCTGGTAAAAGAGAGCTAACATAGTATAGACGTCTTTCATGCTCCCTTTGCTTCTAATACTTATAACACTAAACTCCGAGAATCAATTTCCCACGATAAACACAACACAGCTTGTCCTTTGTGTAGCTTCGCACAGCAATCAACCAACCTTTGCTACTGAGCTAAATTCCCAATTATATTTTTTTACATGCCAACATCATAAAGAAGAAATACTCCCTATATAACACCTTTCAAATCCTATAATCTATTACTGACGAGAAAGATAAATAAAAAGGTGTCTGAAACAGGCTTTCCTGTTTTCCTGTTTTGAGTTCAGCGTCTGTTATATCTTCCTCTTTTGAATAGTCAATTTACACAAAATATTATAAAGAGAAAGACTGTGAAGAGAACTCTAACTGGTGCCATGTGTATTTTATTTTCCTGCCAACATTAATCATTCCATACATATATCTGTCATGCGACGCCCAACTAATTAACTGAACTTTTTTGCGCATATCTTTTTACGTACAAACTTACTAATGATTACTAATTTATTTGATTTTCTATTGATTCAATCTTGTTAGTGAGAAGGACTTGAAAATTCCTTTACCTTATAAAACAAATTATTTAATGTACAGAATATACTCAAAAAAAATTTACTAATCTTTAAGGATATTACGTCGTAATTTGATTATCATACATATCTTACATTGGACTTAAGTACAGGAAGAAAATATAGGTGCTGCGTCAAATGAAAAGTTTACTCTGGGAAACTTATAGACTGATGCTGTTAAATAAGTGTTCGTTTCCATATTACGCTATTTTGATGCTTGTTTTTTCAACCTAAACGGAACTTATGAAATACATATGCTAAACGTCCACATCAGAAATATCAAGATTCAGGCCTAGCTATTTCTAATCTACAACTATTGACCATAGGGAGGAAACCAGTGAGCAATATTCGCCGCCTACCTGGTTATTTTTACCAATGGCATGATTGACTCTTGCTTTCATAAGGTGCTTACAGCTGAAAGAGTAAGTATATGCTCAGCAGAACATCGCTGACCAAATATTTGACCTTCTCATTGCAGCCCGCCACTCGTACTAAGAATAAATAAGATTCCGAAAACCATAGTCAGGATTTCTATTGGTCCATTTATACTGCATTTCCTCGCCATGGATGATAACAATTGTTTGAAACGTCTTTGTAAAAACATAGCGAAACAATGCCTAAACTTATACATGATATGTAACGTCGTTATACATACGTGTTGACTGCTTGGAGTGGACATACTCATTATTAAAGTGGACTTTATAATTATGATAACTTTATGTTCGTAGACCCTAAGCCAGGGTTTTCTTACAAACTAGAATGTGTAAGCTGTCGGGGTGATAATTGCAGAATATTTCCATGTTTGCAGTTTGGTGTGTTTTGATTTTATACAAATAAGTCAATGCATCTTACTTACAATAATAGCTTGGAAGCTAAATGTAGCTTTTTGCAAGGTATAGGTCCATAATATGTTAATACCAAACTTATTTTACCCATCATATAACCCAATTTGAAATCTTTCAGGATATGTATGTACTAGGAAATCCTAAAGCACTATCGTAAGACACGTGCAATATAATAAAAAAAGAGTGAACTTATTTTTCTTGTACGTGTGTGTGCAATACAGGATAAAGGATACTTAATTACGTTTTTTCCTCCTTTTTCTAGAATTTTAAACTCATAAAATATATATAGTGTTTTCTTTGTCTCTAAATATAATATGAAATGACTACTACACAACCAATACTTCTGATTACTCTACCTAATTTGGTAATTGTAATATCCCATTTTCTTTTTATAAATATTTAAAACAATTTTCAGCTCATTTTGTTAGTTTTTTTTCTTTTAATTTTTTCCATATGAATCTCCCAAGTATATTATTATTATTATACTTTTAAATAAACATTAGACTTCATAAGGAAAAGTAGAAGAAAATATCTTCTGTTTTATTTATTTATTTTGTGAAAAAAAACCTAAACCTTACCCCATTTTGTCCACTGAGTTTTAGGTCATTATTTTAGAAAGATGGCCCATTTCGAGGAACCAAACAAAACTGTTTAACATTTTAATTGTTTTTTTAGTCATTTCATTCAAATAGTTCACAATACAAATTTCATAGACAAACTTTTTCATGTGATCTAAGTACATTGCTTTTATGACGTATCACATAATAACCATCATATTATTACGATTCGATGACGAGGAACCCACTTTGAGACTAATAATGGCTGGAGACGGCTTGAATGGGTAATGAA
>NW_013665612.1:374839-410915 GCF_000517525.1 Limulus polyphemus
CCCAGCCATTATCATATTATTACGCTCCACAGACATTTACCAATGATGTTTAAATACTTTTATAACTACAATACTTCATGAAATTTATATAATACATTGAGCTTATGAAACGTGGTTTATTATATTTGAAGATATAATCACAACTTTCATAATTATATTTTTCACACCTCTCCTTTTAAAACAAAAAATATAATTGTAAATATAAAGTAAATTAAACCTATATTTATGTGAAATTTTATAGACTGGTTTGTTATCGTTTTTATTGATACCGAACTTTGCAAAAGGCTAATGACAACTGAATAAAAAATATCAAACACGATGTTTTTAAAATTATAAAAGCACCCGCCTCCCGCGTGGCACAGCGGTATGTCTGCGGATTTACAACGCTAGCAACCGGGTTTCGATACCCGTGGTGGGCAGAGCACAGATAGCCCATTGTGTAGCTTTTTGCTTGACTTCAAACAAATACAAAAAAATAGTTTAAAATTATAAAAATAAGTTATAAGAAAATGTATTTGAATTCATCGCCTCGTCTCTCCTAACGTGTAGGAAGAAATATTGGCTTTAAGAAACTACGTTTTTTTTAAAATCCGATTTTCTATAGACATCACACATCCTCACATAACAGTAGTTGATGTGGATTCGTCTTTAAATGATATGACATAACGTATTACTTCTTCCTAATCTCTACACGTATATGCATTCTGGATAATAAATACTGGAAGCTGTTAACTTTTTCTCAATTATTTTTTGCTTACTCTAATCACTAATTATTATTCGCATTTCTATGTTGTCTTTTTTTATATTACTTATTATACTGCAATAGTTTTTACACACTTCATATGTATGCTTTTCTTTTCATTTCTAATGATTTAGGTTTCTGTTTGTGTCGTCAAAGATAAAATACCCGTAATTTTTATTATCTTACGTAGTATTTCATAAATAAGGAGACCATTTTCAGTACTTTTGCTTCTAGTCTCTTCTCATTAAATTGTCTAAAAATATATAGAAATAAACAACTTATTCCTGTTCATGGTTGCGTTGTATTGAAATAACTTCCAGAAGCTCTGATCATACACCGGGACGTTTAATTAGCATGTACCTCACATTCTATTGTAAAGGATTATTAGAAAGCTTTACCTTTATACGTGGTGTGATTCTCATATATATATGTTTTTTATTATCCATTAATTAACTTTCTCGATGCGTTTTAATAATCTTTGTTTAATTAAAGTTCTATAGTTCAATATCAAAAATGGTTACCTAGTAACGAAAGCATGAAATTAATATCTTCCTGAATTGAGGTAATTAAATAAAAAAAACGAATTTCTTACTTAATCTGTTCTTTAAAGAAGTATCACATATATATTGGTAGTGATTTTGGAAGTCTGAGCAGAAATACTCGCTATTTAATTTGATATTTATTCAAACTGAATTCTAATTATAATGTTTGTTATGCAGATATTAAATTGTTTAATATAATATGCTTACTATTGTTTCTGATTTACAATCATGATTTTCCACGATCTTGCTCTATTGCAGTTTTAGAGAGCATAATATCTCAAAATAATGACAATGCGTATTAAAAAATGTCTTTCACTACGAATAGCAAATTCATTAGGTCGTGTTAATGATAAATGGTGACGCAACTGTGTGAAGCTTTTAGTTAAGAAGACATACAAATAAAGTCTATATTCACTTTCATGTGACTTATCCCTACTTATGAATTCCATGATTAATCTGATTAATCTGTGTTTAATATATTATAATATATTCGCCTTTGCTGTCGTTTATAAGTTCTAAGAATTACTAATGTTGGTTTCATCCTTTGACGCTGTGGTTGCTTGACTCGTTCCGGGTACAAAACTAGCTTGCTGTTTAACCAGTTCTTCTAAATGATACTAAATTAATTCAAGTAATAATAATAATAATAAATAATTACTTAGTGTTGAAAATAAAGAAAACCATTGAAAATATATTAATCATTGCCGTAATTCTGATTTGTTAATGATTTAGATATGATTGATTGTATTTACACTTCACTTTCTTAATCTGGTTCGGACCATAACGGGCCGTTTTTCATGAAATTCATGATATGAATAATATATTGACCAATATCCCAGCCGGCCTGATAAGCTCTAGTATTGGGCGAAAGGTATCATCTGCTCAGGATTTAGCATATTTAGTTTAGTTGATATGTTATTGTATATTCTTCTTAGCTTTAATTAATATGCTCTTATAAATGTTTAAAGGCAAATTCACTATTCGGTCGTATATATATAGTACGGTTTTAGATTTTAAAATGTAGCATTGTTCTGTTAAAGAAACGGTGGTGACTCGTTTTATTGTTCTACAACTAAACAACGTATTGAACACAGCAACGTGAAAATAGTTTTTCAACCAAAGTATTTGCAATTGAGAAAGTAGAAATCAAAGTATTAATAAAACAATAAAAAACACTCTAATTTTATTTTAATGCATAGTGTGATCACTGTAACAGATACAACAGAGTATATATGAAACCTGCAGGTAATTGCGCACCTACTCTAATTTAGATTTAAATAGTAAAATCCAACCTTTTCTGTTTAAACGACGCGCCTGTAAGTATTTTCCATTTCCCTAAATTATTAATGAATTAAAAAAAATACAAATTATACATTATAGACTGTAAAATAAAAATACAAACCTCATATTCTGTCTTAAAGTATAAGTGGTCAGTAGTTAACAGCAAATATAGATTAAATACATACACTAGTAATTACAAACATGTCGATCGTTTTGAGTCATATAGCTGTATTTTGTAATATTGAACATTTTTTTACATCAAATAATGACTAGAGGAAATGTATTAAAACCAGCAAAATAAAAAGACATTGCTTATTAAAATTTAATTTATTCTTCATTATAGACCGGTAGTAAGTTTACGGGCTTAAAATGCTATAAACCGGTGTTCGAATCACCTTGGTGGATAGAGTGCAGATAGGTCATTTTGTAGTTTTGCGCTAAAAACAAACAAAAAATAATTATTATAATTTAGATACCTCCTCCAATACAAATATTGTTTTATCTTTTAACGTATACAAATAACTACTAACTTAAATTCCTTTTATGTATTTAAGAAAGGCACTTCCAACGTGCATTTTTAATGTGGTTTTACATACTTGAATAATTTACGAAATCCGATAATCACTGAATAGTAACTGGTATTAACATTCCATGCTTATTTTCCAATTTTTATTAGCACACTCATGAAAATTCACAAAAAGAAACCCTTTTTTTCATCATGATTGTTTTCTTAATTTGCCAATTTTTCTAATATAAGCTGATAAATTTATATTGAAATCATTTGTATCCATTGAATTAGATATCTTTCTTGCATTCACATACATTAAAATTCATTTAACAGTTTCATTCTGCAACATTTGCGATTCTCCAATATTTTTTTATAATAACAGCTTGTTCAGCAATTACTTCTTTTTACCTCATTGACAGCATAACAATTAACTATTATTTAACTCTGATTGTTTTCTACTTTCATCATTACATTCACGATAAAGCAATTTAATAATAAAATAAGAGGAGTCATAATTTCGAACTTGATTTAATATTTCCGTTCATACGAAATTTCAGAAACATATATGGCTTTTGATCGGATACGAATGAGTCACCATCTATTATCAACTCTAGAAAGTTTTAAAATAGGAATTGAAATAATCTCAGAAACCCTAAATTCAAGAAATGCCCTTTTATATTGAGATTTTATTTAAACGTTAAAACATAATCTCTAAGTACTTACTTTGTACTGAAAGTAGGTTCTACCACTGCTATGTTTTACATTTAAATATTTAAATCTTAAATTTTTCACAAATTGCTACAGCGTTCTTCACCTCAAAATCTAAATGGCGATCCAATAGTCGAAGAAATGTAAATTTTTTGTAGAATGCACTTTTTTATAGAATGAAACATTAATTACTGAATATTACATTTTTTGAAGTAATGCTGCTTTTTTATTTAACCTAAAAATCGGGAGTCAATGAAGAGAAATTAGTGTCTGTTTTGGTCATCACAATGCCTAACAAACGATAGCGAGCACTCAAACTGCTAAGCACTTTAATAACTAAAATTACTACAGGCGCGAGTTTTGATCTGTTTTTTTTTTCTTAGCGTAACATATTTTCTTTTTAAACTTAGGTTTGGTATCGAACCAGAGAGTGTTCTTGCAACTTAACATTTGCTACTGTACGGATTTTGAAGAACGCACGTTGCCTTTTGCCAAGTATTTTACCCATGTATTCCTGTTTTCAGAGCTAAACTAAGCAGTACGTGTTGAGAGAATGTCCGAAAGTCATGTTTACCGTTGTTTCATTTATAATTGCAGAATTGGATGATTTAATGCTTGCATAAAATGCAAATGTTGTGGATGCAATCGTCATTGCAGTCCTGATTAAACTAAAGTGATAAAAAATTAACTGTCTATAAACTTTAGAATTGAATTAAAAGAAGACAAAAATAACAAGTACTACGAAGAAGAAGGAATAATAAGAATAAGATACTTGGTTCTTTTCATTACAACTACTTTAATTGTCTTAGATAATTCAGCTTTTGTCTGACTTAGATATGCTTCATCAGACTCCAGGCAACGAAAGACATGAAAATAACTGAAGAAAATTTATGGTTATTTATATTAAGTGCACGGATGTTGAAAACCATCCAGACAGTGCACAGGCATCTTTACTCTTGGAAGTTCTTCATGAACACCATAAAATTATTCTAGAAGTTTCATTGTGTTTTTCGTAGTTAGAGAACGAACCCTAAATTTATGTAAAGTTTTATAAGAAAAATTGTTCTAGAGAATTTTGTGCACATTTTGTTTGTTTGATTTTGTGGAATGCTACTCGAAAGTTATGTGGACTAGCCGTCTCTAATTTCGAAGTGATAGGCTAAAGTGAAGTCTGCTAGTTACCAGCAAGTTTTGGGCTACTCTTGTCAGATCGAATCGTATAATTTTACTGTGACTCTTATAACAATCCCACGGCTAAATTGCGAATCGCTATTTTTTTTTCTTTGGTGTGGGGTAACGGAACAAAGAACCATGAAGATACAGCTCCACAGTCAGGCACACTAACTACTGGGCTGTGGTTGATCCCAAAGTTGCCACCAAAACATGGAAATGTCTAGGCGAACGACACCCGGTTTTAGGGTTAAAATAAACTGGTGTGTTTACATTTTTTTATGTTTTGAGTTATGAAGCATATTTATGAATAAAATTATTATATTAAAAATTACATTTTCAAGAAAGACCTAAAATTGTACTTCTGTTTTCTTTCACCTATTTCCAAGCTAAACATGGAACGTACTCTGAAATATAAATATATTCTAATATGTAAATGTCAAACATTTTTCAAGATACTTTTTAAATTATAATCAGCATTCGATTGTAACATACTTTCATTTGTAGCAGGTTGGTTTGGGACAATAAATAATTATTATTTGACTTTGTTTATGTAGTATTCATATTAATGAGCACTAAGATAATAAAATTCACTCGAAGCTTTTAAAAGTTGACATTCGCTGTTCGAGGGAATAATTATGTAAAAATTAAAACTTAATATCATTTAGAGGAACAAAGCTTAAATATTAGCTGGTAAAACACATTATCAACAAACCTGAAAAATGTCACACAGGAAAAATGTAACATCTAGTGATGTGTTTGACACATAACAATGATATATATAATGAGGTTAATCACACTTTATAAGAGTGATATTTCAGGTCACGTGCTGCTCTCCGAAATAACCCCTTTCATCATAGATCGTGATGGCCACAATTATATGTTATTTTTGATGGCGCAATTTTCATTATAACAAGCTTTTGCAGAGGAATACGAAGCCAATCCCAGACCACAGATACTAAGGATTTTCCAACAAACACTCCACTATTTGTGGTCGTCGGGTTCCAAGAATGTAAGCAACCAAAAAGGTGCATTGAAGGACTTGACAGGTATGTGGTCAAAAGAGATTAGTGTGATTCCAGTTTTTCTCTTAAAAACAAATTGTCAATTTCAGGTGTAACTGTGGTGTAGTTTCGAATATTCTTCTTTGGAATATTTTCCGTTACCATGGTGAACAGTAAAAGTTCCCTTTTTTCGAAATGTTGCATCCTTTGGTATAGTTTTGCATTGTTTAATAATTTGGCTATATGAATCATTTTCTTTAGGAAGATGATTTGTAAATAATGAATTGTGGAATGGTCAGGAATTCGCCATGAACCAAAGATAAACAGGCTAAAAATGCCATCTTGGCGATAAGGCTCGCATCTTAGGCAACAATCATTGCATTAATCCATGTAGAGCACCCAAATCAAGTGCGATTGATCCTCTGTATCAGATTATAACAACTGACGACAGAATTCAAAGGTATGAATCTTATTTTTAAATGTTTAATGGGCTAGAGTAGTTTAAAGGATGCAAATGAGTTATAGGAGAAAATCTATAACATATAGTATGAGATTAACAAAAACCAAGAACCAAGGAAAACATGCCCAACTAAAACATAATAAAACTCTTGGATAGAAAAAGCAAAATAACAAACATTAAATAATTACAAAAAACAGCAACACGCCTTTAAAAATGTTGGATAAAGTTTCAGAATTAAATTGCACTTAATCTTCAATATGATAGTTTTACTCCTTGTAATAAATTTTGACATTACCAGGTTTCTTATTTCTACTACCTCCTTAATTGTGTATTACTTTTCTGGTCATAATATATTGTTTGCTTGATTTATTGATTTTCTCTTATCTCTTTAACAAACTCTGATTTCAAGTATAATTATTTCAAATAAATGTTGAATTTGTTTCATGTCTAAATTATTTGGAAATTACCCGCTGATTTTGTGATTCATAGTTTGTACTTGGTTTCTTGAATCTTTATTCCTTTTTTGTTCTGAAATGAAAACATATTCATGATTAATATAAAGGCAGATAAATATATATTAATGATTACTTATCATCATGGACTATTCAATTATGTATCTATTTTCGCCCCCAGTGGCACAGCGGTAGTTTCGATACCCGTGGTGGGCAGATTACAGATAGCCCTTGTGTAGCTTTGTGCATAATTAAAAACAAAACAAATGTATCTATTTTCAACATGTGGCATTCATTAAAATTACCTTCCAAACCACATTCAAGTTTTTATTTGTTAAGCCACAAGAAAAAATTGACTTCCTAGCATCTTTGGTATTTAGATTTAAAATATATATATATATATATATATACGTATTTATCTCAAATAAATTTTCGTCTTTAGAGTTGTGTGCCAATTTAAAACTAGTTTGTTAGACTTTAATCTACTTGAACCGACATAAAACATGTCCGTGAGAGAGTAAATCTGTTTATGGCACCTAGAAGAAATAAAACTTCTAATAAACTCTATCTTTTCGATCACAGAACTCACATGTCACCCTCATGTTACAGTAGCATGGAATAAAAAATGACATTTGCGATTCTTGTTCTTCTAGGAGAATATAAAGATGTTTTTAGAAACTAAAAAAAGAGGGTATTTTCGAACAAATGGGTCATTACATTTCGAACAAAAATATTATTGTAAATAAAAATCGGAAAAGAAAGTGGATCAAGGACATGTGTAGAGAATTTTATTCTACTCTATAGTATACACTCATTACAGTCAATATCTCTGTTTTTCGAAACTATTCGTTGGTAAAGAATAACTCTAGAGTTGGCGGTGGGCAGCATTAACCAGCTACCTTCACTCTAGTCTATCGCTTCAAAATTAGGAATGGCTGACAAACAAACTGTTCACCAGAAATTTAAAGAGTTACTAACACTTTATAAGAATGATGTTCCAAGTTCCATGCTCTAATTGGAACTGCATCTTCCATCGTCAAGTGTGCTCGTTTGTGTTGCCATGATTAAGCACTAGTACTTTACATTGGTTTTCTTATAGTAACAATCCTCTTCGAAAGTCGGAGATGTGGTCAGTCTTTGAACATAAATATTTACAAATTTTCCAGGCATTCTGAATTCGACAAGGACGTCAGCTTCCAAGGCCTCGTTTGAGCAACAAAAAGCCCAAAAGTATGATAGCGAATGGGGATTGCTGTGATTATACGTTTTCTGGTCATCTTTCTCATGAAAACAACCATTGATTTGATGGTTTGGCTGGAAATTTGTGAAGATTTATCTTGTGAGTCTTGTTTATCAAATTCAAGCACATAGGTGCCATACATGTCTCCTCCATGATTCACACGTGCAGAGACACACAATTAAAATAACATATGAAACTCGTACTTACAAAGTAAAGTAACTGTGTTTCGAAACCTTACCTCATGCTACTTAGGACTACTGTGTTTTGTTTCATAGTATGAAGTTATTTCAATGTTTATTACCCATTTAAAGACAAACAGACAAACAAAACAATTTTGATTACGTGACTTATTCTATTCTAGAAACGAAAGAATGAAAGAAAAACTACTAACTGCTGCAGTTATATTGTTTTTTTTTATGAATGAATACAGGCAAAGGCAAAATAGAATGTTATCATAAATCATGATTTCGTACGAAATATCCGCTTAATATTTCATCATATATACCTCAATGCTTCTTTCAGCTCAAAAAATAAGAATGCGGAAGAATGTCAACAGTGTGGTAAACAATGAGGAATTACCGTACTCGTATATTCCATACCAAATTACCAATTTTTTTCACATTGCACACTTTTGAATACAGCCTCAACAACATGTTGCAAAATATTTCATATTATATCACTGCAAGAGCCCAGACTAACAAATAAAAGATGGCGAAGTGTGCATGATCAGTACTTAGTGAATGTTTAAAAGCCGCAAAGAAGGTGAATCTTTGATGTCGCTGTAGTTATACTGCTTTATAACACTGAACAAAATGAAGACATGAATTAACTTACCCTACCCTATCCTTGTCCGACAGCCTAAATATGATGTGTTTCTTAACCACTTGTATTGGTGTTTAACGGCTAACTGGAGCCAATTTGAAAGTAGTTGAATATGTTCCGAATGTTTTGTACTGGTGCTATTATTGTATTTGCTCAGAGATTTAAAACACAAAATTACATGTGTTACAAATTATATTTTTATAAATCAAAGGAACACAAAAGTCATAGATATTTCTATATAGGCACACACACACACATAACCTCTATTTTTCAAATTTTGATACATCCCTATTTAAAGATAAACTTTAAGATTATCTCATTAGCAAGTAAAGTCGTTCTTACAGCACATTATTTCGAGAACAATGCCAACGATAGACATTTCGCATTATTCCTCATAATGTTTATGATGTTTTTACTTTCGTGAATTTTTGTTATAAGGTGTGATATGGGGATTATATAGGGAATTCAACAAATAACTTGTATTTGAATAATCTTAGAAAACCTGATAATTATTCAAAACAAAACATCAATTACATTCTGTACTTTATTTTTTATGAATACGTAACTAAATTTTTTACTTACCCCTAATTTATATTAATATACAATAGATCAATATTATATCGTCATAATAATGAGAAATTCATGATGATAGTGATAAAAAATCTGTTTATATAGTTACAGTATATTAATACTTTAGTTTAGTAAGAATAATTTAGACTAGTACTTTATGACATCCTTTTTTGCAGATGTTTTTTCCTGTCTCTGTTACAAAATTAGTGAAACATTAAATCGAACCTAGTGTACTGGAAATGTTCCGTTATCTGGTGTGTGTCAAATAAGCGAATTAACGTTCTTGATGTGATAAGCTAAGTTTTAAAAATACGTATTAAAGGAAGCAGGTTTATATACCTGATTACAAGTTAGTATAAGTCTTGTTTATTTGTTTGTTTCAGAACTACGCTGACCCTGAACTTGAATATATATACTGGAGTGAAAGCATTTAATAAACAGTACACATAGTTAAATCTTGAGCTGTTATTGTCTGATCGAATAGTAGTAGCATTTGACCTTCGCTTTTGGAACATACCCACAACCTCTAAGTTATATTGGACATGCCAACAAGTAGACGAAGGTCAGCCCAATATAAATATTAGTAAGAATATACTTCCAAATGATTAGGTAACATTCACCTTTTTTAAGGTGTTGGATTAATAACGATTGTATACATTATTTCAAGAAATATATATACATACATATATATATGTTTGTTTGTTTGAAGTTATGCACAAAACTACACAATGGGCTATCTGTGCTCAACCCACTACGGGTATCGAAACCCGGTTTCTAGCGTTGTAAGTCCGCAGACATACCGCTGTGCCACTGGGGGGGGGATATGTATATATACTTTTTAATAAGTAAAAAAATCTTGAAATCAAGATATTGCAAGTTCCAGGTTAGCTGTCATCACTTGTTAAGTTACTTCAAACAGATTTCGGAAAATTTATTAAAGTTTAAAGATTATCTACTCTTTAGCTACCCATTTCAAGGTATGAGAGTATGTTAACATACAAAACATGAACAATTTACAATATATGGTGACTAAATTGTTAACTAGCTAACTGGCACTATTATATCTATATAACACACTACCATTTTTATAATTTGAGTTTCTTTTGGACATAATACAGTTCTATCTCTTCTAGTGGTTTGAATAACAGAATTATTTTGATATACAGTTTCAGGTTAAGCATCAATTCTACTAAATTTTATAAATTTAACAGTTGTTTTAATTGTACTTGGCTTCTTACAATTAACAGTACTTTTTAAGTTGAACACATTAGCATTATTTTTGTTTTCATAACGTAAGAATGGTTTCCTTTCCTTAATAAAATAATGACACTTTAGTAAATAATGGTATTAATCACCTACTTAACTTTGATTACACAAACTGCATAATAATTCCTCACGATTAACAACTGAAAACGATTATTGTTGACAGACAAAAAATCAAAGTAGATCTATCTTTGTAATCAAGTTCAGGTTCATAAATTTTAATTTTACATTATTCTTTAAACGATCTGTATACAACATATTGGCTATTTTGGTAGAGTTTAGCGTTACATTATTGTACATTTATATAATTAAGCCTTTGTTTTATTGCTTTTTTATGTAAATAGCTGAGTATCCATCACTTCATGTATCGTATATTATTCAGATCAGATTAATTAAACATATAATCCATCATATTTATCCATTTTGATTGGAAATGGTCATTTGGGTTTACATGTAAATTCTTTAAAAGTGTATACAGAATGAATGACAATTTGTTTTGTTCACCGTTGAATATTTTACACCAAAATGCTACTATTATCTGTTTTCAGTATTAATGAGCTCTTGGGTACCTGTTCATTGATAAATAATGCAATCTGCTAGTATAACTAGTGACATGTAATGCATTTTTTAGAATTTTTTTATAAAACATTTCAACTCGACTTAAATCCTCCTAACGCCATATCTTATAACCATACAGAGTTACAGGAAGAATTAATTTATGAAACAAATTACACTGGGTAAATGTAGTTTCTTTGTTTTTTAATAACAAACAGGAAAGATGCCCTTTCCCTGATGAACTTGCTTTTTTAAAACTACTATTGTAATTAAATATAGAACCTAAATATATATGTGAATCGACCATCTTTATGGGGTCATCCTCAAACAAAACTGTTTTTTCAACTTTGCCCCTAGAAAATATAACCATTTTAGTTTTCCTGGTGTAGACAGTAAGCTTCCATTGGTTACAATAAGTCAACACAGACTGAAAAGCATTTTCAATTCATTTGGAGATTCAGCCATAGAAACTGTGCCATCAGCATAAAATAACACATATGTTATTAAATACATTTCAATACCTTCTTCACTAAGATTATTATTCATGTCTTCTGACAATACATTAATCCCTTATAGTGCTTGCTAGCATATAATTCGAAGTCATTTAAATAAATTGCAAACAATATAGGTGATAAATTCCCCCCTTGTCTTACACCAACATTACATGTAAAAACCTCTGACCTTTTGCCACTGAGAAAAATTCATGATTTTTTTTATTTTCTTGTATATTATACATAACTAATTCATTTATCATTTACACCATGGCTTATAAGCTTTATCCACGAAGAAGATCTATCCATTAGATCAAAATCTTTTTTATAATCAATGAAAACACACTATATATTTTGGTTTACTATTCAAATAAACAATAATAATAAACAATAATTAAGTACAAAAATATAAGTTATGGTTAAAAATCCATCTGTAAGGCTTGCTTGTTCGTTACCAAAGATACCTGCGGTATCTAAAAAGGTTTATAATTCTATAGTTAATGGTTGCTGTAAAAAGCATTTCCCAGACAACAAGTTATACCTCTATTATTAGTTATACCTCTATTAAACCAATACACCGATCTGTTGGTATTAAACTAGTATCAAGAATAAAATTAAATAAACCTGTTATGAATTTGAGTATTTCAGATGAGCAATTTTTTGAAAATTCATTTCTTATGTAATCTATTGCACAAGCTTTATTATTCTTTAGTTTTTGTTATGATTTTTATTTCATTTTGAGTGAAATTACAGTTTAGATCTTCATTTATAGAATGATTTATTGTTCTTGGATCAAATCCATTCTGTTCTGCTATGTAATCTATTGCATAAACTTTATTATTCTTTAGTTTTTGTTATGACTTTTATTTCATTTTGAGTGAAATTACAGTTTAGATCTTCATTTATAGAATGATTTATTGATCTTGGATCAAATCCATTCTGTTCTGCTTTTGAGTCATTATCAATACATTTGTTACTTAATTTTTAAAGTGATCAGTAAACACCTGTAATAAGATTTCAGCAACATGTTTTCTTTACTCCACATTTGTTTGTAATTTTCCTATATTTTTGAAGTTCTACCTCGCGTTAACAGTGAACAAACAGTTTTGCTCTCCCGACCCTTTAGGTTTACGCCCAATTCTGTAAATTTGAATAAATTTGTGTAATCATGTCTTGGCTTATTAACCGTCATGGAAAGATGCATGTTCAGTCATATTACATACGAAATTCGGTGAACGTTGTTTATTTGAGCGCATTGAGTGCAAATCATTAACAGAAGGACTTTCTTTCTAAAAGATTTAATTGCAACTAGAGAAGAAAAACGGCAAAACTATGTAGCAGAATATTCTAAATAAATCCATAGTTGGTAAACACCACAGATTAGAAGGAAGGCGACTACCTAACAGCAGCTAGCGCCAATTCTTGGGCTATTCTTGTCAGACTGAGTAGTGGTATTTGACTGTATTTTATTAGCAGGAGTGTGCAGAGAAACAGTTGTTTAATATGCCAGTAGTTTGGTTCTTTTTGTACAATGCATAAATAAAAATGATTCGTTTTCAGATACCAAACGACAGTACGTGTTAATATGTACGTCATAAATATTTGACAACAAATATTTTGTTATACACATTTAGTAATTCTAGAAAAAAATTAGTTTCAAATTTGATTTTATTGAAATTTCACTTAATTTAGTAATATCTTGTGAAATAAGTAATAAAATAGCAATTTATAGCAGGTTTCCTCTGCCCCCCCCAGTAGCACAGCGGTATGTCTGGGTACTTACAAAGCTAGAATCTGGGTGTCGATACCCGTGGTGGGCAGAGCACAGATAGCCCACTGTGTAGCTTTGTGCTTAATTACAAATAAACAAGGTTTGTTCTAGATATAAGCGCAATAAATGTATATACTCTTTCTCTATCTTTTGTTTTTAATGAGGCTATGCACGTACGCCTGGGGGATTCGAGGGGTTTTTTGTGATGTAAACCTTATGCTTATATAGTTATAGCGCAGCTGTTTAAAGCATTTCACATTTTCTATATAGTCTACATTTTTCTGATAAAGCATTAGCATTTTTTGGCTTGAAATAGTCGCATGGAATGGCTTCTGTTGACACTTTGTAATTGGAATCGCGAAGCCTTATTGCTACTGTAAAGTTTTGTAGGCCGTATTCTTTAAAGTAGGTGTCTGTGACTTGTTGGCAATAAATTGCAACAATAAACAAACAGCAACAAAGTACACTTGTTTTAAAATAGTAGATGAAAATAAGTCAAATTAATATACAAATATTTGTTACACTGTTGGTTGGCACAGTTGTATCCAGAGCTTTAAATAATTGTCTCTTTTTCGTCAAAGTCCACACAGACTGGTTCAATTACTTTACACGACAAATTATTATTCTCGCTCTGTTATTACAATACAATAGTCTGGGGTGATTTCGCTTTAAAAATCACCACTATATACTCTTTAACGCTAAACTCCCAATTACGCAGTCTAGATCTAAATAATAATTATTCGACGCGTATTTATAACTCGACAGAAGTCTAGAACATTCCAGGCAGTACTAGATATTCCGTTGCAATAATACTCAAGTAAAACAATGAGAAAAATTTATAAAGTTCTAGTAATATGGCGTAACAAAATAGCTTGTGATTCGTAAACAATTACGTAAACAAACTTGACATAAACGGTCACTTTTATATAAACTATCCAAATCATAACGCTCGCATTAAACTTAAACTGAAACATTCGTGTATATATATCTAACAGAAATAGAACTATAAAGTGATTGTGGGCTGGAGATTTGAGCATTTTTATAGGTTTTTATTTTTGTACAAAGAAGGAGCTGAGAATTTTACTAATCTTAAACCGATTTGAAATTTACTCGCTATACTAATCTAGCTCGCGAGACTACCCAGTATAACATATATATTAGCTAGACCTTTGACACTTCTTACTGAACGGAATAAAGCACCCTACATGAAATTGATTGCAGCGATATACGAATGTATTTTGCCAGTTAAAGAAAAGATTTAGCACACGACGACCAAGGTACAGTGCAACGTAACTTTGCTGCTTTAGTAACAACTATAGTCTTTGACATGCAGTTAGAATAGCTACGTTGTGTTCTGCGACGCGTATGTCTAATAGTTATAAATTACGAAGTTTGTGTTTAATCCATGAATATCTATACATAATATTATAATTCGATTATATATATATATATATATATATATAAATGAATACAACTAAAATATTTTCAATAAATTTTATGTATCATATAAATTACAATGTTATGTTAAAGCTATATCGTGGTCGCTTCTTTAAAATTGCTATATATTTTTTATATCAGAAACTGCTTTTGATACAGCCCAGTCACCATGCAGTGTTACAACAGAATGATGATTTGTTGACTTTTCATTGAAAGTCTGTGGATTTTATGTGAACAGCCATACAATTGTTTAAGCTATATTTGATGCAAAATTGCTTTCAGATTTAATCTTCTACCATCTACGTTTGACACATTTTATGGGGGCGTGCCTACAGACGCCCCGTAGCATTTGCATGTTAATTTTGCTTCGAACAGTATGTGTTGGCATTTTATTTCTCAAATTAGAACCCCTCCCCTTTCAAACATTCTGTTTAAGGGCCTGGAGGCTACAATAAATCGATAATAAAGTTAGGTTTCACGTCAACAAAATGCAAGTCAATGACCATTCTTCACTTTAGCTACCTTAAATTAGGATATAGTTTATGTAAATGAAAAAGTAGTGCTTGTTTCAATGTACAACCTTTGTTCAAAGTAGCCCTCTCCCCAGTGGCACAACGGTATGTCTTCGGTCTTACAACGGTAGAAACTGGGTTTCGATACCCCTGGTGGGCATAGCACAGATAGCCCTTTCTGTAGCTTTGTGCTTAAATTGAAACAATTATTCAGAGTGTTATTTCTGTCAATTAATATGATATAAAAATATTTTAATGTACTTATCTTGAAATACAAATTTTGTCACTGGGTTAATAATGTAAGATATTATACAAGTTATGAACTATAAGAACAGTGAGAGAAGATTACGAAAATAAACATGTTATCTAATATTATTTTTTTAAGTGAGAAGTGTTTTTTCTTATAGCAAAGCCACATCGGGCTATCTCCTATGTCCAGCGAGGGGAATCGAACCCCTTATTTTAGCAGTGTAAGTCCGAAGACTTATCGCTGTCTCAGCGGGAGACTTTTGAGTGAGAAGTATATAATTGTTACTTTCTAAATATTGCAGGTGAATGATTTCATTATTCGATGTAAAATTCTAGAGTAATTTCACTTTAATATATAAATATGTTTGTGATAGTTAGACAGTAAACAACTATATGCGTGTTAGCAATGCCATTGAATATGTGAATGGCCTTATAAATTCAAAGACAGTAAATTTATCGCTCACAAGTAAATGCATTTCATTGTATCCTTTTAGCTCTCATAGTTTCATATACCTTTTCGATCACAACTCAACATTCAATAATTATAAAATACGCTTTAAAATAAATAAAATTAAAATTTATATTTCCTTTTCCAATAACCTTGTACATTACTTTCTCTTCATCCTCTCCATATCTTGTTAGAATGAGCAATAGTCCTATGAAGATGTTATATTATGTATCAGTTTTAAATCCATATTCCCATCGCATCCACGAGCAAGTAGCCAAATTGAATTGAATGTGAAATACCTCTGCAGTTCTAAACCAGGACGTTATCATTTATCAAAAACGCTATAACATGTTCTAAATATTTTAAAGTATGGCAATAATATCTAAAATTATTGTATATAGGCTTAATAATGTTACTATTTTTGGTAAACTAAAATTTCTGTATGATATTTATGATACAATAAAAAAGGAAATAATAACTATTATAGTTATCTATTATTCATACTCGGAAACAGTGGAATAATGCTCCAGTAATTTTGGTATTACTCTTCAGCTGCAGCTAGAACTAATGATATTTTGGAACTTATAAAGAATGATAAGACTTTTATATTGTAAGACTTAGCTGTTATTGCTGTGAAGAATAAGTAACTATGAGTTCAAATGGAGGGTGCATGCTTGCTTATTAGTATTGTATGTCACGTATCTAAATAGTGTAGTTTCTAATTGTAAAACGTTATGCTAGTGTAGAGGCAAAATATTTTGTCTATTATTGTTCTAGACATTTTAGGGAAAAGCGGCAAAATATCCGCCATATAGAAACACTGATAACGTATAAATTATTACTATATATTACTAGCCACATCAAAGTAAACTTCAAATATTTACTTAATTTTACTTTATAGTATAACTTTGAATTTGTCACTGATTTCACAATTTAGACTTTTTCTATTGTTTCATAAATTACAAAATAATTATTCTTATCAGTTTTTATAATATAAACGAATACCCTTGGGCTATTTGCTGTGTCCATCATGGGGAATCAAACCCCAGATTTTAGCGTTGTATGTCTGTAAACATACTGCTTTCCCACAAGGGGACACGAATAATCTGAGTATATATGAGTTCATTGCAGGGGTGAAAGGTATTTACCTTTTTATCAAGGGATCATAATAGAAATGATTTAGATAATTACACGAGAGAACACTTAGTGAGATTTTAATATTTCTTAATCTTAAAATGTGAGTTTTTGTAACCACAATGCGCCTTACAAGAATCTTCTTATGCATCTTTTGTCGTTACCTAGTTTCTGTTAATTTCAAGCTATGTATATTACCAAACATATTTAATCTCTTATTTTCAATAACGAAACATCTAAACAACAATAATATTCAATGCGTTAACACAGAGTAAAAAAAAAAAAAGTGTAAAATATTGTCGCCTCACATCACTGTTAAATTGTGAGTGTAACGTTTAGGAACAACATGATAAAACACACTGTATAAATTTTGATGCAATAAAATATATATGTGTTTATTTAAGTATATTTAGTGGAATTCCTTCTGACGTTACTCATAAAAATTCTATTAAATATTCATTTTAGTGGTATTTGATAACAAGTGCTTATAATACATTCTCAAGAATACCATCATGGTGCTACCATCTAGTGAGCGCCTACTGCATTAGTGGACCATTTCTGCATTTGTTTATTACTACCTATTGATTACTTTTACCTCTTCTAATAACGTTTCTAGTAGAAAACATCTACTCCTGTTTGAAATTTATCAAGTAATACTTAATGATTCTTTGGTACCTTGTATCTCACAAAGAGTATTCAGCTTTCTGTTGAAATATCATATATTAAGCTAAGTCATATTAATAGACAAACGGCAAAAAGAACGTAGCAATGAAAGATCAAATAAATGTACAAATCAAATGTATAGATCACAGTTTGATTAACAGGAAGCTTATAGTATACCGTATTTTATAGTATAATGAAATGAGAAAAATATATAGGAATATATTTATATCTCGCGAGCCTCTTTCCAGTTGGCTTCTGGAAGGAAATGAACCCTTATAGGTGTTCGAAAGTTAATAACAAAACATGTGAAACATTTTCCAGAAATTTTAAGAAATCCAACAAATTTTTATTGCTAAATGGTTTCTTTAAATAAAGTTCTGAATATTAAATCTCATAAGAGAAAGACTTGTCAGCTTTACGGGAGCCACGACAAAATACCATATTTTTCTATTTATATAAGTATGACTCAAAGCGAAAAGCTTGGTTTGTGCTTACAGTATGTGCGATAATAACTTCGTAAATCCTTTAATGTATATATATATATTATCTGGAAAAGAGGATTCTTGTAAATATTTGAAAAACATTTAACAAATATCTGGCTCGTTGTATTTCTAATTATAATCAGATGAAATCATACTGACACTATAATATAGTATAACATTTTGATGTATTAAGCTCTTTTTAGAGGCGCAATCAGTGACAATATTAGCAGGTAAACAATATTACATGCTCATATGTTCTAAATGTAAAATATATTTCTGTAGTTTGGTTTTCAATGTAATTTTAAAGTAGATATATTTAGTTTATTTAAGACACACTGGACTTTACATAAGCGTAACATGTAATTCACTTGCATAACTAGCGCTCTCTCAACGAAGTTTTGAGATGATAAACAGATTATAATTTATTATGCTATGCTGACAACAACTTTGAAAACAGAGGTCGTTAAGTCATTATACAAGTATTTACATTAATTTCTTATAAAATTACGCAAACCTCAAATATCTTTATATTTACAAAATTTGTATTAGTGTGTACTATGACGTATTTAATTTACTTTTAAGAATCTAGAAAATTCAGTTAATAAGCTTTTCGTGTGGATATTAGAATTGATTTTTGCAAATCATTTAATTTAAAAGCTAATTAAGATCCATTAACATATTTTTGAGTTAGGCATGATGATTACTTTTGATTATGGCAGCAAAGAGTGCCGCCGAAACAAGCACAGTGTCTTTTTAGGGCTGTGACCTGTATTTAATAAAGCTACTTTTATTATGCAACAAATCAATGATGTATTTTCGTTTTTAATTTAACATCGGTATGCTTAATCGACAATAAAGTGTGACTGTGGTGTAAATATTTTTTTATAAAATCAAATGAAGCGAGCTTACAAACCATTATTTTAAACATCCAGAAATCATGACTTACGAAAATTGTATATATATATATATATACGTACGAGAATGTAGCTTCTATTCTTTTGGAAAATTTCGTAACTCGTGAAGCTTCTTATGTAAGTTTTTAATAATCTCACTACTTGAGAATAAGCCTCACACCGACAATTCTCATAAAATATTAATGACATGTTCATTACTCAACCATGCTCTCTCTTTATTCAATTATTGTTTTTCTGGTAGTAAAAAGTAAATAAATACACACCCTAATCTCAGATAAATACTTTTCCAATGCATATCATGCACGTCATCTATTAGCAAAATATACAAAGAGCCAACAAAATAACATTAACTATATGAAACACGTTATGATATAGCATCACATACACCTCTTCAATTTGCTGCTAAAAAACAAACTGTACAACACTGAATTAAATTAATAAAGATTCAACTAGATTCTTATTCGTATTTCAATAGGACAGAGCTCACTGGAAATAAGTTTCAATGCAGTCCTCGCATCTCCTGTCGTCTGAGCTTCTCTTTCACTCTCTGCTCTTCTTCTCCTGCATTGTTCTCCTTAAATAAATTCATTATGTAGTCCCTTCAGCTCAAAGTCTCCTTTTTTCTTGTTCTGTGAGTTATCATTACAATTTATCTCAAGTGGATAAAGAAGCTGATGTTTCAACACTTCTAATCTGCAGATCCATATTTTAGTGTCTTCCTTTAATTCGAACCTTCAGCAAATTATCAAATTTAATTACAAAGTAATCATTCTTAATAAACATCAGAGTCTGTTATACGTATTACAATTTATGATATTCTCGATAGTTCCATGTGTAATTTCTCTTATAGATCCTGAGAAAGCTTTAATTTGCAATGTCTTTTGGTTCTTGATCTTCATTTCAATTACACATTCTTCTGGTAACTGAGTTACATGTAAATCTTCATTAGAATAAATTCTATCCTGACTGTTCAACCATTCTTGACTTCTCCACCAGAGTTTATTGTTAGACAGCCTATTCGGGGCGATTTCCCTAGATGATGTATTAGCTGGGTTATTATTTCCAGGGTAGTGATTCCAACAATCAGATGGTACAAGTTTACCTTATTTTGCTTGAATTATTTTTTTCTACTTCGCATACTGTAAAGTCCAAAACCATGTTACTTTTAAATCATTTCAACAAATTAGTCTATCGAAATTAATCTCCGATTCAAGAGAACTTTGGATACTGTCAATGTGTCTAGTCAATACCAAAACAGATAACAGCTCGAGTCTTGGCGACTCTGTTCCGACACGGGAGCTACTCTTGCCTCAGAAGCCACAATTTGCACATAGACTGATATTGCTGCAATAACGTTAAACAATTTCTCCATATGCCCATCCAGGGGCATCACAAAATCCATGATGTGATGTTCTTTGTGATATCACCAAAAATGGCATCTTGGTAGTCTTATAGAACTCACAATTTCTAAATCGTTCACTAATATATATCATATACTCCTGGTACTGCTGTCAAATGGGCAATCCAAATCACCTTTGTCATGACATAACTTGTGGAAAAATAATTTGAGATGCATGATTATAGGAGAAACAATTCCTAGTGTAACATTAAGTTTTGATGCCACACTTCTCTTGGTAGATTACATTTCCTTGATTAAAGATGCAGTGTCCTTAAAGTTTTAGACTAGACAACCCTCTTCATTGTTTTAGAGGATTCCCACATTCTTCTGTTCACTTTCACCTATTATAACAGAAGTACCAAGTATAATCCTAGTGTGTTTTGTATTCTCCTTTTTTATATTTACTGCATCATTTTGTGAAAAATGCATTCTTGGTTTGCTTGCAAGTCTTTGAAGAATGTCCTATTTTCTGATCAATAGATATCTTAGACTCATTATTCTTAATCTTCCCCATTAGTTCAATAGGTTTTGTCCAAATTTTCCTTAGGTTAAATCTTCTTCATCCTAATGGTATCTTAGACTTTAGGTAAGATTCATAGACCTTCTCTGCATATTCCGCACTTGAACTTATGTAATCAACATGGATAGCGTTTAGAAACTTACCATCAAATGAATATCTTCCTATTGGTATTGCTCCATGTGGTACTTGATTTTAGCATTCAGTAAGAATGGGATAAAGAAAGTATCAAAGACTGCTCTCTAAAATCTCAACTGAATGCTTTCCATCTGGAATTTTTCTACGTCATCAATCTACAGGTGTCTTAACACATCTCTATCAGATTCTGACATGCTGAACCATTAGGAAAATCTTCTCGATGTCTCCAGTCGATGCTATTTCGTATATACAAAATCTCAACATAATATCCATCATACACGTTCCCCAGTTTTGTAGTCACTTTGTCTTTCCTGATTACATCATGATGAGGAATGTAATGAAACTTTCCTACATAACCTTTAATGGAGCTAATCCCAACATGTGCAGTCACCCTTTTTTTTTAGTTGTTACATGGTGAGGCCGTCATATTCTCTCAAAATCTCAGATTCTTGACGTAATCATTTCAATAAGATTTGCAATCTCCTCTCGTTGATACCATAATTGTTTAGTACTGGTGAATGTGTAGGTTTCCATGGTAAGCATACTCCATAGTGATTTCCATTTTAAATGTTTTTCTTTAAGAATTCATCATAAAATGACCGCGACGGGCTGCCAAGAGACTCCATTTCCCAAAATTTCATCAGGTTTCCTTCCATACTGTTCTTCGTAGTTACATTGTCGTTTTGAACATTTCAAAGCGTGAGTAGTTGCTTTGTTCATGATGTACCGCGTTGTATTGTACAGGACCTAACAGAACTTATCCACGTTTAGTGTGTATAGTTGTAGGATCTTTTATAAGTACAATATCCTAATACTGATATGAACCAACTAAGATGTCAACTTATGAGTTCTGTTCTCCTGTGGAATAATATCAATTCAAGCACTAAAAAGTGCTGGTATATCTCGCCAATACGCCTGATAGCTTGTCTACATACAGGTTTATATATAAAAAGTGATGGTTAATTTCGCCAATACGCATGATAGCTTATCTACATACAGGTTTATATATAAAAAGCGCTGGTATATCTCGCCAATACGCATGATAGCTTGTCTACTCACAGTTTTATATATAAAAAGTGCTGGTATAACTCATCAATACGCCTGATGTATATAGCTTATCTACATACAAGTTTATATATAAAAAGTGCTTGTATATCTCGTCAATGATTGTAAGTGAGATGCCTGAGACAGCCTCAGCTACTGTTCGTTCCAGCAAAAGATTAAGATATTTAAATTAATCAATAGATGCAAGGCTCGTATTGTTATCAATAGACGATTCAAACGTGTCACAGAACGAGGTCCATTTCCTCATGTTGCTATTGAATTTTTAAGTAGTATTCTTGTAACTTGAGACGTGAACTAGTTGATTGTAGGGTAACTTAAGCTAGAGATTGTTCAGGGCAAAACGTTACTTCTTTCTCTGAAGATGGCGTGTCCTTTATCGTAAAATAAATCTATTACTCTTGGCTGAGGTGACGAAAAATAGGAAATGCATTTCTTATTCTAATAATAGCTATTTTATTTTTGTTCGCTTCAAATATAAATTTCTTCTATTTCTTCTTCCATTACAAAATTAAGAAGTTCTTTATCTAGAGTTTTTATAATACTACATTTATATTGAAGTGTTAGCCTTAACCTTGCATTAAAAAGTCTGTCTTACTAACTTCTATATACGCCACGGACTCTTTTTATATCTTTCAAGGCCTTTAGACATAATGTTAATCACCGTTTCAGACCAAAGCTAAATGATCCACCTATAATTGTACGTACTACCTTGTAAATTTTTTTTTAGTTGTTGATATTCGCCTCTTCGGACCATATATGAGAATGTAGGCTTAAGTTTCTTATGTTAGGTTCCTAATAATTTCGCCAGTTAATAAAGGAAACTCATACCGAAATTTCCCGTGGAATATCAATGGCATATACATTACTCTTCCATGCTTTCTCTTCAATCAACTGTTGTTTTTTGGCGGTAAATATATATATATACACCCGTATCTCAGATATACCCTTCCCACAATATCGTACAATCAGTATCGCCATCTGCTAGCAAAATACAGAAACAATGAGCAGTGTAACTTAATATGAAACACTTTGTGATATAACATCACTTACAATATGTATATATATATATATATATATATGTAGGGTTTTAAAAAAAATAACCACAATAAAGGAAAGTCGATAACCCGAGCAGCTTTCAGAGTTAGTTTGTCACGTGAACAAAGGACGACAGTATTATTTTTTCTTTTCGTTTCTACCATGACAGCCAACCTTTATAAAATTTAAATCCCCGTTCCTCTTATACTTTACCGAATTTTTATAAACATGTATGTTTAATCAAAGTATCATATTATAATTGCAAACGTTACTCTGATGACTCCATATGTTTGGTACAATTGAACAACTGAATTATTCTACACCCTACTGGTTTGAAGTAGAAATAGGCGTCGACGCTGTTAAAATGGAATAAGAAGAAAAAAAGACAAAATGTTAATAATATATACTTTTCTCAAAGACCTGTATATGAAATAAAATCCCCTTATTATCTTAACTTTGAGTTCTACATGACAGATTTTCTTTGTCAATTCGAGTTCAATTTACGTGCTGCAAAAGTAATTTCCGTTTACTTTGTCCGCCAGTAGCGCAGCGGTGAGTCTGCAGACACTAAAAATCGGCTTTCGATACCTGTGGTTGACAGACCACAGGTAATGTAGACCATTGTATAGTTTTACGCTGACTAACAACCAAATCAAACTGTCCAGTTTACTTATACTGTTAAAATAACACATTTCATTCGTTTACTCTGTTTAGATGGAAAAATAATTTCGCTAAAATATGTTCACATCAAAGAAAATAAATAATGATCTGATCCTTTGAAACTGATCATTCGTTATCATTTACATGCTAAACAGTTTTGGTTTATTATTGAATTCTAAGCTCTTGGGATATAAAATAGGGACACTTATTCAATCAACTAATGATCAGTTGTCTGTAAAGTAAAATAACTAAGATAAAAGTGAATAGGTACAATTTGGAACTCTGTATTTAGAAAATATATTGTCACAATACGCATTAAATGAACTATACTCGCTAGTTAAAAAAATATCTTAAGTATTTCTGGTCATTTTCTAGGCTCAAAGAAGGAATTAACTAAACTAACTCAACGATAACATTTATTGTCACAAAAGGTCTCATAAAATCATGAAGAATAATCAAACCATTTTACGTTGTAACATACTTGAACTTAGAACCATGAAATAAGTCTCTGTGCTAAAGTATGATTTACACAATTAGCACATCTATGAAATTAGAATTTATCTTTATATAATATATATATAATATATATATATATATATATATATATATTTAAAATTAACTAAACAGCTCTTCAGATCTGAAGCAGGACTCGCACAACATGGAGCCCGAAACATTTCACTAACATACAAAAGGTAAAGTTTGTTTGTTTATTTGTAGTTAAGCACGAAGCCACACAATGGGCTATTTGTGCTTTGCCAACCACTGGTATCGAAACCCGATTTCTAGCGTTGTAAGTCCGCAGACATACCGCTGTGCCACTGGGAGGTAAAGGTAAAAGAGTTGACCCAAAAAAATCTTCCATAAATGTCAACCACTATGCGCCTTCAAAGAAGAAATAGAGATTCTAAGTAAAGTTTCTTGGTATCAAAACATGACTAGCAAATACCAAGTTGAGTATTAAGCGATGGAGATTTCACTATGTAACTTAGTTTAATATTACAAATAGATTTACATATTTAACTTTTTCTTTTAGCAATTAAAACAGCGCCGTTTCAGTATTATCAGTTCACCATCTTCAAGCAATGCATGATTAACATAAAGAAAAACACAATATTCAAAAATGTGTATGTTCTTGCAAACAAACAAAATTTACCTTTAAATGTGAATCTATTAATATGGTAATCTAATTTCGAACAGATATTCTTTACAGAAGTAACGCCGTGAACATAAAGCCGCCTTCTTCAATCATCTAAACAGGAACTAGCTGCATCTTGCCGTCACTTTTAGTTTCGAAGATGCAGACCAATTTATTTTTTTGTGATCTTGACCAACAACACAACAAAAAAATATATATAATTGGTTTATCTTCGAAAAGCAATCAATTCTCCAACTTATCTGCCTTCCATAAAGCTATATGTGAAAAATGCTTTATTTTTTCGTACAAAGAGATGGAATTGGGCGAGCATCGCCTGACCAAATATATTGGATTAAGACAACAGTCGTACCATGAACTTTTAACGCAGGTCTACCATTTCTATCCTTAAACGATATTGATAGTAAGGATATTTAGATATTATGAAATGCAAAAAGTACTTATACTGAAAGATGAAAAGCTGTGAGGATAAAATAAGGAAATAATTTCAGCATTTACCAGGTAAATTGTTTGTTTGTAATTAAGCACAAAGCTACACAATGAGCTATCTGTGCTCTGCCTACCACAGGTATCGAAACCCGGACTCTATCGTTGTAAGTCCGCAGACATACTTCTGTGCCACTGGGGGGGGGGGGCTACCAGGTAACCGTTTGAAGTATATTTTCATAAGCCTAAGTCTCGTATCATGCTACATCATGACTAATAATAATGAATACAGATGCATTAATTTAGGTTTGTTCTTTAAAAAAAGTGAAGAAGCTTAAAAATTAAAATCTTTATCATCATACTTTGTTTTTATTTATTAACAAGAAAACTCCACCTTTCACCACTTTACAGGACATTGCAATTTTTAAATGTTGAAAATCATGTTAACACGTTAAGAAAATAAAGTCAATATATATTTGAATACAGAATGGATGAAATAAGTATTATTCTGATTCATCATTATTCTATGTCTATGTTAATAGTTGGGTTACTTAGCCACACAGATTAAATCGTGTGTAAAAGGATGAAATAAATGTTATAGTTTCATGAGCATGTTATTATATTTTAGTTCCAATGTTAGTCGGTAGATGGCAGGAAACAGTCATTTCAAACCAGTATACTAAAAATGTTAGGATGTTCAAATACATATTGAATACCATCCATAAGATTGTACTGTTTCAGCTTAGTATGGGAATATGTATACACTAACAGGAGAAAAAAAAACGACATTTATCTTAGCAAGTTGTTGCGTATTCTGTAAAGCTATTCGCTTAAGACTTTTTTCTTTCTTTTTGCTTTCGCATTTTATAACTTGTTCATATCAAAAATAATTTTGTATCATGATAGTTTACAAGACGGAATGTATGCACGTAACATTAATTTTGAAGTTAACGTAAACATGTTTAAACTATAGCTTGAATCATTTTTGATTAATGAGAATAACCAACTATAGTTCGTCCTCTGCTTACAGCGGTAAGTCTACGAACCTAAAATGCTAAAATTTGGGGTTGGACTTCCCCGGTGTACACTGCAGACAGCTTAATGTGGATTTCCTTTGAATCAAACAGACAAATCAACTGTTGTCTTTGTACCTTGATGTTTGTCTTTATAAAACACATAAAAGGGCTAGCATATTCGAAACCGTAAATTAAATAATATTTATTGGATATTTTGAATTGATCGCACTACAATAATTTTGTTTAATATATTAAATTTTCATATCATATATTAATACCAACAAATTTCCATGTTCCCCTATGGTTCAGCCGTAAATTTATGAACTTAAAATGCTAAATTCAGGGGTTCAATTTGCCATGAAAGACAGAGTGTAGATGACTTATTGTTTAGCTTTGTACTAAAACAAACTCGCAAACAAAACAGTGTGTGTGTCGTTAAATGTATTATATTTTGTAGCCAATAGCCATTCCGCTTGGCCAAAGAAATTATTTATTCAAAAATTGTATGTTGATTTTTAAATGAGATTACTTAGCATATTGCATTCCTTAGTACCATTAGATGGGGTTTTAAATTTATGAGAAATACGTGGTTTTCTTTTTAATTTTCTTTTTAAATTTGTGAATGATAAAAGGACATTTCACCTCTTTTATCGTGCATCACTAGTTTTCCACATTCAATAGTTGAAAATGTTAAATGGTAACGTACAAAAGCAAACGTTATTTAATATCAGAGCGCAATACTGCAGCTGGGTTCACCTTCGGTTTGACAATTAATCACAACAAGGGTTTCACTATGACACATACTTATCTACCATGATCTATTTAAAAGCAAGTCGAATGAAAATAATTCGTTGATAGGAATGATCGCATAGTATATGCGTTTAATCATATTTTATTTATTTTTTTCATGTACTCTCTAGAGTTTGTAAGACCAACGAAAAGTATATTGATTACCTATCATTCATTTGTCACGATGAAGTAATTATCTATTTACAGGAGATAAGGAATACTTTATGGAAAGAACAAACTTAATTCAATTAATCCTCCACCCTCTCATAAAAATTCGAAATATTGTACTTGTCTTTCTTCCTCTAGGTAGCAAAAAAAAGATATTTAAAACGCGCAAAGAATAATCTTGAGTGACAGTTACTTTTTGCCTTCTAAAATTAAGAATTCCAGGCATTGCAAGGAATGGTGTAATCTTTCGTAGTCAAATAAAATCAAAAATTACTTGACACATTCTGATTATGTTATTTTTAGAAGCATAGAAAGTTGGAAATACACGCTGATTAAAAACTTTTTAGCAAATTCATATGAAATTCGTACTATATGGAAGAGGTAAAATTATTGGAAGATTTTCTGCATTGTTCCTATGTTTTTTTCTTTTTTACGGGTTTGTTTGTTTGTAATTAAGCACAAGACTACACAATGGACTATCTGTGCTCTGTCAACCACAGGTATTGAAACCCGGTTTCTAGCGTTGTAAGTCCGCAGACATACCGCTGTGCCACTGGTTTACTTTTTATGGAACAGTAACAAATAAAATTATAAATGATTTTGAAACAATGTATAATATTGAAGTGATAAATATTAAATATTTCATGGTAAATATATATCAATTATTAATAAGAACTTCACACTGAAAGTAACGAAAAGTCTGTAATGTGTCAACCACATTATATCTGCTATATCCACTGCCGATGAGGCCTTTGGTGGTTCAATACCAGTGCACTTCAGACCAGGTAGGATACAATAGCCATAGTAGTGATTGAGACTCTATTTATGTTAGCAAATTTGAAAACCATTTTTACGGTGTAAATTGGATTAAGCTAATGAAGTATGATCTTTCATCATTCTATTTATGTCATAATACACCAGCGTTTGTCTTTCAAATATTCACTTACATTTACTTTTGCAAAAACCTATTAATAAACTTTAAAAACACACATATCTTCATGAGGTGAAAGAGAAATGTACTACCTTTAAAAAATGGCAGAAAAAATTATAACGTAGGTTTAACTTAGATGTCAAAGAGGATACTATTCATAGAATTCAAAACACGTATAAAAACGAGCACGACAATTACCTAGCCAAAAAACTTTATACTTCGCGATAGAGGCAATAACTCCATTAGTAACTTCCAAATCTCACTGAAGAACTATTATCAATATTTATATTGAAAAGTAAAAATGAAAGGTGTATCATATCTATGTTTGTATATGGTCACTAAGTGTTAGCTGTGGCTTATAAAGTTTTAGTTTCGGTATGTGTTAAATCTTTCAATCCGACAAGAAATATCGTACAGTTAGTAAATGACATTTTCTTTAACCTTACAATTAATGTAATTATGGACTTATCGTAAACCCTAGCGAAGTTTCATAACAACAGATATGTTTACAGTGTAATTGAATGATTGTTATCTAAAAACTTTAAAATGTTAAAATAAATGAGGATCATAAGGCAACTGTTTTATGTTTTTTTCCCACTAGGTATAACAGTAATTTTTGTCTTTATAGACAAATGTAATCCAAACATCTTAAAACATTCTAGTGTAATGGGTCGAGTACAAGTTTCCACTGAATATGTACGATATTTTAATGCATCATTCCTAACTAAACCTGTATGAAGGTATTGTAAACATTGTGTGGGAACACAGTTTATTTCGAATATGTACGATATTCTAATGCATCATTCCTAACTAAACCTGCATGAAGGTATTGTATATGTTGTGTGGGAACACAGTTTATTTCTAGACGCATATACTTTTTATTAAAAATATTTAGACTGACCAGAAAATAAAATATGTATATTATTCAAAGACAGTGGCTACTTATGCAGATTTCATATGTTTGTTTTATCTTGTTATTTACTGTGAATATTTCTTTTATTCAAAAAGAACTGTCACAAATGGTACATGTGCAACTGATTACTGCATCCTGTTTACATTTCCGAAGACCCATTGTTGTTATTATAAAAACATTTTATGAAGTAAATACTCATTTCACTGTTACAATAAAAAATGGTGAGCATACTGTCCTCATAAAAATGTTTTGTGCAACAAACATCCAACTATCAATTTACTATAAACCTTAATTATAATTAATATTTTAGAAAAAAAAGGAACTAGGCTATTTTAAATATTTTAGCATATAGTTAGTACTAGCTACTACCAAAATATCACCTGACACAAAATAATTGCGTTAATGTGTAATAACATTAGTTTTCTGTTTTTAAAGTTTAAAAAAGCATAATAACCAGTCTTAAGCTCCAGACAAAACAGGACAAATATATTTATTTACAGTTCAAACTTCGATGGATTATGAACATTTTAATTTAAATGAAATTGTACAAATCGTTTCAAATTTTTTGTTCATAAACTTGTGACAAAATTTCGTTTCTAAATTGAGGAACATACTTTGAGATTTATAGATACTAGCTTTTAATTAGTTATAAATCCTTACTTTCAAGTTAATTCTTCTTTACTGTTTAAGGGTGTTCATACCAAATAAATAAAATCGGCAATGAAAATTGCAATTGTCATGGCAGCTTGATTACGTCGGGGTATTTCCTCTTTTCATTTCCAATTAAAATGATAACTGCTTGAATGAAGTCATCAAAAGGCACTGAGAACGTACTTACGATATTCTCGTTCGAAATTAAAAATAAATATATTATTTTCTGTTTAATAAGTCGAAATAACGATAATGTACAAAGTCGTAGAATGAAATTTAGTTACAGGGTAAGTATTTAGGTATGTTGTAGTATCTTTCCATATAATAAGATTCGGTGTCTGTGTGCCTGTATATCACGTAACTTCTCCTAAACCGCTGGTCGCACCGACTTCTAACTGGTACCAAACGAATCGTCTCGATCTCGAAGTTTGCACAAAGGTAATTTTTGTATCCCACCATTTTTGGAAACTTAGGTATTTCCCGAAAATCCCATCTCCTAAACTGTTAGACTCAACAACTTCTAAGTATTGCCAAACAAATCGTCTCGGCACCGTAGTTTTCAAATGGTAAAACTTTTGATACCAACCTCTCAAGGAATCCGGGTGTTTCGTGAAAACACTTTTACGGGGATTCCCTGAAAGTTAATCCCAAATTTGGCATTGATTTACATTAGAGCGCGTAAATAAGTAGGCTTACGCATTACAGTTAGTAACTTGGTTAGAGAAATTAAACTTGCATTATAGCGGCAATCATCATTAAACTAAAAAAAGTGCAAAATTGTAATTCAAGCTTTAAATTTGCATTATAGCAGCCCTGTAAATGTGGGCCATAGACCCATGGGTTCGCTAGTTGATACATGTTGTCCACTCTTAAACATTTTAACTTGAGTTAATGTTATATCAAAAAATTATGTAAGTAATCGTTTTCTATTTACGTATCGAACATAGAAGAGGATGTATACATTTTGTTTTTCTTTAATATTTCTGTTTTTTATTCTGCACTACGTTGTTAACTATGGCATGGAAATTTATTTATATTTTCAATGATTAGAAATATGTTATAGCTGTGGGTTACATGGATGCATATAATGAGCAAATATATATATTTGTGTAAAGCAAAGGAAAATCCTATATTTCACATATTCTGGTATCGCAGTGTAGACACAGATCTGTGAATCCGATCTGTTTTGATTAGTAAAAAGTGTGTCACCGCCATTATTCTTATTAATTTATTGACTAGGGTATAACGTATTTTACTTAAAGTTTATTGCGTGCAGAATATTTAGCTACAAAATATTAATTGCATTGATCGATTACCGGTGTTACTTAAACTCTAAGCAGTATTAGTTGTTTTGATCAAGAAGTTATAATTTGACAGAGATAGATTACAGAACAAAGACTTCTATGACGTTACGAAAATCTTAATTTCGGAATTACTTCATTTTTAATTGAGTAATTTCTGCTGACATTTTATACGTTCGTGACTTGACTTTAGCAATTTTTAGAAGTAAACCTCCACCATGCTTTAACATGCTTAACTGAACGTATCTATACTATTAAATAATGTTATACATGCTCAAAAATAGAAAATATAAAGTGATGTTATGTTTATCATTTCAACATTATTAGAATATTTTTTTGAAAAAGAAAAAAAAACACGAAAACTATACCTTTGTTTTCAAAGACTATATTTTTGTACCCTCATTTTTAACTTTGATCAATCATTTAATAATCACGTATAAATATAAGATAAAAATCAATGTGACCTATAAAGAAGAGTCTTTCAAAAGATATGATTTTAAGGCACAGAATTTTTAAAAAACGTAATTAGATTTTTATGTCTGTAAACCAAATAAACTTTTACTTTTATTCCAAAACCTTACACGAAAGCAGCGAATATAATTGAAAAATTGATTAGTTTTTAGGCAGGAGAGCAGGTGTAAAAGTTTTTGCCACTTATGTCGCCACTCCTAGGCATAATCCTTTTCTGCAATGGAGTATATTGCCAGTATTGGTGAATTTGTTCTTGATATGGTGATTTCAGAAGTTGTTTACCCTTTCCCACCTACACTGTCTGATTATGCTGCAAGAGTTGATTTCCAATTATAATTTACTTACTTAGTACTGTTATTTATAATTTCAACAAAGAATAACCTATATAATTATCCGTCTAATACTCTATTCGTTCACTAACTTATCTACTTCTTTTTAAAATATATTATTTTTAGTATGCCACATGTCAAACTTAGATCAACAACCAAGGGTGTATAATGAAATAAAACAGCAGAAGAAAAAAATATTAAGGTAAACGTTTAAAAAAAAAAAGAGAACAAACATTCATAAAAGGGATCTATTCATAAATTTTTAGCATTGTTTCAAGTCTAATTAGTGTTACTATTATGCACAGATCCATACAATATGTTATTACCAAATAGTTAAACTTCTTGGAAATGCTTGAATATTTTCAAGAAATTTCTAATTGTTATTCCTGCATTCCATTTATTGTATTCAGAGAAACTAATGAATTAAAGTTTGTTTGCATAAAACATTAATCATTTACTACAAAAGATCCAGTTTTCCAGAGGTGGAAAAAGTAGTTTGTGGTTTATGCTTTGTTATTGTTTGAACTAAGATGGCTCTGTGTTAAAAGTTGCATGTAGCTTAGAACAGGTTTGTGTTATGTGGTGTATTGTGTTTTATGAATGCAATCTCGCATAATAATCTTGTGAGCTTTTCATTTGTGTATATATGGTTAATAAGAACGGAAGCCATAATTATATTGTTAAAATATTGATATTTTTAGTCAGAATGGCACTTTATGCGACAGACGGGCAACCAGTTGGATGTACTCGCCGCATATAAGTGTACTCTTAAGCGAATTACCATATACGAAGGTAGAGAACATGTTCTGCGTGATAACGAGGACTAATCTTTAAGCCTTCTGATATGCAAATGGAATTGCTAACCATAAGATCATGGATCGCCATTTTCAAAGTAGCTTTAATACATATAACTCAGGCAATATAATTTATTATATAACTTTAAAACCTTATATTAGTTATACATTATATGCAAATGGATCATATCAACTTAGTTTTTCGTAAGCAGTAACATAAACAAATTTTTCTATTTATTTTTTGCCTCACTATCAAAAACCATGAACGTCTGTTTTATCATAGTTGTAATACTTAAAGAGACTCCTCAGAGTAAGAAGTACCGTGAGAGCTTCTGCACCGTATAATCTTCGTCTTTAATACATATATATTAGGCCCGGCATGTCCAGGTGGATAAGGCGCTCGACTCACAATCTGAGGGTTACGGGTTCGAATCCGCATCCCACCAAACATGCTCGCCCTTTCAGCCGTGGGGGCGTTATAATGTGACTGTCAATCCCACTATTCGTTGTTAAAAGAGTAGCCCAAGAGTTGGCGGTGGGTGGTGATGACTAGCTGCCTTCCCTCTAGTCTTACACTGCTAAATTAGGGACGGCTAACTCGTGTAGCTTTGCGCGAAATTCCAAAAAAAACAAATAATATATATATTTATTTATTATTATCATTTATAATTTATATTTACCCGTCTTTGTCAATTGTATAGTATTCTCCACGGCTTTTATAAACTCTTTCAGTGACATTTTATTTCTAAGCGTTATTTATTTGCACAACTTTGTTTTAATACTGTACTACAATACTTAACTTAAAATACTCACTTTCTCCTGCAATGAGACACAGTTCGTTTTTTTTTTCAATTTGGAAGAGCTAAATATGAGTTATCTCCCTCGAAAAATCTTGAGATCTTTTTCAATATTACTTTTTAAATGCTGTTCCGTAGCAAAAAAGCTAAATCTACAAAGAACTGAGAAACTAGCACATCAACCAGTATCGTTTTAACCTCACTGTTGTCTCAGTTTCGTTGATGCATCCAAAAGTCTTGGCAGAAGTCTTCTGAAGTACACTGTAGTAGAGTTCCTTAGAAAATTTCATTATTTTTATTCTGAAAGCTGCCTTGAGGTTGATGAAGCTAGAATATATCTATCTGTGGTCATTTAAAGGGCACTTAGATGATTGGATATAAACTTGTTCTTTCAGAATACAAACTACGCGAGACTACTTTGATTGTTTCATTTAGTTCAGTCACAAATTTTGCAAGCTCTTTCTATATTACTTCATGAATATTAATTGGTTTCCTTATACTATCCGGTTTTGTGTGTTTTTTTTTAAATTACTCAGTTAATAATTAACTCAATGATGTACAATCTAAGGTTCCCATGAAACTGTTGTTTGGATGCTAATATAGTAGTTTTTTGTACGTAATGTACAAGAAACTGTTATAATTTACTTTCTGGTTATCATTTCACTAGAAAAGAAGAGGGAAACCACTTAATGCTTTGCAACTAAAATCCATTAAATTTTAGACAGTAGGTAAAAAGTTTTCAAAGAGGTACTTCAAGAAAGGATGTATGATTTTATCTTGGTATACTGCGGGAAGCAGCTTTCCTCTACAATGCAAGATAATATAAAATGAAGAGTTTGCTAGTCTGTGATGAATGATGAATTTCAGTATGTCCAAAACTGTAAATACTTCGCTTGTTAGTGTTTAGAAGGAATTAAGATGTTTTCCTAAGACATTTTACTAAGACTTTAACCGTCAGCTTATGTGAAAGAAAAAGAGCTGTTTTTCCTCATTACCAGTCATTCTTGAAAGCTTTATAGGTTATAGTTGTTGAAGAATTACACACAAGCTGCTTAACTGAAATAAGAGAGGGTGGGATAAGACGGCCAGCTCAACTTTGAATACGATATTCTCCAATTAAGATGAATGTTATGAAAACGAAAATGTTTTAAAGTGAAGGGCCGTGTGAACAATAGTTACATAATAATTCATTCTAGATGATTGCGTGTCTTAACTGATGATTACAGCGATAGCCGTCTTACCGAAGTTGGCCGTCTTATCTCACTTTTACCTACTAAATATAATAATACTTTTACCAAAGCTCGGAACACCAGTAACATACTAGGAATTAGGAGTTTTATTTTAATATAAAACATTTGCAATAAAATGGTTTTATCTGATCGCGCTATTCTTAAAATAGATTATCCGTATTGCAGATTACAATTGACAGAGTGTGAATAACATAACAATTTGTGATAATAAATGTTTATGTTATATAACTCCAACTTCAATATTGTAATATATATATGAATAACGAAACAAAAATGTTGTAAAAAAAAAGCAAAAATACGGAATATTTTGCACCAGAACTTACTTTTAAGTTCCTATTTGATATAGCTTATGGGCGATTTTGAACGAATAAAGATATCCTCCATATATTTCACTATAACAATAAAGAAGAGAGTTAAATAATTTTTTGTTATAAATGTTGTGTCTTATTTTAAAAAAACTGTTATGCTTAAGAAAGATGAATACTTGTAATATAAAACAAATCATTATATATATTTTTCTAAGGAATAACTAATTATTCTTATGTTACCATGCGTTTGTAGACATAAACAAATCAGTAGGGAAGTAGGCTTAATTTAATTTTATTTCTTGTTTAAAAAAGTTTCAAAATAGTTTGAGATATGTTCAGTTTTGAAACATTAATACTTGACAATGAACCCGTATTTATTCTGTTTAAATCTCTCTCCAACATTACCCAAACGTATAGTCATAAGCGACACATTCCGACATTTTTATATTACAAAACGTATAAAAGCTATGATTGTTTGTTTGTTTGTTTTTGAAATTTCGCGCAAAGCTACACGAGAGCTATCCGCGCTAGCCTTCCTTAATTTAGC